>NW_028152214.1:0-538496 GCF_964638095.1 Poromitra crassiceps | reverse complement strand
TGGATTTTTTTTTTTTTTTTCCAAAATCAGACTTGACACCAGAGAGGCTGAATACCGCACTGAGTCAATGCGGTCTTAGCCTCTCTGGTCTCAACACTCTGTCTGATTTTGGATTTTTTTTTTTTTTTTTTCCAAAATCAGACTTGACACCAGAGAGGCTGAATACCGCACTGAGTCAATGCGGTCTTAGCCTCTCTGGTCTCAACACTCTGTCTGATTTTGGATTTTTTTTTTTTTTTTTCCAAAATCAGACTTGACACCAGAGAGGCTGAATACCGCACTGAGTCAATGCGGTCTTAGCCTCTCTGGTCTCAACACTCTGTCTGATTTTGGATTTTTTTTTTTTTTTTTCCAAAATCAGACTTGACACCAGAGAGGCTGAATACCGCACTGAGTCAATGCGGTCTTAGCCTCTCTGGTCTCAACACTCTGTCTGATTTTGGATTTTTTTTTATTTTTTTCCAAAATCAGACTTGACACCAGAGAGGCTGAATACCGCACTGAGTCAATGCGGTCTTAGCCTCTCTGGTCTCAACACTCTGTCTGATTTTGGATTTTTTTTTTTTTTTTTCCAAAATCAGACTTGACACCAGAGAGGCTGAATACCCCACTGAGTCAATGCGGTCTTAGCCTCTCTGGTGTCAACACTCTGTCTGATTTTGGATTTTTTTTTTTTTTTTTTCCAAAATCAGACTTGACACCAGAGAGGCTGAATACCGCACTGAGTCAATGCGGTCTTAGCCTCTCTGGTCTCAACACTCTGTCTGATTTTGGATTTTTTTTTTTTTTTTCCAAAATCGGACTTGACTCCAGAGAGGCTGAATACCGCACTGAGTCAATGCGGTCTTAGCCTCTCTGGTGTCAACACTCTGTCTGATTTTGGATTTTTTTTTTTTTTTTCCAAAATCAGACTTGACACCAGAGAGGCTGAATACCGCACTGAGTCAATGCGGTCTTAGCCTCTCTGGTCTCAACACTCTGTCTGATTTTGGATTTTTTTTTTTTTTTTCCAAAATCAGACTTGACACCAGAGAGGCTGAATACCGCACTGAGTCAATGCGGTCTTAGCCTCTCTGGTGTCAACACTCTGTCTGATTTTAGTTTTTTTTTTTTTTTTTTTTCCAAAATCAGACTTGACACCAGAGAGGCTGAATACCGCACTGAGTCAATGCGGTCTTAGCCTCTCTGGTCTCAACACTCTGTCTGATTTTGGATTTTTTTTTTTTTTTTTCCAAAATCAGACTTGACACCAGAGAGGCTGAATACCGCACTGAGTCAATGCGGTCTTAGCCTCTCTGGTGTCAACACTCTGTCTGATTTTAGTTTTTTTTTTTTTTTTTTTTCCAAAATCAGACTTGACACCAGAGAGGCTGAATACCGCACTGAGTCAATGCGGTCTTAGCCTCTCTGGTCTCAACACTCTGTCTGATTTTGGATTTTTTTTTTTTTTTTTCCAAAATCAGACTTGACACCAGAGAGGCTGAATACCGCACTGAGTCAATGCGGTCTTAGCCTCTCTGGTGTCAACACTCTGTCTGATTTTGGATTTTTCTTTTTTTTTTTTTCAAAATCAGACTTGACACCAGAGAGGCTGAATACCGCACTGAGTCAATGCGGTCTTAGACTCTCTGGTCTCAACACTCTGTCTGATTTTGGATTTTTTTTTTTTTTTTTCCAAAATCAGACTTGACACCAGAGAGGCTGAATACCGCACTGAGTCAATGCGGTCTTAGCCTCTCTGGTGTCAACACTCTGTCTGATTTTGGATTTTTTTTTTTTTTTTTTCCAAAATCAGACTTGACACCAGAGAGGCTGAATACCGCACTGAGTCAATGCGGTCTTAGCCTCTCTGGTCTCAACACTCTGTCTGATTTTGGATTTTTTTTTTTTTTTTCCCAAAATCAGACTTGACACCAGAGAGGCTGAATACCGCACTGAGTCAATGCGGTCTTAGCCTCTCTGGTGTCAACACTCTGTCTGATTTTGGATTTTTTTTTTTTTTTTCCAAAATCAGACTTGACACCAGAGAGGCTGAATACCGCACTGAGTTAATGCGGTCTTAGCCTCTCTGGTGTCAACACTCTGTCTGATTTTGGATTTTTTTTTTTTTTTTTCCAAAATCAGACTTGACACCAGAGAGGCTGAATCCCGCACTGAGTCAATGCGGTCTTAGCCTCTCTGGTGTCAACACTCTGTCTGATTTTGGATTTTTTTTTTTTTTTTTTCAAAATCAGACTTGACACCAGAGAGGCTGAATACCGCACTGAGTCAATGCGGTCTTAGCCTCTCTGGTGTCAACACTCTGTCTGATTTTGGATTTTTTTTTTTTTTTTTTCAAAATCAGACTTGACACCAGAGAGGCTGAATACCGCACTGAGTCAATGCGGTCTTAGCCTCTCTGGTCTCAACACTCTGTCTGATTTTGGATTTATTTTTATTTTTTTCCAAAATCAGACTTGACACCAGAGAGGCTGAATACCGCACTGAGTCAATGCGGTCTTAGCCTCTCTGGTCTCAACACTCTGTCTGATTTTGGATTTTTTTTTTTTTTTTTCCAAAATCAGACTTGACACCAGAGAGGCTGAATACCCCACTGAGTCAATGCGGTCTTAGCCTCTCTGGTGTCAACACTCTGTCTGATTTTGGATTTTTTTTTTTTTTTTTTCCAAAATCAGACTTGACACCAGAGAGGCTGAATACCGCACTGAGTCAATGCGGTCATAGCCTCTCTGGTCTCAACACTCTGTCTGATTTTGGATTTTTTTTTTTTTTTTCCAAAATCAGACTTGACACCAGAGAGGCTGAATACCGCACTGAGTCAATGCGGTCTTAGCCTCTCTGGTCTCAACACTCTGTCTGATTTTGGATTTTTTTTTTTTTTTCCAAAATCAGACTTGACACCAGAGAGGCTGAATACCGCACTGAGTCAATGCGGTCTTAGCCTCTCTGGTCTCAACACTCTGTCTGATTTTGGATTTTTTTTTTTTTTTTTCCAAAATCAGACTTGACACCAGAGAGGCTGAATACCGCACTGAGTCAATGCGGTCTTAGCCTCTCTGGTCTCAACACTCTGTCTGATTTTGGATTTTTTTTTTTTTTTTTCCAAAATCAGACTTGACACCAGAGAGGCTGAATACCGCACTGAGTCAATGCGGTCTTAGCCTCTCTGGTCTCAACACTCTGTCTGATTTTGGATTTTTTTTTATTTTTTTCCAAAATCAGACTTGACACCAGAGAGGCTGAATACCGCACTGAGTCAATGCGGTCTTAGCCTCTCTGGTCTCAACACTCTGTCTGATTTTGGATTTTTTTTTTTTTTTTTCCAAAATCAGACTTGACACCAGAGAGGCTGAATACCCCACTGAGTCAATGCGGTCTTAGCCTCTCTGGTGTCAACACTCTGTCTGATTTTGGATTTTTTTTTTTTTTTTTTCCAAAATCAGACTTGACACCAGAGAGGCTGAATACCGCACTGAGTCAATGCGGTCTTAGCCTCTCTGGTCTCAACACTCTGTCTGATTTTGGATTTTTTTTTTTTTTTTCCAAAATCGGACTTGACTCCAGAGAGGCTGAATACCGCACTGAGTCAATGCGGTCTTAGCCTCTCTGGTGTCAACACTCTGTCTGATTTTGGATTTTTTTTTTTTTTTTCCAAAATCAGACTTGACACCAGAGAGGCTGAATACCGCACTGAGTCAATGCGGTCTTAGCCTCTCTGGTCTCAACACTCTGTCTGATTTTGGATTTTTTTTTTTTTTTTCCAAAATCAGACTTGACACCAGAGAGGCTGAATACCGCACTGAGTCAATGCGGTCTTAGCCTCTCTGGTGTCAACACTCTGTCTGATTTTAGGTTTTTTTTTTTTTTTTTTCCAAAATCAGACTTGACACCAGAGAGGCTGAATACTGCACTGAGTCAATGCGGTCTTAGCCTCTCTGGTCTCAACACTCTGTCTGATTTTGGATTTTTTTTTTTTTTTTTCCAAAATCAGACTTGACACCAGAGAGGCTGAATACCGCACTGAGTCAATGCGGTCTTAGCCTCTCTGGTGTCAACACTCTGTCTGATTTTGGATTTTTCTTTTTTTTTTTTTCAAAATCAGACTTGACACCAGAGAGGCTGAATACCGCACTGAGTCAATGCGGTCTTAGCCTCTCTGGTCTCAACACTCTGTCTGATTTTGGATTTTTTTTTTTTTTTTTTCCAAAATCAGACTTGACACCAGAGAGGCTGAATACCGCACTGAGTCAATGCGGTCTTAGCCTCTCTGGTGTCAACACTCTGTCTGATTTTGGATTTTTTTTTTTTTTTTTTCAAAATCAGACTTGACACCAGAGAGGCTGAATACCGCACTGAGTCAATGCGGTCTTAGCCTCTCTGGTGTCAACACTCTGTCTGATTTTAGTTTTTTTTTTTTTTTTTTTTCCAAAATCAGACTTGACACCAGAGAGGCTGAATACCGCACTGAGTCAATGCGGTCTTAGCCTCTCTGGTCTCAACACTCTGTCTGATTTTGGATTTTTTTTTTTTTTTTTCCAAAATCAGACTTGACACCAGAGAGGCTGAATACCGCACTGAGTCAATGCGGTCTTAGCCTCTCTGGTGTCAACACTCTGTCTGATTTTGGATTTTTCTTTTTTTTTTTTTCAAAATCAGACTTGACACCAGAGAGGCTGAATACCGCACTGAGTCAATGCGGTCTTAGCCTCTCTGGTCTCAACACTCTGTCTGATTTTGGATTTTTTTTTTTTTTTTTCCAAAATCAGACTTGACACCAGAGAGGCTGAATACCGCACTGAGTCAATGCGGTCTTAGCCTCTCTGGTGTCAACACTCTGTCTGATTTTGGATTTTTTTTTTTTTTTTTCAAAATCAGACTTGACACCAGAGAGGCTGAATACCGCACTGAGTCAATGCGGTCTTAGCCTCTCTGGTGTCAACACTCTGTCTGATTTTGGATTTTTTTTTTTTTTTTTTCAAAATCAGACTTGACACCAGAGAGGCTGAATACCGCACTGAGTCAATGCGGTCTTAGCCTCTCTGGTCTCAACACTCTGTCTGATTTTGGATTTTTTTTTTTTTTTTTTCCGAAATCAGACTTGACACCAGAGAGGCTGAATACCGCACTGAGTCAATGCGGTCATAGCCTCTCTGGTCTCAACACTCTGTCTGATTTTGGATTTTTTTTTTTTTTTTCCAAAATCAGACTTGACACCAGAGAGGCTGAATACCGCACTGAGTCAATGCGGTCTTAGCCTCTCTGGTCTCAACACTCTGTCTGATTTTGGATTTTTTTTTTTTTTTTCCAAAATCAGACTTGACACCAGAGAGGCTGAATACCGCACTGAGTCAATGCGGTCTTAGCCTCTCTGGTCTCAACACTCTGTCTGATTTTGGATTTTTTTTTTTTTTTTTCCAAAATCAGACTTGACACCAGAGAGGCTGAATACCGCACTGAGTCAATGCGGTCTTAGCCTCTCTGGTCTCAACACTCTGTCTGATTTTGGATTTTTTTTTTTTTTTTTCCAAAATCAGACTTGACACCAGAGAGGCTGAATACCGCACTGAGTCAATGCGGTCTTAGCCTCTCTGGTCTCAACACTCTGTCTGATTTTGGATTTTATTTTATTTTTTTTCCAAAATCAGACTTGACACCAGAGAGGCTGAATACCGCACTGAGTCAATGCGGTCATAGCCTCTCTGGTCTCAACACTCTGTCTGATTTTGGATTTTTTTTTTTTTTTTCCAAAATCAGACTTGACACCAGAGAGGCTGAATACCGCACTGAGTCAATGCGGTCTTAGCCTCTCTGGTCTCAACACTCTGTCTGATTTTGGATTTTTTTTTTTTTTTTTCCAAAATCAGACTTGACACCAGAGAGGCTGAATACCGCACTGAGTCAATGCGGTCTTAGCCTCTCTGGTCTCAACACTCTGTCTGATTTTGGATTTTTTTTTATTTTTTTCCAAAATCAGACTTGACACCAGAGAGGCTGAATACCGCACTGAGTCAATGCGGTCATAGCCTCTCTGGTCTCAACACTCTGTCTGATTTTGGATTTTTTTTTTTTTTTTTCCAAAATCAGACTTGACACCAGAGAGGCTGAATACCGCACTGAGTCAATGCGGTCTTAGCCTCTCTGGTCTCAACACTCTGTCTGATTTTGGATTTTTTTTTTTTTTTTCCAAAATCAGACTTGACACCAGAGAGGCTGAATACCGCACTGAGTCAATGCGGTCTTAGCCTCTCTGGTCTCAACACTCTGTCTGATTTTGGATTTTTTTTTTTTTTTTTCCAAAATCAGACTTGACACCAGAGAGGCTGAATACCGCACTGAGTCAATGCGGTCTTAGCCTCTCTGGTCTCAACACTCTGTCTGATTTTGGATTTTTTTTTTTTTTTTTCCAAAATCAGACTTGACACCAGAGAGGCTGAATACCGCACTGAGTCAATGCGGTCTTAGCCTCTCTGGTCTCAACACTCTGTCTGATTTTGGATTTTTTTTTTATTTTTTTCCAAAATCAGACTTGACACCAGAGAGGCTGAATACTGCACTGAGTCAATGCGGTCTTAGCCTCTCTGGTCTCAACACTCTGTCTGATTTTGGATTTTTTTTTTTTTTTTTCCAAAATCAGACTTGA
The DNA here is from genome assembly GCF_964638095.1 of Poromitra crassiceps. Lineage (NCBI taxonomy): Eukaryota > Metazoa > Chordata > Actinopteri > Beryciformes > Melamphaidae > Poromitra > Poromitra crassiceps. Next base: position 531,856 of record NW_028152214.1, on the reverse strand, counting down.
CACCAGAGAGGCTGAATACCCCACTGAGTCAATGCGGTCTTAGCCTCTCTGGTGTCAACACTCTGTCTGATTTTGGATTTTTTTTTTTTTTTTTTCCAAAATCAGACTTGACACCAGAGAGGCTGAATACCGCACTGAGTCAATGCGGTCTTAGCCTCTCTGGTCTCAACACTCTGTCTGATTTTGGATTTTTTTTTTTTTTTTCCAAAATCAGACTTGACACCAGAGAGGCTGAATACCGCACTGAGTCAATGCGGTCTTAGCCTCTCTGGTCTCAACACTCTGTCTGATTTTGGATTTTTTTTTTTTTTTCCAAAATCAGACTTGACACCAGAGAGGCTGAATACCGCACTGAGTCAATGCGGTCTTAGCCTCTCTGGTCTCAACACTCTGTCTGATTTTGGATTTTTTTTTTTTTTTTCCAAAATCAGACTTGACACCAGAGAGGCTGAATACCGCACTGAGTCAATGCGGTCTTAGCCTCTCTGGTCTCAACACTCTGTCTGATTTTGGATTTTTTTTTTTTTTTTTTCCAAAATCAGACTTGACACCAGAGAGGCTGAATACCGCACTGAGTTAATGCGGTCTTAGCCTCTCTGGTCTCAACACTCTGTCTGATTTTGGATTTTTTTTTTTTTTTTTCCAAAATCAGACTTGACACCAGAGAGGCTGAATACTGCACTGAGTCAATGCGGTCTTAGCCTCTCTGGTCTCAACACTCTGTCTGATTTTGGATTTTTTTTTTTTTTTTTCCAAAATCAGACTTGACACCAGAGAGGCTGAATACCCCACTGAGTCAATGCGGTCTTAGCCTCTCTGGTGTCAACACTCTGTCTGATTTTGGATTTTTTTTTTTTTTTTTCCAAAATCAGACTTGACACCAGAGAGGCTGAATACCGCACTGAGTCAATGCGGTCTTAGCCTCTCTGGTGTCAACACTCTGTCTGATTTTGGATTTTTCTTTTTTTTTTTTTCAAAATCAGACTTGACACCAGAGAGGCTGAATACCGCACTGAGTCAATGCGGTCTTAGCCTCTCTGGTCTCAACACTCTGTCTGATTTTGGATTTTTTTTTTTTTTTTTCCAAAATCAGACTTGACACCAGAGAGGCTGAATACCGCACTGAGTCAATGCGGTCTTAGCCTCTCTGGTGTCAACACTCTGTCTGATTTTGGATTTTTTTTTTTTTTTTTTCAAAATCAGACTTGACACCAGAGAGGCTGAATACCGCACTGAGTCAATGCGGTCTTAGCCTCTCTGGTGTCAACACTCTGTCTGATTTTAGTTTTTTTTTTTTTTTTTTTTCCAAAATCAGACTTGACACCAGAGAGGCTGAATACCGCACTGAGTCAATGCGGTCTTAGCCTCTCTGGTCTCAACACTCTGTCTGATTTTGGATTTTTTTTTTTTTTTTCCAAAATCAGACTTGACACCAGAGAGGCTGAATACCGCACTGAGTCAATGCGGTCTTAGCCTCTCTGGTCTCAACACTCTGTCTGATTTTGGATTTTTTTTTTTTTTTTCCAAAATCAGACTTGACACCAGAGAGGCTGAATACCGCACTGAGTCAATGCGGTCTTAGCCTCTCTGGTCTCAACACTCTGTCTGATTTTGGATTTTTTTTTTTTTTTTTCCAAAATCAGACTTGACACCAGAGAGGCTGAATACCGCACTGAGTCAATGCGGTCTTAGCCTCTCTGGTCTCAACACTCTGTCTGATTTTGGATTTTTTTTTATTTTTTTCCAAAATCAGACTTGACACCAGAGAGGCTGAATACCGCACTGAGTCAATGCGGTCTTAGCCTCTCTGGTCTCAACACTCTGTCTGCTTTTGGATTTTTTTTTTTTTTTTTCCAAAATCAGACTTGACACCAGAGAGGCTGAATACCCCACTGAGTCAATGCGGTCTTAGCCTCTCTGGTCTCAACACTCTGTCTGATTTTGGATTTTTTTTTTTTTTTTTCCAAAATCAGACTTGACACCAGAGAGGCTGAATACCCCACTGAGTCAATGCGGTCTTAGCCTCTCTGGTGTCAACACTCTGTCTGATTTTGGATTTTTTTTTTTTTTTTTCAAAATCAGACTTGACACCAGAGAGGCTGAATACCGCACTGAGTCAATGCGGTCTTAGCCTCTCTGGTGTCAACACTCTGTCTGATTTTAGTTTTTTTTTTTTTTTTTTTCCAAAATCAGACTTGACACCAGAGAGGCTGAATACCGCACTGAGTCAATGCGGTCTTAGCCTCTCTGGTCTCAACACTCTGTCTGATTTTGGATTTTTTTTTTTTTTTTCCAAAATCAGACTTGACACCAGAGAGGCTGAATACCGCACTGAGTCAATGCGGTCTTAGCCTCTCTGGTCTCAACACTCTGTCTGATTTTGGATTTTTTTTTTTTTTTTTCCAAAATCAGACTTGACACCAGAGAGGCTGAATACCGCACTGAGTCAATGCGGTCTTAGCCTCTCTGGTCTCAACACTCTATCTGATTTTGGATTTTTTTTTTTTTTTTTCCAAAATCAGACTTGACACCAGAGAGGCTGAATACCGCACTGAGTCAATGCGGTCTTAGCCTCTCTGGTCTCAACACTCTGTCTGATTTTGGATTTTTTTTTATTTTTTTCCAAAATCAGACTTGACACCAGAGAGGCTGAATACCGCACTGAGTCAATGCGGTCTTAGCCTCTCTGGTCTCAACACTCTGTCTGATTTTGGATTTTTTTTTTTTTTTTTCCAAAATCAGACTTGACACCAGAGAGGCTCACTGAGTCAATGCGGTCTTAGCCTCTCTGGTCTCAACACTCTGTCTGATTTTGGATTTTTTTTTTTTTTTTTCCAAAATCAGACTTGACACCAGAGAGGCTGAATACCCCACTGAGTCAATGCGGTCTTAGCCTCTCTGGTGTCAACACTCTGTCTGATTTTGGATTTTTTTTTTTTTTTTTTCAAAATCAGACTTGACACCAGAGAGGCTGAATACCGCACTGAGTCAATGCGGTCTTAGCCTCTCTGGTGTCAACACTCTGTCTGATTTTAGTTTTTTTTTTTTTTTTTTTTCCAAAATCAGACTTGACACCAGAGAGGCTGAATACCGCACTGAGTCAATGCGGTCTTAGCCTCTCTGGTCTCAACACTCTGTCTGATTTTGGATTTTTTTTTTTTTTTTCCAAAATCAGACTTGACACCAGAGAGGCTGAATACCGCACTGAGTCAATGCGGTCTTAGCCTCTCTGGTGTCAACACTCTGTCTGATTTTGGATTTTTCTTTTTTTTTTTTTCAAAATCAGACTTGACACCAGAGAGGCTGAATACCGCACTGAGTCAATGCGGTCTTAGCCTCTCTGGTCTCAACACTCTGTCTGATTTTGGATTTTTTTTTTTTTTTTTTCCAAAATCAGACTTGACACCAGAGAGGCTGAATACCGCACTGAGTCAATGCGGTCTTAGCCTCTCTGGTGTCAACACTCTGTCTGATTTTGGATTTTTTTTTTTTTTTTTTTCAAAATCAGACTTGACACCAGAGAGGCTGAATACCGCACTGAGTCAATGCGGTCTTAGCCTCTCTGGTGTCAACACTCTGTCTGATTTTGGATTTTTTTTTTTTTTTTTTCAAAATCAGACTTGACACCAGAGAGGCTGAATACCGCACTGAGTCAATGCGGTCTTAGCCTCTCTGGTCTCAACACTCTGTCTGATTTTGGATTTTTTTTTTTTTTTTTTCCGAAATCAGACTTGACACCAGAGAGGCTGAATACCGCACTGAGTCAATGCGGTCATAGCCTCTCTGGTCTCAACACTCTGTCTGATTTTGGATTTTTTTTTTTTTTTTCCAAAATCAGACTTGACACCAGAGAGGCTGAATACCGCACTGATGAGTCAATGCGGTCTTAGCCTCTCTGGTCTCAACACTCTGTCTGATTTTGGATTTTTTTTTTTTTTTTCCAAAATCAGACTTGACACCAGAGAGGCTGAATACCGCACTGAGTCAATGCGGTCTTAGCCTCTCTGGTCTCAACACTCTGTCTGATTTTGGATTTTTTTTTTTTTTTTTCCAAAATCAGACTTGACACCAGAGAGGCTGAATACCGCACTGAGTCAATGCGGTCTTAGCCTCTCTGGTCTCAACACTCTGTCTGATTTTGGATTTTTTTTTTTTTTTTTCCAAAATCAGACTTGACACCAGAGAGGCTGAATACCGCACTGAGTCAATGCGGTCTTAGCCTCTCTGGTCTCAACACTCTGTCTGATTTTGGATTTTTTTTTATTTTTTTCCAAAATCAGACTTGACACCAGAGAGGCTGAATACCGCACTGAGTCAATGCGGTCATAGCCTTTCTGGTCTCAACACTCTGTCTGATTTTGGATTTTTTTTTTTTTTTTCCAAAATCAGACTTGACACCAGAGAGGCTGAATACCGCACTGAGTCAATGCGGTCTTAGCCTCTCTGGTCTCAACACTCTGTCTGATTTTGGATTTATTTTTATTTTTTTCCAAAATCAGACTTGACACCAGAGAGGCTGAATACCGCACTGAGTCAATGCGGTCATAGCCTCTCTGGTCTCAACACTCTGTCTGATTTTGGATTTTTTTTTTTTTTTTCCAAAATCAGACTTGACACCAGAGAGGCTGAATACCGCACTGAGTCAATGCGGTCTTAGCCTCTCTGGTCTCAACACTCTGTCTGATTTTGGATTTTTTTTTTTTTTTCCAAAATCAGACTTGACACCAGAGAGGCTGAATACCGCACTGAGTCAATGCGGTCTTAGCCTCTCTGGTCTCAACACTCTGTCTGATTTTGGATTTTTTTTTTTTTTTTTCCAAAATCAGACTTGACACCAGAGAGGCTGAATACCGCACTGAGTCAATGCGGTCTTAGCCTCTCTGGTCTCAACACTCTGTCTGATTTTGGATTTTTTTTTTTTTTTTTCCAAAATCAGACTTGACACCAGAGAGGCTGAATACCGCACTGAGTCAATGCGGTCTTAGCCTCTCTGGTCTCAACACTCTGTCTGATTTTGGATTTTTTTTTATTTTTTTCCAAAATCAGACTTGACACCAGAGAGGCTGAATACCGCACTGAGTCAATGCGGTCTTAGCCTCTCTGGTCTCAACACTCTGTCTGATTTTGGATTTTTTTTTTTTTTTTTCCAAAATCAGACTTGACACCAGAGAGGCTGAATACCCCACTGAGTCAATGCGGTCTTAGCCTCTCTGGTGTCAACACTCTGTCTGATTTTGGATTTTTTTTTTTTTTTTTTTTAAATCAGACTTGACACCAGAGAGGCTGAATACCGCACTGAGTCAATGCGGTCTTAGCCTCTCTGGTCTCAACACTCTGTCTGATTTTGGATTTTTTTTTTTTTTTTCCAAAATCGGACTTGACTCCAGAGAGGCTGAATACCGCACTGAGTCAATGCGGTCTTAGCCTCTCTGGTGTCAACACTCTGTCTGATTTTGGATTTTTTTTTTTTTTTTCCAAAATCAGACTTGACACCAGAGAGGCTGAATACCGCACTGAGTCAATGCGGTCTTAGCCTCTCTGGTCTCAACACTCTGTCTGATTTTGGATTTTTTTTTTTTTTTTTCCAAAATCAGACTTGACACCAGAGAGGCTGAATACCGCACTGAGTCAATGCGGTCTTAGCCTCTCTGGTGTCAACACTCTGTCTGATTTTAGGTTTTTTTTTTTTTTTTTTTCCAAAATCAGACTTGACACCAGAGAGGCTGAATACTGCACTGAGTCAATGCGGTCTTAGCCTCTCTGGTCTCAACACTCTGTCTGATTTTGGATTTTTTTTTTTTTTTTTCCAAAATCAGACTTGACACCAGAGAGGCTGAATACCGCACTGAGTCAATGCGGTCTTAGCCTCTCTGGTGTCAACACTCTGTCTGATTTTGGATTTTTCTTTTTTTTTTTTCAAAATCAGACTTGACACCAGAGAGGCTGAATACCGCACTGAGTCAATGCGGTCTTAGCCTCTCTGGTCTCAACACTCTGTCTGATTTTGGATTTTTTTTTTTTTTTTTCCAAAATCAGACTTGACACCAGAGAGGCTGAATACCCCACTGAGTCAATGCGGTCTTAGCCTCTCTGGTGTCAACACTCTGTCTGATTTTGGATTTTTTTTTTTTTTTTTTCCAAAATCAGACTTGACACCAGAGAGGCTGAATACCGCACTGAGTCAATGCGGTCTTAGCCTCTCTGGTCTCAACACTCTGTCTGATTTTGGATTTTTTTTTTTTTTTTTCCAAAATCGGACTTGACTCCAGAGAGGCTGAATACCGCACTGAGTCAATGCGGTCTTAGCCTCTCTGGTGTCAACACTCTGTCTGATTTTGGATTTTTTTTTTTTTTTTTCCAAAATCAGACTTGACACCAGAGAGGCTGAATACCGCACTGAGTCAATGCGGTCTTAGCCTCTCTGGTCTCAACACTCTGTCTGATTTTGGATTTTTTTTTTTTTTTTCCAAAATCAGACTTGACACCAGAGAGGCTGAATACCGCACTGAGTCAATGCGGTCTTAGCCTCTCTGGTGTCAACACTCTGTCTGATTTTGGATTTTTTTTTTTTTTTTTTCCAAAATCAGACTTGACACCAGAGAGGCTGAATACCGCACTGAGTCAATGCGGTCTTAGCCTCTCTGGTCTCAACACTCTGTCTGATTTTGGATTTTTTTTTTTTTTTTTCCAAAATCAGACTTGACACCAGAGAGGCTGAATACCGCACTGAGTCAATGCGGTCTTAGCCTCTCTGGTGTCAACACTCTGTCTGATTTTGGATTTTTTTTTTTTTTTTTCCAAAATCAGACTTGACACCAGAGAGGCTGAATACCGCACTGAGTTAATGCGGTCTTAGCCTCTCTGGTGTCAACACTCTGTCTGATTTTGGATTTTTTTTTTTTTTTTTCCAAAATCAGACTTGACACCAGAGAGGCTGAATCCCGCACTGAGTCAATGCGGTCTTAGCCTCTCTGGTGTCAACACTCTGTCTGATTTTGGATTTTTTTTTTTTTTTTTTCAAAATCAGACTTGACACCAGAGAGGCTGAATACCGCACTGAGTCAATGCGGTCTTAGCCTCTCTGGTGTCAACACTCTGTCTGATTTTGGATTTTTTTTTTTTTTTTCCAAAATCAGACTTGACACCAGAGAGGCTGAATACCGCACTGAGTCAATGCGGTCTTAGCCTCTCTGGTCTCAACACTCTGTCTGATTTTGGATTTTTTTTTTTTTTTTTCCAAAATCAGACTTGACACCAGAGAGGCTGAATACCGCACTGAGTCAATGCGGTCTTAGCCTCTCTGGTGTCAACACTCTGTCTGATTTTAGGTTTTTTTTTTTTTTTTTTTCCAAAATCAGACTTGACACCAGAGAGGCTGAATACTGCACTGAGTCAATGCGGTCTTAGCCTCTCTGGTCTCAACACTCTGTCTGATTTTGGATTTTTTTTTTTTTTTTTCCAAAATCAGACTTGACACCAGAGAGGCTGAATACCGCACTGAGTCAATGCGGTCTTAGCCTCTCTGGTGTCAACACTCTGTCTGATTTTGGATTTTTCTTTTTTTTTTTTTCAAAATCAGACTTGACACCAGAGAGGCTGAATACCGCACTGAGTCAATGCGGTCTTAGCCTCTCTGGTCTCAACACTCTGTCTGATTTTGGATTTTTTTTTTTTTTTCTTCCAAAATCAGACTTGACACCAGAGAGGCTGAATACCGCACTGAGTCAATGCGGTCTTAGCCTCTCTGGTGTCAACACTCTGTCTGATTTTGGATTTTTTTTTTTTTTTTTCCAAAATCAGACTTGACACCAGAGAGGCTGAATACCGCACTGAGTCAATGCGGTCTTAGCCTCTCTGGTGTCAACACTCTGTCTGATTTTGGATTTTTTTTTTTTTTTTTTCAAAATCAGACTTGACACCAGAGAGGCTGAATACCGCACTGAGTCAATGCGGTCTTAGCCTCTCTGGTGTCAACACTCTGTCTGATTTTGGATTTTTTTTTTTTTTTTTTCAAAATCAGATCAGACTTGACACCAGAGAGGCTGAATACCGCACTGAGTCAATGCGGTCTTAGCCTCTCTGGTCTCAACACTCTGTCTGATTTTGGATTTTTTTTTTTTTTTTTTCCGAAATCAGACTTGACACCAGAGAGGCTGAATACCGCACTGAGTCAATGCGGTCATAGCCTCTCTGGTCTCAACACTCTGTCTGATTTTGGATTTTTTTTTTTTTTTCCAAAATCAGACTTGACACCAGAGAGGCTGAATACCGCACTGAGTCAATGCGGTCTTAGCCTCTCTGGTCTCAACACTCTGTCTGATTTTGGATTTTTTTTTTTTTTTTCCAAAATCAGACTTGACACCAGAGAGGCTGAATACCGCACTGAGTCAATGCGGTCTTAGCCTCTCTGGTCTCAACACTCTGTCTGATTTTGGATTTTTTTTTTTTTTTTTCCAAAATCAGACTTGACACCAGAGAGGCTGAATACTGCACTGAGTCAATGCGGTCTTAGCCTCTCTGGTCTCAACACTCTGTCTGATTTTGGATTTTTTTTTTTTTTTTTCCAAAATCAGACTTGACACCAGAGAGGCTGAATACCGCACTGAGTCAATGCGGTCTTAGCCTCTCTGGTCTCAACACTCTGTCTGATTTTGGATTTTTTTTTATTTTTTTCCAAAATCAGACTTGACACCAGAGAGGCTGAATACCGCACTGAGTCAATGCGGTCTTAGCCTCTCTGGTCTCAACACTCTGTCTGATTTTGGATTTTTTTTTTTTTTTTTCCAAAATCAGACTTGACACCAGAGAGGCTGAATACCCCACTGAGTCAATGCGGTCTTAGCCTCTCTGGTGTCAACACTCTGTCTGATTTTGGATTTTTTTTTTTTTTTTTCCAAAATCAGACTTGACACCAGAGAGGCTGAATACCGCACTGAGTCAATGCGGTCTTAGCCTCTCTGGTCTCAACACTCTGTCTGATTTTGGATTTTTTTTTTTTTTTTCCAAAATCGGACTTGACTCCAGAGAGGCTGAATACCGCACTGAGTCAATGCGGTCTTAGCCTCTCTGGTGTCAACACTCTGTCTGATTTTGGATTTTTTTTTTTTTTTTCCAAAATCAGACTTGACACCAGAGAGGCTGAATACCGCACTGAGTCAATGCGGTCTTAGCCTCTCTGGTCTCAACACTCTGTCTGATTTTGGATTTTTTTTTTTTTTTTCCAAAATCAGACTTGACACCAGAGAGGCTGAATACCGCACTGAGTCAATGCGGTCTTAGCCTCTCTGGTGTCAACACTCTGTCTGATTTTGGATTTTTTTTTTTTTTTTTTCCAAAATCAGACTTGACACCAGAGAGGCTGAATACCGCACTGAGTCAATGCGGTCTTAGCCTCTCTGGTCTCAACACTCTGTCTGATTTTGGATTTTTTTTTTTTTTTTTTCCAAAATCAGACTTGACACCAGAGAGGCTGAATACCGCACTGAGTCAATGCGGTCTTAGCCTCTCTGGTGTCAACACTCTGTCTGATTTTGGATTTTTTTTTTTTTTTTTCCAAAATCAGACTTGACACCAGAGAGGCTGAATACCGCACTGAGTTAATGCGGTCTTAGCCTCTCTGGTGTCAACACTCTGTCTGATTTTGGATTTTTTTTTTTTTTTTTCCAAAATCAGACTTGACACCAGAGAGGCTGAATCCCGCACTGAGTCAATGCGGTCTTAGCCTCTCTGGTGTCAACACTCTGTCTGATTTTGGATTTTTTTTTTTTTTTTTTCCAAAATCAGACTTGACACCAGAGAGGCTGAATCCCGCACTGAGTCAATGCGGTCTTAGCCTCTCTGGTCTCAACACTCTGTCTGATTTTGGATTTTTTTTTTTTTTTTTCCAAAATCGGACTTGACTCCAGAGAGGCTGAATACCGCACTGAGTCAATGCGGTCTTAGCCTCTCTGGTGTCAACACTCTGTCTGATTTTGGATTTTTTTTTTTTTTTCCAAAATCAGACTTGACACCAGAGAGGCTGAATACCGCACTGAGTCAATGCGGTCTTAGCCTCTCTGGTCTCAACACTCTGTCTGATTTTGGATTTTTTTTTTTTTTTTTCCAAAATCAGACTTGACACCAGAGAGGCTGAATACCGCACTGAGTCAATGCGGTCTTAGCCTCTCTGGTGTCAACACTCTGTCTGATTTTAGTTTTTTTTTTTTTTTTTTTTTCCAAAATCAGACTTGACACCAGAGAGGCTGAATACTGCACTGAGTCAATGCGGTCTTAGCCTCTCTGGTCTCAACACTCTGTCTGATTTTGGATTTTTTTTTTTTTTTTTTCCAAAATCAGACTTGACACCAGAGAGGCTGAATACCGCACTGAGTCAATGCGGTCTTAGCCTCTCTGGTGTCAACACTCTGTCTGATTTTGGATTTTTCTTTTTTTTTTTTTCAAAATCAGACTTGACACCAGAGAGGCTGAATACCCCACTGAGTCAATGCGGTCTTAGCCTCTCTGGTGTCAACACTCTGTCTGATTTTGGATTTTTTTTTTTTTTTTTTCAAAATCAGACTTGACACCAGAGAGGCTGAATACCGCACTGAGTCAATGCGGTCTTAGCCTCTCTGGTCTCAACACTCTGTCTGATTTTGGATTTTTTTTTTTTTTTTTCCAAAATCGGACTTGACTCCAGAGAGGCTGAATACCGCACTGAGTCAATGCGGTCTTAGCCTCTCTGGTGTCAACACTCTGTCTGATTTTGGATTTTTTTTTTTTTTTTCCAAAATCAGACTTGACACCAGAGAGGCTGAATACCGCACTGAGTCAATGCGGTCTTAGCCTCTCTGGTCTCAACACTCTGTCTGATTTTGGATTTTTTTTTTTTTTTTCCAAAATCAGACTTGACACCAGAGAGGCTGAATACCGCACTGAGTCAATGCGGTCTTAGCCTCTCTGGTGTCAACACTCTGTCTGATTTTAGGTTTTTTTTTTTTTTTTTTTCCAAAATCAGACTTGACACCAGAGAGGCTGAATACCCCACTGAGTCAATGCGGTCTTAGCCTCTCTGGTGTCAACACTCTGTCTGATTTTGGATTTTTTTTTTTTTTTTTCCAAAATCAGACTTGACACCAGAGAGGCTGAATACCGCACTGAGTCAATGCGGTCTTAGCCTCTCTGGTCTCAACACTCTGTCTGATTTTGGATTTTTTTTTTTTTTTTCCAAAATCGGACTTGACTCCAGAGAGGCTGAATACCGCACTGAGTCAATGCGGTCTTAGCCTCTCTGGTGTCAACACTCTGTCTGATTTTGGATTTTTTTTTTTTTTTTCCAAAATCAGACTTGACACCAGAGAGGCTGAATACCGCACTGAGTCAATGCGGTCTTAGCCTCTCTGGTCTCAACACTCTGTCTGATTTTGGATTTTTTTTTTTTTTTTCCAAAATCAGACTTGACACCAGAGAGGCTGAATACCGCACTGAGTCAATGCGGTCTTAGCCTCTCTGGTGTCAACACTCTGTCTGATTTTAGGTTTTTTTTTTTTTTTTTTTCCAAAATCAGACTTGACACCAGAGAGGCTGAATACCGCACTGAGTCAATGCGGTCTTAGCCTCTCTGGTCTCAACACTCTGTCTGATTTTGGATTTTTTTTTTTTTTTTTCCAAAATCAGACTTGACACCAGAGAGGCTGAATACCGCACTGAGTCAATGCGGTCTTAGCCTCTCTGGTGTCAACACTCTGTCTGATTTTAGGTTTTTTTTTTTTTTTTTTTCCAAAATCAGACTTGACACCAGAGAGGCTGAATACCGCACTGAGTCAATGCGGTCTTAGCCTCTCTGGTCTCAACACTCTGTCTGATTTTGGATTTTTTTTTTTTTTTTTCCAAAATCAGACTTGACACCAGAGAGGCTGAATACCGCACTGAGTCAATGCGGTCTTAGCCTCTCTGGTGTCAACACTCTGTCTGATTTTGGATTTTTTTTTTTTTTTTTTCAAAATCAGACTTGACACCAGAGAGGCTGAATACCGCACTGAGTCAATGCGGTCTTAGCCTCTCTGGTCTCAACACTCTGTCTGATTTTGGATTTTTTTTTTTTTTTTCCAAAATCAGACTTGACACCAGAGAGGCTGAATACCGCACTGAGTCAATGCGGTCTTAGCCTCTCTGGTGTCAACACTCTGTCTGATTTTGGATTTTTTTTTTTTTTTTTTCAAAATCAGACTTGACACCAGAGAGGCTGAATACCGCACTGAGTCAATGCGGTCTTAGCCTCTCTGGTCTCAACACTCTGTCTGATTTTGGATTTTTTTTTTTTTTTTTTCCAAAATCAGACTTGACACCAGAGAGGCTGAATACCGCACTGAGTCAATGCGGTCTTAGCCTCTCTGGTGTCAACACTCTGTCTGATTTTGGATTTTTTTTTTTTTTTTTTCCAAAATCAGACTTGACACCAGAGAGGCTGAATACCGCACTGAGTCAATGCGGTCTTAGCCTCTCTGGTCTCAACACTCTGTCTGATTTTGGATTTTTTTTTTTTTTTTTCCAAAATCAGACTTGACACCAGAGAGGCTGAATACCCCACTGAGTCAATGCGGTCTTAGCCTCTCTGGTGTCAACACTCTGTCTGATTTTGGATTTTTTTTTTTTTTTTTTTCCAAAATCAGACTTGACACCAGAGAGGCTGAATACCGCACTGAGTCAATGCGGTCATAGCCTCTCTGGTCTCAACACTCTGTCTGATTTTGGATTTTTTTTTTTTTTTTCCAAAATCAGACTTGACACCAGAGAGGCTGAATACCGCACTGAGTCAATGCGGTCTTAGCCTCTCTGGTCTCAACACTCTGTCTGATTTTGGATTTTTTTTTTTTTTTCCAAAATCAGACTTGACACCAGAGAGGCTGAATACCGCACTGAGTCAATGCGGTCTTAGCCTCTCTGGTCTCAACACTCTGTCTGATTTTGGATTTTTTTTTTTTTTTTTCCAAAATCAGACTTGACACCAGAGAGGCTGAATACCGCACTGAGTCAATGCGGTCTTAGCCTCTCTGGTCTCAACACTCTGTCTGATTTTGGATTTTTTTTTTTTTTTTTCCAAAATCAGACTTGACACCAGAGAGGCTGAATACCGCACTGAGTCAATGCGGTCATAGCCTCTCTGGTCTCAACACTCTGTCTGATTTTGGATTTTTTTTTTTTTTTTTCCAAAATCAGACTTGACACCAGAGAGGCTGAATACCGCACTGAGTCAATGCGGTCTTAGCCTCTCTGGTCTCAACACTCTGTCTGATTTTGGATTTTTTTTTTTTTTTCCAAAATCAGACTTGACACCAGAGAGGCTGAATACCGCACTGAGTCAATGCGGTCTTAGCCTCTCTGGTCTCAACACTCTGTCTGATTTTGGATTTTTTTTTTTTTTTTTCCAAAATCAGACTTGACACCAGAGAGGCTGAATACCGCACTGAGTCAATGCGGTCTTAGCCTCTCTGGTCTCAACACTCTGTCTGATTTTGGATTTTTTTTTATTTTTTTCCAAAATCAGACTTGACACCAGAGAGGCTGAATACCGCACTGAGTCAATGCGGTCTTAGCCTCTCTGGTCTCAACACTCTGTCTGATTTTGGATTTTTTTTTTTTTTTTTCCAAAATCAGACTTGACACCAGAGAGGCTGAATACCCCACTGAGTCAATGCGGTCTTAGCCTCTCTGGTGTCAACACTCTGTCTGATTTTGGATTTTTTTTTTTTTTTTTTCCAAAATCAGACTTGACACCAGAGAGGCTGAATACCGCACTGAGTCAATGCGGTCTTAGCCTCTCTGGTCTCAACACTCTGTCTGATTTTGGATTTTTTTTTTTTTTTTCCAAAATCGGACTTGACTCCAGAGAGGCTGAATACCGCACTGAGTCAATGCGGTCTTAGCCTCTCTGGTGTCAACACTCTGTCTGATTTTGGATTTTTTTTTTTTTTTTTCCAAAATCAGACTTGACACCAGAGAGGCTGAATACCGCACTGAGTCAATGCGGTCTTAGCCTCTCTGGTCTCAACACTCTGTCTGATTTTGGATTTTTTTTTTTTTTTTTCCAAAATCAGACTTGACACCAGAGAGGCTGAATACCGCACTGAGTCAATGCGGTCTTAGCCTCTCTGGTGTCAACACTCTGTCTGATTTTAGGTTTTTTTTTTTTTTTTTTTCCAAAATCAGACTTGACACCAGAGAGGCTGAATACCGCACTGAGTCAATGCGGTCTTAGCCTCTCTGGTCTCAACACTCTGTCTGATTTTGGATTTTTTTTTTTTTTTTTCCAAAATCAGACTTGACACCAGAGAGGCTGAATACCGCACTGAGTCAATGCGGTCTTAGCCTCTCTGGTGTCAACACTCTGTCTGATTTTGGATTTTTTTTTTTTTTTTTTCAAAATCAGACTTGACACCAGAGAGGCTGAATACCGCACTGAGTCAATGCGGTCTTAGCCTCTCTGGTCTCAACACTCTGTCTGATTTTGGATTTTTTTTTTTTTTTTCCAAAATCAGACTTGACACCAGAGAGGCTGAATACCGCACTGAGTCAATGCGGTCTTAGCCTCTCTGGTGTCAACACTCTGTCTGATTTTGGATTTTTTTTTTTTTTTTTCCAAAATCAGACTTGACACCAGAGAGGCTGAATACCGCACTGAGTCAATGCGGTCTTAGCCTCTCTGGTCTCAACACTCTGTCTGATTTTGGATTTTTTTTTTTTTTTTCCAAAATCAGACTTGACACCAGAGAGGCTGAATACCGCACTGAGTCAATGCGGTCTTAGCCTCTCTGGTCTCAACACTCTGTCTGATTTTGGATTTTTTTTTTTTTTTTTTCCAAAATCAGACTTGACACCAGAGAGGCTGAATACCGCACTGAGTCAATGCGGTCTTAGCCTCTCTGGTCTCAACACTCTGTCTGATTTTGGATTTTTTTTTATTTTTTTCCAAAATCAGACTTGACACCAGAGAGGCTGAATACCGCACTGAGTCAATGCGGTCTTAGCCTCTCTGGTCTCAACACTCTGTCTGATTTTGGAATTTTTTTTTTTTTTTTTTCCAAAATCAGACTTGACACCAGAGAGGCTGAATACCCCACTGAGTCAATGCGGTCTTAGCCTCTCTGGTGTCAACACTCTGTCTGATTTTGGATTTTTTTTTTTTTTTTTCCAAAATCAGACTTGACACCAGAGAGGCTGAATACCGCACTGAGTCAATGCGGTCTTAGCCTCTCTGGTCTCAACACTCTGTCTGATTTTGGATTTTTTTTTTTTTTTTCCAAAATCGGACTTGACTCCAGAGAGGCTGAATACCGCACTGAGTCAATGCGGTCTTAGCCTCTCTGGTGTCAACACTCTGTCTGATTTTGGATTTTTTTTTTTTTTTTTCCAAAATCAGACTTGACACCAGAGAGGCTGAATACCGCACTGAGTCAATGCGGTCTTAGCCTCTCTGGTCTCAACACTCTGTCTGATTTTGGATTTTTTTTTTTTTTTTCCAAAATCAGACTTGACACCAGAGAGGCTGAATACCGCACTGAGTCAATGCGGTCTTAGCCTCTCTGGTGTCAACACTCTGTCTGATTTTAGGTTTTTTTTTTTTTTTTTTTCCAAAATCAGACTTGACACCAGAGAGGCTGAATACCGCACTGAGTCAATGCGGTCTTAGCCTCTCTGGTCTCAACACTCTGTCTGATTTTGGATTTTTTTTTTTTTTTTTCCAAAATCAGACTTGACACCAGAGAGGCTGAATACCGCACTGAGTCAATGCGGTCTTAGCCTCTCTGGTGTCAACACTCTGTCTGATTTTGGATTTTTTTTTTTTTTTTTTCAAAATCAGACTTGACACCAGAGAGGCTGAATACCGCACTGAGTCAATGCGGTCTTAGCCTCTCTGGTCTCAACACTCTGTCTGATTTTGGATTTTTTTTTTTTTTTTCCAAAATCAGACTTGACACCAGAGAGGCTGAATACCGCACTGAGTCAATGCGGTCTTAGCCTCTCTGGTGTCAACACTCTGTCTGATTTTGGATTTTTTTTTTTTTTTTTCCAAAATCAGACTTGACACCAGAGAGGCTGAATACCGCACTGAGTCAATGCGGTCTTAGCCTCTCTGGTCTCAACACTCTGTCTGATTTTGGATTTTTTTTTTTTTTTTTCCAAAATCAGACTTGACACCAGAGAGGCTGAATACCGCACTGAGTCAATGCGGTCTTAGCCTCTCTGGTCTCAACACTCTGTCTGATTTTGGATTTTTTTTTTTTTTTTTCCAAAATCAGACTTGACACCAGAGAGGCTGAATACCGCACTGAGTCAATGCGGTCTTAGCCTCTCTGGTCTCAACACTCTGTCTGATTTTGGATTTTTTTTTTTTTTTTTCCAAAATCAGACTTGACACCAGAGAGGCTGAATACCGCACTGAGTCAATGCGGTCTTAGCCTCTCTGGTCTCAACACTCTGTCTGATTTTGGATTTTTTTTTATTTTTTTCCAAAATCAGACTTGACACCAGAGAGGCTGAATACCGCACTGAGTCAATGCGGTCTTAGCCTCTCTGGTCTCAACACTCTGTCTGATTTTGGATTTTTTTTTTTTTTTTTCCAAAATCAGACTTGACACCAGAGAGGCTGAATACCCCACTGAGTCAATGCGGTCTTAGCCTCTCTGGTGTCAACACTCTGTCTGATTTTGGATTTTTTTTTTTTTTTTTCCAAAATCAGACTTGACACCAGAGAGGCTGAATACCGCACTGAGTCAATGCGGTCTTAGCCTCTCTGGTCTCAACACTCTGTCTGATTTTGGATTTTTTTTTTTTTTTTCCAAAATCGGACTTGACTCCAGAGAGGCTGAATACTGCACTGAGTCAATGCGGTCTTAGCCTCTCTGGTGTCAACACTCTGTCTGATTTTGGATTTTTTTTTTTTTTTTCCAAAATCAGACTTGACACCAGAGAGGCTGAATACCGCACTGAGTCAATGCGGTCTTAGCCTCTCTGGTCTCAACACTCTGTCTGATTTTGGATTTTTTTTTTTTTTTTCCAAAATCAGACTTGACACCAGAGAGGCTGAATACCGCACTGAGTCAATGCGGTCTTAGCCTCTCTGGTGTCAACACTCTGTCTGATTTTAGGTTTTTTTTTTTTTTTTTTTCCAAAATCAGACTTGACACCAGAGAGGCTGAATACCGCACTGAGTCAATGCGGTCTTAGCCTCTCTGGTCTCAACACTCTGTCTGATTTTGGATTTTTTTTTTTTTTTTTCCAAAATCAGACTTGACACCAGAGAGGCTGAATACCGCACTGAGTCAATGCGGTCTTAGCCTCTCTGGTGTCAACACTCTGTCTGATTTTGGATTTTTTTTTTTTTTTTTTCAAAATCAGACTTGACACCAGAGAGGCTGAATACCGCACTGAGTCAATGCGGTCTTAGCCTCTCTGGTCTCAACACTCTGTCTGATTTTGGATTTTTTTTTTTTTTTTCCAAAATCAGACTTGACACCAGAGAGGCTGAATACCGCACTGAGTCAATGCGGTCTTAGCCTCTCTGGTCTCAACACTCTGTCTGATTTTGGATTTTTTTTTTTTTTTTTCCAAAATCAGACTTGACACCAGAGAGGCTGAATACCGCACTGAGTCAATGCGGTCTTAGCCTCTCTGGTCTCAACACTCTGTCTGATTTTGGATTTTTTTTTATTTTTTTCCAAAATCAGACTTGACACCAGAGAGGCTGAATACCGCACTGAGTCAATGCGGTCTTAGCCTCTCTGGTGTCAACACTCTGTCTGATTTTGGATTTTTTTTTTTTTTTTCCAAAATCAGACTTGACACCAGAGAGGCTGAATACCGCACTGAGTTAATGCGGTCTTAGCCTCTCTGGTGTCAACACTCTGTCTGATTTTGGATTTTTTTTTTTTTTTTTCCAAAATCAGACTTGACACCAGAGAGGCTGAATCCCGCACTGAGTCAATGCGGTCTTAGCCTCTCTGGTGTCAACACTCTGTCTGATTTTGGATTTTTTTTTTTTTTTTTTCAAAATCAGACTTGACACCAGAGAGGCTGAATACCGCACTGAGTCAATGCGGTCTTAGCCTCTCTGGTGTCAACACTCTGTCTGATTTTGGATTTTTTTTTTTTTTTTTTCAAAATCAGACTTGACACCAGAGAGGCTGAATACCGCACTGAGTCAATGCGGTCTTAGCCTCTCTGGTCTCAACACTCTGTCTGATTTTGGATTTTTTTTTTTTTTTTTTTTCCGAAATCAGACTTGACACCAGAGAGGCTGACTACCGCACTGAGTCAATGCGGTCTTAGCCTCTCTGTTCTCAACACTCTGTCTGATTTTGGATTTTTTTTTTTTTTTTCTCCAAAATCAGACTTGACACCAGAGAGGCTGAATACCGCACTGAGTCAATGCGGTCTTAGCCTCTCTGGTCTCAACACTCTGTCTGATTTTGGATTTATTTTTATTTTTTTCCAAAATCAGACTTGACACCAGAGAGGCTGAATACCGCACTGAGTCAATGCGGTCTTAGCCTCTCTGGTCTCAACACTCTGTCTGATTTTGGATTTTTTTTTTTTTTTTTTCCAAAATCAGACTTGACACCAGAGAGGCCTGAGTCAATGCGGTCTTAGCCTCTCTGGTGTCAACACTCTGTCTGATTTTGGATTTTTTTTTTTTTTTTTTTCCAAAATCAGACTTGACACCAGAGAGGCTGAATACCGCACTGAGTCAATGCGGTCATAGCCTCTCTGGTCTCAACACTCTGTCTGATTTTGGATTTTTTTTTTTTTTTTCCAAAATCAGACTTGACACCAGAGAGGCTGAATACCGCACTGAGTCAATGCGGTCTTAGCCTCTCTGGTCTCAACACTCTGTCTGATTTTGGATTTTTTTTTTTTTTTCCAAAATCAGACTTGACACCAGAGAGGCTGAATACCGCACTGAGTCAATGCGGTCTTAGCCTCTCTGGTCTCAACACTCTGTCTGATTTTGGATTTTTTTTTTTTTTTTTCCAAAATCAGACTTGACACCAGAGAGGCTGAATACCGCACTGAGTCAATGCGGTCTTAGCCTCTCTGGTCTCAACACTCTGTCTGATTTGGGATTTTTTTTTTTTTTTTTCCAAAATCAGACTTGACACCAGAGAGGCTGAATACCGCACTGAGTCAATGCGGTCTTAGCCTCTCTGGTGTCAACACTCTGTCTGATTTTGGATTTTTTTTTTTTTTTTTTCCAAAATCAGACTTGACACCAGAGAGGCTGAATACCGCACTGAGTCAATGCGGTCTTAGCCTCTCTGGTCTCAACACTCTGTCTGATTTTGGATTTTTTTTTTTTTTTTTCCAAAATCAGACTTGACACCAGAGAGGCTGAATACCGCACTGAGTCAATGCGGTCTTAGCCTCTCTGGTGTCAACACTCTGTCTGATTTTGGATTTTTTTTTTTTTTTTTTCAAAATCAGACTTGACACCAGAGAGGCTGAATACTGCACTGAGTCAATGCGGTCTTAGCCTCTCTGGTCTCAACACTCTGTCTGATTTTGGATTTTTTTTTTTTTTTTTTTCCAAAATCAGACTTGACACCAGAGAGGCTGAATACCGCACTGAGTCAATGCGGTCTTAGCATCTCTGGTCTCAACACTCTGTCTGATTTTGGATTTTTTTTTTTTTTTTCCAAAATCAGACTTGACACCAGAGAGGCTGAATACCGCACTGAGTCAATGCGGTCTTAGCCTCTCTGGTCTCAACACTCTCTCTGATTTTGGATTTTTTTTTTTTTTTTCCAAAATCAGACTTGACACCAGAGAGGCTGAATACCGCACTGAGTCAATGCGGTCTTAGCCTCTCTGGTGTCAACACTCTGTCTGATTTTGGATTTTTTTTTTTTTTTTTTTCCAAAATCAGACTTGACACCAGAGAGGCTGAATACTGCACTGAGTCAATGCGGTCTTAGCCTCTCTGGTCTCAACACTCTGTCTGATTTTGGATTTTTTTTTTTTTTTTTCCAAAATCAGACTTGACACCAGAGAGGCTGAATACCGCACTGAGTCAATGCGGTCTTAGCCTCTCTGGTCTCAACACTCTGTCTGATTTTGGATTTTTTTTTTTTTTTTCCAAAATCAGACTTGACACCAGAGAGGCTGAATACCGCACTGAGTCAATGCGGTTTTAGCCTCTCTGGTCTCAACACTCTGTCTGATTTTGGATTTTTTTTTTTTTTTTCCAAAATCAGACTTGACACCAGAGAGGCTGAATACCGCACTGAGTCAATGCGGTCTTAGCCTCTCTGGTCTCAACACTCTCTCTGATTTTGGATTTTTTTTTTTTTTTTTCCAAAATCAGACTTGACACCAGAGAGGCTGAATACCGCACTGAGTCAATGCGGTCTTAGCCTCTCTGGTGTCAACACTCTGTCTGATTTTGGATTTTTTTTTTTTTTTTTTTCCAAAATCAGACTTGACACCAGAGAGGCTGAATACCGCACTGAGTCAATGCGGTCTTAGCCTCTCTGGTCTCAACACTCTGTCTGATTTTGGATTTTTTTTTTTTTTTTCCAAAATCAGACTTGACACCAGAGAGGCTGAATACCGCACTGAGTCAATGCGGTCATAGCCTCTCTGGTGTCAACACTCTGTCTGATTTTGGATTTTTTTTTTTTTTTTCCAAAATCAGACTTGACACCAGAGAGGCTGAATACCGCACTGAGTCAATGCGGTCTTAGCCTCTCTGGTCTCAACACTCTGTCTGATTTTGGATTTTTTTTTTTTTTTCCAAAATCAGACTTGACACCAGAGAGGCTGAATACCGCACTGAGTCAATGCGGTCTTAGCCTCTCTGGTGTCAACACTCTGTCTGATTTTGGATTTTTTTTTTTTTTTTCCAAAATCAGACTTGACACCAGAGAGGCTGAATACCGCACTGAGTCAATGCGGTCTTAGCCTCTCTGGTCTCAACACTCTGTCTGATTTTGGATTTTTTTTTTTTTTTTTCCAAAATCAGACTTGACACCAGAGAGGCTGAATACCGCACTGGGTCAATGCGGTCTTAGCCTCTCTGGTGTCAACACTCTGTCTGATTTTGGATTTTTTTTTTCTTTCTCCAAAATCAGACTTGACACCAGAGAGGCTGAATACCGCACTGAGTCAATGCGGTCTTAGCGTCTCTGGTCTCAACACTGTCTGATTTTGGATTTTTTTTTTTTTTTTTCCAAAATCAGACTTGACACCAGAGAGGCTGAATACCGCACTGAGTCAATGCGGTCTTAGCCTCTCTGGTCTCAACACTCTGTCTGATTTTGGATTTTTTTTTTTTTTTTTTTTTAAATCAGACTTGACACCAGAGAGGCTGAATACCGCACTGAGTCAATGCGGTCTAAGTAGTCTCTTAAAACAGACTGTCTTATCTACATCCGGCAGATGCAGCTATATACAGTCTGTACTTCGTGGGGGAGAATCATGCACCAAACGGAAGAGGAAGTTGAAAGGCGGGACTTCCGCTCATTCGTCCAATCAGAATTTAACATTAGCTAACTAGCTGTATACTGCTGTAGCTATCGTTAGCTAACGCTGATTAGTAAGACGAACGATAAGCTCAGTAACGTTAGCAACTTACCTCATCACTTTCGTTTAACTCTGGAATAAGTGCACGTCTTGCACGAGGTTCCTCCAAGCCGCGGATACATCGTTTACGTCTATCAGGGTCTTATTTCACCGGTTTCGTCGGCGTAGCTTCCATGGTAATTCTAAAGCACTGCTAGCATTAGCAACCTGCATCGGTTTAAGTTTCCGGGGGGAACATATTTTTCGTGGACACGCGTGTCGTGATTGGTCAGATTCCGTCGAACTTCCTTCCGGTCTGAAGGTTTTTTTCACTACTTCCTTGTGCATGTTCTGGGGGTCTGACGTACAGACGGTATGGCGAGAGCATTTGAAAATTGCGGAAGCCAACTCGTCTGTTCTAAGAGACTACGGTCTAAGCCTCTCTGGTCTCAACACTCTGTCTGATTTTGGATTTTTTTTTTTTTTTTTCCAAAATCAGACTTGACACCAGAGAGGCTGAATACCGCACTGAGTCAATGCGGTCTTAGCCTCTCTGGTGTCAACACTCTGTCTGATTTTGGATTTTTTTTTTTTTTTTTTCCAAAATCAGACTTGACACCAGAGAGGCTGAATACCGCACTGAGTCAATGCGGTCTTAGCCTCTCTGGTCTCAACACTCTGTCTGATTTTGGATTTTTTTTTTTTTTTCCAAAATCAGACTTGACACCAGAGAGGCTGAATACCGCACTGAGTCAATGCGGTCTTAGCCTCTCTGGTGTCAACACTCTGTCTGATTTTGGATTTTTTTTTTTT
This sequence comes from Poromitra crassiceps, assembly GCF_964638095.1. NCBI lineage: Eukaryota > Metazoa > Chordata > Actinopteri > Beryciformes > Melamphaidae > Poromitra > Poromitra crassiceps. The sequence goes on along the minus strand of NW_028152214.1, from coordinate 509,509 downwards.
TTTTTCTAAAATCAGACTTGACACCAGAGAGGCTGAATACCGCACTGAGTCAATGCGGTCTTAGCCTCTCTGGTGTCAACACTGTCTGATTTTGGATTTTTTTTTTTTTTTTCCAAAATCAGACTTGACACCAGAGAGGCTGAATACCGCACTGAGTCAATGCGGTCTTAGCCTCTCTGGTCTCAACACTCTGTCTGATTTTGGATTTTTTTTTTTTTTTTTTCCAAAATCAGACTTGACACCAGAGAGGCTGAATACCGCACTGAGTCAATGCGGTCTTAGCCTCTCTGGTCTCAACACTCTGTCTGATTTTGGATTTTTTTTTTTTTTTTTTCAAAAATCAGACTTGACACCAGAGAGGCTGAATACCGCACTGAGTCAATGCGGTCTTAGCCTCTCTGGTCTCAACACTCTGTCTGATTTTGGATTTTTTTTTTTTTTTTTTTTTAAATCAGACTTGACACCAGAGAGGCTGAATACCGCACTGAGTCAATGCGGTCTAAGCCTCTCTGGTCTCAACACTCTGTCTGATTTTGGATTTTTTTTTTTTTTTTCCAAAATCAGACTTGACACCAGAGAGGCTGAATACCGCACTGAGTCAATGCGGTCTTAGCCTCTCTGGTGTCAACACTCTGTCTGATTTTGGATTTTTTTTTTTTTTTTTTCCAAAATCAGACTTGACACCAGAGAGGCTGAATACCGCACTGAGTCAATGCGGTCTTAGCCTCTCTGGTCTCAACACTCTGTCTAATTTTGGATTTTTTTTTTTTTTTCCAAAATCAGACTTGACACCAGAGAGGCTGAATACCGCACTGAGTCAATGCGGTCTTAGCCTCTCTGGTGTCAACACTCTGTCTGATTTTGGATTTTTTTTTTTTTTTTTCTAAAATCAGACTTTACACCAGAGAGGCTGAATACCGCACTGAGTCAATGCGGTCTTAGCCTCTCTGGTCTCAACACTCTGTCTGATTTTGGATTTTTTTTTTTTTTTTTCCAAAATCAGACTTGACACCAGAGAGGCTGAATACCGCACTGAGTCAATGCGGTCTTAGCCTCTCTGGTCTCAACACTCTGTCTGATTTTGGATTTTTTTTTTTTTTTTCCAAAATCAGACTTGACACCAGAGAGGCTGAATACTGCACTGAGTCAATGCGGTCTTAGCCTCTCTGGTGTCAACACTCTGTCTGATTTTGGATTTTTTTTTTTTCTTTTCCAAAATCAGACTTGACACCAGAGAGGCTGAATACCGCACTGAGTCAATGCGGTCTTAGCCTCTCTGGTGTCAACACTGTCTGATTTTTGATTTTTTTTTTTTTTTCCAAAATCAGACTTGACACCAGAGAGGCTGAATACCGCACTGAGTCAATGCGTTCTTAGCCTCTCTGGTCTCAACACTCTGTCTGATTTTGGATTTTTTTTTTTTTTTTTCCAAAATCAGACTTGACACCAGAGAGGCTGAATACCGCACTGAGTCAATGCGGTCTTAGCCTCTCTGGTGTCAACACTCTGTCTGATTTTGGATTTTTTTTTTTTTTTTTCCAAAATCAGACTTGACACCAGAGAGGCTGAATACCGCACTGAGTCAATGCGGTCTTAGCCTCTCTGGTCTCAACACTCTGTCTGATTTTGGATTTTTTTTTTTTTTTTTCCAAAATCAGACTTGACACCAGAGAGGCTGAATACCGCACTGAGTCAATGCGGTCTTAGCCTCTCTGGTGTCAACACTCTGTCTGATTTTGGATTTTTTTTTTTTTTTTCCAAAATCAGACTTGACACCAGAGAGGCTGAATACCGCACTGAGTCAATGCGGTCTTAGCCTCTCTGGTGTCAACACTCTGTCTGATTTTGGATTTTTTTTTTTTTTTTCCAAAATCAGACTTGACACCAGAGAGGCTGAATACCGCACTGAGTTAATGCGGTCTTAGCCTCTCTGGTGTCAACACTCTGTCTGATTTTGGATTTTTTTTTTTTTTTTTCCAAAATCAGACTTGACACCAGAGAGGCTGAATCCCGCACTGAGTCAATGCGGTCTTAGCCTCTCTGGTGTCAACACTGTCTGATTTTGGATTTTTTTTTTTTTTTTCCAAAATCAGACTTGACACCAGAGAGGCTGAATACCGCACTGAGTCAATGCGGTCTTAGCCTCTCTGGTCTCAACACTCTGTCTGATTTTGGATTTTTTTTTTTTTTTTTCAAAAATCAGACTTGACACCAGAGAGGCTGAATACCGCACTGAGTCAATGCGGTCTTAGCCTCTCTGGTCTCAACACTCTGTCTGATTTTGGATTTTTTTTTTTTTTTTCCAAAATCAGACTTGACACCAGAGAGGCTGAATACCGCACTGAGTCAATGCGGTTTTAGCCTCTCTGGTCTCAACACTCTGTCTGATTTTGGATTTTTTTTTTTTTTTTCCAAAATCAGACTTGACACCAGAGAGGCTGAATACCGCACTGAGTCAATGCGGTCTTAGCCTCTCTGGTCTCAACACTCTCTCTGATTTTGGATTTTTTTTTTTTTTTTTCCAAAATCAGACTTGACACCAGAGAGGCTGAATACCGCACTGAGTCAATGCGGTCTTAGCCTCTCTGGTGTCAACACTCTGTCTGATTTTGGATTTTTTTTTTTTTTTTTTTTCCAAAATCAGACTTGACACCAGAGAGGCTGAATACCGCACTGAGTCAATGCGGTCTTAGCCTCTCTGGTCTCAACACTCTGTCTGATTTTGGATTTTTTTTTTTTTTTTTCCAAAATCAGACTTGACACCAGAGAGGCTGAATACCGCACTGAGTCAATGCGGTCATAGCCTCTCTGGTGTCAACACTCTGTCTGATTTTGGATTTTTTTTTTTTTTTCCAAAATCAGACTTGACACCAGAGAGGCTGAATACCGCACTGAGTCAATGCGGTCTTAGCCTCTCTGGTCTCAACACTCTGTCTGATTTTGGATTTTTTTTTTTTTTTCCAAAATCAGACTTGACACCAGAGAGGCTGAATACCGCACTGAGTCAATGCGGTCTTAGCCTCTCTGGTGTCAACACTCTGTCTGATTTTGGATTTTTTTTTTTTTTTTCCAAAATCAGACTTGACACCAGAGAGGCTGAATACCGCACTGAGTCAATGCGGTCTTAGCCTCTCTGGTCTCAACACTCTGTCTGATTTTGGATTTTTTTTTTTTTTTTTCCAAAATCAGACTTGACACCAGAGAGGCTGAATACCGCACTGGGTCAATGCGGTCTTAGCCTCTCTGGTGTCAACACTCTGTCTGATTTTGGATTTTTTTTTTCTTTCTCCAAAATCAGACTTGACACCAGAGAGGCTGAATACCGCACTGAGTCAATGCGGTCTTAGCGTCTCTGGTCTCAACACTGTCTGATTTTGGATTTTTTTTTTTTTTTTTTCCAAAATCAGACTTGACACCAGAGAGGCTGAATACCGCACTGAGTCAATGCGGTCTTAGCCTCTCTGGTCTCAACACTCTGTCTGATTTTGGATTTTTTTTTTTTTTTTTCCAAAATCAGACTTGACACCAGAGAGGCTGAATACCGCACTGAGTCAATGCGGTCTTAGCCTCTCTGGTGTCAACACTCTGTCTGATTTTGGATTTTTTTTTTTTTTTTTTTTTAAATCAGACTTGACACCAGAGAGGCTGAATACCGCACTGAGTCAATGCGGTCTTAGCCTCTCTGGTCTCAACACTCTGTCTGATTTTGGATTTTTTTTTTTTTTTTCCAAAATCAGACTTGACACCAGAGAGGCTGAATACTGCACTGAGTCAATGCGGTCTTAGCCTCTCTGGTGTCAACACTCTGTCTGATTTTGGATTTTTTTTTTTTCTTTTCCAAAATCAGACTTGACACCAGAGAGGCTGAATACCGCACTGAGTCAATGCGGTCTTAGCCTCTCTGGTGTCAACACTGTCTGATTTTTGATTTTTTTTTTTTTTTCCAAAATCAGACTTGACACCAGAGAGGCTGAATACCGCACTGAGTCAATGCGGTCTAAGCCTCTCTGGTCTCAACACTCTGTCTGATTTTGGATTTTTTTTTTTTTTTTCCAAAATCAGACTTGACACCAGAGAGGCTGAATACCGCACTGAGTCAATGCGGTCTTAGCCTCTCTGGTGTCAACACTCTGTCTGATTTTGGATTTTTTTTTTTTTTTTTTCCAAAATCAGACTTGACACCAGAGAGGCTGAATACCGCACTGAGTCAATGCGGTCTTAGCCTCTCTGGTCTCAACACTCTGTCTAATTTTGGATTTTTTTTTTTTTTTCCAAAATCAGACTTGACACCAGAGAGGCTGAATACCGCACTGAGTCAATGCGGTCTTAGCCTCTCTGGTGTCAACACTCTGTCTGATTTTGGATTTTTTTTTTTTTTTTTCTAAAATCAGACTTTACACCAGAGAGGCTGAATACCGCACTGAGTCAATGCGGTCTTAGCCTCTCTGGTCTCAACACTCTGTCTGATTTTGGATTTTTTTTTTTTTTTTTCCAAAATCAGACTTGACACCAGAGAGGCTGAATACCGCACTGAGTCAATGCGGTCTTAGCCTCTCTGGTCTCAACACTCTGTCTGATTTTGGATTTTTTTTTTTTTTTTCCAAAATCAGACTTGACACCAGAGAGGCTGAATACTGCACTGAGTCAATGCGGTCTTAGCCTCTCTGGTGTCAACACTCTGTCTGATTTTGGATTTTTTTTTTTTCTTTTCCAAAATCAGACTTGACACCAGAGAGGCTGAATACCGCACTGAGTCAATGCGGTCTTAGCCTCTCTGGTGTCAACACTGTCTGATTTTTGATTTTTTTTTTTTTTTCCAAAATCAGACTTGACACCAGAGAGGCTGAATACCGCACTGAGTCAATGCGTTCTTAGCCTCTCTGGTCTCAACACTCTGTCTGATTTTGGATTTTTTTTTTTTTTTTTCCAAAATCAGACTTGACACCAGAGAGGCTGAATACCGCACTGAGTCAATGCGGTCTTAGCCTCTCTGGTGTCAACACTCTGTCTGATTTTGGATTTTTTTTTTTTTTTTTCCAAAATCAGACTTGACACCAGAGAGGCTGAATACCGCACTGAGTCAATGCGGTCTTAGCCTCTCTGGTCTCAACACTCTGTCTGATTTTGGATTTTTTTTTTTTTTTTTCCAAAATCAGACTTGACACCAGAGAGGCTGAATACCGCACTGAGTCAATGCGGTCTTAGCCTCTCTGGTGTCAACACTCTGTCTGATTTTGGATTTTTTTTTTTTTTTTCCAAAATCAGACTTGACACCAGAGAGGCTGAATACCGCACTGAGTTAATGCGGTCTTAGCCTCTCTGGTGTCAACACTCTGTCTGATTTTGGATTTTTTTTTTTTTTTTTCCAAAATCAGACTTGACACCAGAGAGGCTGAATCCCGCACTGAGTCAATGCGGTCTTAGCCTCTCTGGTGTCAACACTGTCTGATTTTGGATTTTTTTTTTTTTTTTCCAAAATCAGACTTGACACCAGAGAGGCTGAATACCGCACTGAGTCAATGCGGTCTTAGCCTCTCTGGTCTCAACACTCTGTCTGATTTTGGATTTTTTTTTTTTTTTTTCAAAAATCAGACTTGACACCAGAGAGGCTGAATACCGCACTGAGTCAATGCGGTCTTAGCCTCTCTGGTCTCAACACTCTGTCTGATTTTGGATTTTTTTTTTTTTTTTTCCAAAATCAGACTTGACACCAGAGAGGCTGAATACCGCACTGAGTCAATGCGGTTTTAGCCTCTCTGGTCTCAACACTCTGTCTGATTTTGGATTTTTTTTTTTTTTTTCCAAAATCAGACTTGACACCAGAGAGGCTGAATACCGCACTGAGTCAATGCGGTCTTAGCCTCTCTGGTCTCAACACTCTCTCTGATTTTGGATTTTTTTTTTTTTTTTTCCAAAATCAGACTTGACACCAGAGAGGCTGAATACCGCACTGAGTCAATGCGGTCTTAGCCTCTCTGGTGTCAACACTCTGTCTGATTTTGGATTTTTTTTTTTTTTTTTTTTCCAAAATCAGACTTGACACCAGAGAGGCTGAATACCGCACTGAGTCAATGCGGTCTTAGCCTCTCTGGTCTCAACACTCTGTCTGATTTTGGATTTTTTTTTTTTTTTTCCAAAATCAGACTTGACACCAGAGAGGCTGAATACCGCACTGAGTCAATGCGGTCATAGCCTCTCTGGTGTCAACACTCTGTCTGATTTTGGATTTTTTTTTTTTTTTCCAAAATCAGACTTGACACCAGAGAGGCTGAATACCGCACTGAGTCAATGCGGTCTTAGCCTCTCTGGTCTCAACACTCTGTCTGATTTTGGATTTTTTTTTTTTTTTCCAAAATCAGACTTGACACCAGAGAGGCTGAATACCGCACTGAGTCAATGCGGTCTTAGCCTCTCTGGTGTCAACACTCTGTCTGATTTTGGATTTTTTTTTTTTTTTTCCAAAATCAGACTTGACACCAGAGAGGCTGAATACCGCACTGAGTCAATGCGGTCTTAGCCTCTCTGGTCTCAACACTCTGTCTGATTTTGGATTTTTTTTTTTTTTTTTCCAAAATCAGACTTGACACCAGAGAGGCTGAATACCGCACTGGGTCAATGCGGTCTTAGCCTCTCTGGTGTCAACACTCTGTCTGATTTTGGATTTTTTTTTTCTTTCTCCAAAATCAGACTTGACACCAGAGAGGCTGAATACCGCACTGAGTCAATGCGGTCTTAGCGTCTCTGGTCTCAACACTGTCTGATTTTGGATTTTTTTTTTTTTTTTTTCCAAAATCAGACTTGACACCAGAGAGGCTGAATACCGCACTGAGTCAATGCGGTCTTAGCCTCTCTGGTCTCAACACTCTGTCTGATTTTGGATTTTTTTTTTTTTTTTTCCAAAATCAGACTTGACACCAGAGAGGCTGAATACCGCACTGAGTCAATGCGGTCTTAGCCTCTCTGGTGTCAACACTCTGTCTGATTTTGGATTTTTTTTTTTTTTTTTTTTTAAATCAGACTTGACACCAGAGAGGCTGAATACCGCACTGAGTCAATGCGGTCTTAGCCTCTCTGGTCTCAACACTCTGTCTGATTTTGGATTTTTTTTTTTTTTTTCCAAAATCAGACTTGACACCAGAGAGGCTGAATACTGCACTGAGTCAATGCGGTCTTAGCCTCTCTGGTGTCAACACTCTGTCTGATTTTGGATTTTTTTTTTTTCTTTTCCAAAATCAGACTTGACACCAGAGAGGCTGAATACCGCACTGAGTCAATGCGGTCTTAGCCTCTCTGGTGTCAACACTGTCTGATTTTTGATTTTTTTTTTTTTTTTCCAAAATCAGACTTGACACCAGAGAGGCTGAATACCGCACTGAGTCAATGCGTTCTTAGCCTCTCTGGTCTCAACACTCTGTCTGATTTTGGATTTTTTTTTTTTTTTTTCCAAAATCAGACTTGACACCAGAGAGGCTGAATACCGCACTGAGTCAATGCGGTCTTAGCCTCTCTGGTGTCAACACTCTGTCTGATTTTGGATTTTTTTTTTTTTTTTTCCAAAATCAGACTTGACACCAGAGAGGCTGAATACCGCACTGAGTCAATGCGGTCTTAGCCTCTCTGGTCTCAACACTCTGTCTGATTTTGGATTTTTTTTTTTTTTTTTTCCAAAATCAGACTTGACACCAGAGAGGCTGAATACCGCACTGAGTCAATGCGGTCTTAGCCTCTCTGGTGTCAACACTCTGTCTGATTTTGGATTTTTTTTTTTTTTTTTCCAAAATCAGACTTGACACCAGAGAGGCTGAATACCGCACTGAGTTAATGCGGTCTTAGCCTCTCTGGTGTCAACACTCTGTCTGATTTTGGATTTTTTTTTTTTTTTTTCCAAAATCAGACTTGACACCAGAGAGGCTGAATCCCGCACTGAGTCAATGCGGTCTTAGCCTCTCTGGTGTCAACACTCTGTCTGATTTTGGATTTTTTTTTTTTTTTTTTCAAAATCAGACTTGACACCAGAGAGGCTGAATACCGCACTGAGTCAATGCGGTCTTAGCCTCTCTGGTCTCAACACTCTGTCTGATTTTGGATTTTTTTTTTTTTTTTTCCAAAATCAGACTTGACACCAGAGAGGCTGAATACCGCACTGAGTCAATGCGGTCTTAGCCTCTCTGGTCTCAACACTCTGTCTGATTTTGGATTTTTTTTTTTTTTTTCCAAAATCAGACTTGACACCAGAGAGGCTGAACACTGCACTGAGTCAATGCGGTCTTAGCCTCTCTGGTGTCAACACTCTGTCTGATTTTGGATTTTTTTTTTTTCTTTTCCAAAATCAGACTTGACACCAGAGAGGCTGAATACCGCACTGAGTCAATGCGGTCTTAGCCTCTCTGGTGTCAACACTGTCTGATTTTTGATTTTTTTTTTTTTTTCCAAAATCAGACTTGACACCAGAGAGGCTGAATACCGCACTGAGTCAATGCGTTCTTAGCCTCTCTGGTCTCAACACTCTGTCTGATTTTGGATTTTTTTTTTTTTTTTTCCAAAATCAGACTTGACACCAGAGAGGCTGAATACCGCACTGAGTCAATGCGGTCTTAGCCTCTCTGGTGTCAACACTCTGTCTGATTTTGGATTTTTTTTTTTTTTTTTCCAAAATCAGACTTGACACCAGAGAGGCTGAATACCGCACTGAGTCAATGCGGTCTTAGCCTCTCTGGTCTCAACACTCTGTCTGATTTTGGATTTTTTTTTTTTTTTTTCCAAAATCAGACTTGACACCAGAGAGGCTGAATACCGCACTGAGTCAATGCGGTCTTAGCCTCTCTGGTGTCAACACTCTGTCTGATTTTGGATTTTTTTTTTTTTTTTTCCAAAATCAGACTTGACACCAGAGAGGCTGAATACCGCACTGAGTTAATGCGGTCTTAGCCTCTCTGGTGTCAACACTCTGTCTGATTTTGGATTTTTTTTTTTTTTTTTCCAAAATCAGACTTGACACCAGAGAGGCTGAATCCCGCACTGAGTCAATGCGGTCTTAGCCTCTCTGGTGTCAACACTCTGTCTGATTTTGGATTTTTTTTTTTTTTTTTTCAAAATCAGACTTGACACCAGAGAGGCTGAATACCGCACTGAGTCAATGCGGTCTTAGCCTCTCTGGTGTCAACACTCTGTCTGATTTTGGATTTTTTTTTTTTTTTTTTCAAAATCAGACTTGACACCAGAGAGGCTGAATACCGCACTGAGTCAATGCGGTCTTAGCCTCTCTGGTCTCAACACTCTGTCTGATTTTGGATTTTTTTTTTTTTTTTTTTCCGAAATCAGACTTGACACCAGAGAGGCTGAATACCGCACTGAGTCAATGCGGTCTTAGCCTCTCTGGTCTCAACACTCTGTCTGATTTTGGATTTTTTTTTTTTTTTTTCCAAAATCAGACTTGACACCAGAGAGGCTGAATACCGCACTGAGTCAATGCGGTCTTAGCCTCTCTGGTCTCAACACTCTGTCTGATTTTGGATTTATTTTTATTTTTTTCCAAAATCAGACTTGACACCAGAGAGGCTAAATACCGCACTGAGTCAATGCGGTCTTAGCCTCTCTGGTCTCAACACTCTGTCTGATTTTGGATTTTTTTTTTTTTTTTTCCAAAATCAGACTTGACACCAGAGAGGCTGAATACCCCACTGAGTCAATGCGGTCTTAGCCTCTCTGGTCTCAACACTCTGTCTGATTTTGGATTTTTTTTTTTTTTTTTTTTAAAATCAGACTTGACACCAGAGAGGCTGAATACCGCACTGAGTCAATGCGGTCTAAGCCTCTCTGGTCTCAACACTCTGTCTGATTTTGGATTTTTTTTTTTTTTTTTTCCAAAATCAGACTTGACACCAGAGAGGCTGAATACCGCACTGAGTCAATGCGGTCTTAGCCTCTCTGGTGTCAACACTCTGTCTGATTTTGGATTTTTTTTTTTTTTTTTTCCAAAATCAGACTTGACACCAGAGAGGCTGAATACCGCACTGAGTCAATGCGGTCTTAGCCTCTCTGGTCTCAACACTCTGTCTGATTTTGGATTTTTTTTTTTTTTTTCCAAAATCAGACTTGACACCAGAGAGGCTGAATACCGCACTGAGTCAATGCGGTCTTAGCCTCTCTGGTGTCAACACTCTGTCTGATTTTGGATTTTTTTTTTTTTTTTTCCAAAATCAGACTTGACACCAGAGAGGCTGAATACCGCACTGAGTTAATGCGGTCTTAGCCTCTCTGGTGTCAACACTCTGTCTGATTTTGGATTTTTTTTTTTTTTTTTCCAAAATCAGACTTGACACCAGAGAGGCTGAATCCCGCACTGAGTCAATGCGGTCTTAGCCTCTCTGGTGTCAACACTCTGTCTGATTTTGGATTTTTTTTTTTTTTTTTTCAAAATCAGACTTGACACCAGAGAGGCTGAATACCGCACTGAGTCAATGCGGTCTTAGCCTCTGGTGTCAACACTCTGTCTGATTTTGGATTTTTTTTTTTTTTTTTTCAAAATCAGACTTGACACCAGAGAGGCTGAATACCGCACTGAGTCAATGCGGTCTTAGCCTCTCTGGTCTCAACACTCTGTCTGATTTTGGATTTTTTTTTTTTTTTTTTTTCCGAAATCAGACTTGACACCAGAGAGGCTGAATACCGCACTGAGTCAATGCGGTCTTAGCCTCTCTGGTCTCAACACTCTGTCTGATTTTGGATTTTTTTTTTTTTTTTTCCAAAATCAGACTTGACACCAGAGAGGCTGAATACCGCACTGAGTCAATGCGGTCTTAGCCTCTCTGGTCTCAACACTCTGTCTGATTTTGGATTTATTTTTATTTTTTTCCAAAATCAGACTTGACACCAGAGAGGCTAAATACCGCACTGAGTCAATGCGGTCTTAGCCTCTCTGGTCTCAACACTCTGTCTGATTTTGGATTTTTTTTTTTTTTTTTCCAAAATCAGACTTGACACCAGAGAGGCTGAATACCCCACTGAGTCAATGCGGTCTTAGCCTCTCTGGTCTCAACACTCTGTCTGATTTTGGATTTTTTTTTTTTTTTTTTTTTAAATCAGACTTGACACCAGAGAGGCTGAATACCGCACTGAGTCAATGCGGTCTAAGCCTCTCTGGTCTCAACACTCTGTCTGATTTTGGATTTTTTTTTTTTTTTTTTCCAAAATCAGACTTGACACCAGAGAGGCTGAATACCGCACTGAGTCAATGCGGTCTTAGCCTCTCTGGTGTCAACACTCTGTCTGATTTTGGATTTTTTTTTTTTTTTTTTCCAAAATCAGACTTGACACCAGAGAGGCTGAATACCGCACTGAGTCAATGCGGTCTTAGCCTCTCTGGTCTCAACACTCTGTCTGATTTTGGATTTTTTTTTTTTTTTCCAAAATCAGACTTGACACCAGAGAGGCTGAATACCGCACTGAGTCAATGCGGTCTTAGCCTCTCTGGTGTCAACACTCTGTCTGATTTTGGATTTTTTTTTTTTTTTTTCTAAAATCAGACTTGACACCAGAGAGGCTGAATACCGCACTGAGTCAATGCGGTCTTAGCCTCTCTGGTGTCAACACTGTCTGATTTTGGATTTTTTTTTTTTTTTTTCCAAAATCAGACTTGACACCAGAGAGGCTGAATACCGCACTGAGTCAATGCGGTCTTAGCCTCTCTGGTGTCAACACTCTGTCTGATTTTGGATTTTTTTTTTTTTTTTTCCAAAATCAGTCTTGACACCAGAGAGGCTGAATACCGCACTGAGTCAATGCGGTCTTAGCCTCTCTGGTGTCAACACTCTGTCTGATTTTGGATTTTTTTTTTTTTTTCCAAAATCAGACTTGACACCAGAGAGGCTGAATACCGCACTGAGTCAATGCGGTCTTAGCCTCTCTGGTCTCAACACTCTGTCTGATTTTGGATTTTTTTTTTTTTTTTACCAAAATCAGACTTGACACCAGAGAGGCTGAATACCGCACTGAGTCAATGCTGTCTTAGCCTCTCTGGTGTCAACACTCTGTCTGATTTTGGATTTTTTTTTTTTTTTTTCCAAAATCAGACTTGACACCAGAGAGGCTGAATACCGCACTGAGTCAATGCGGTCTTAGCCTCTCTGGTCTCAACACTGTCTGATTTTGGATTTTTTTTTTTTTTTTCCAAAATCAGACTTGACACCAGAGAGGCTGAATACCGCACTGAGTCAATGCGGTCTTAGCCTCTCTGGTGTCAACACTCTGTCTGATTTTGGATTTTTTTTTTTTTTTCCAAAATCAGACTTGACACCAGAGAGGCTGAATACCGCACTGAGTCAATGCGGTCTTAGCCTCTCTGGTCTCAACACTCTGTCTGATTTTGGATTTTTTTTTTTTTTTTACCAAAATCAGACTTGACACCAGAGAGGCTGAATACCGCACTGAGTCAATGCTGTCTTAGCCTCTCTGGTGTCAACACTCTGTCTGATTTTGGATTTTTTTTTTTTTTTTCCAAAATCAGACTTGACACCAGAGAGGCTGAATACCGCACTGAGTCAATGCGGTCTTAGCCTCTCTGGTGTCAACACTGTCTGATTTTGGATTTTTTTTTTTTTTTTCCAAAATCAGACTTGACACCAGAGAGGCTGAATACCGCACTGAGTCAATGCGGTCTTAGCCTCTCTGGTGTCAACACTCTGTCTGATTTTGGATTTTTTTTTTTTTTTTTTCAAAATCAGACTTGACACCAGAGAGGCTGAATACCGCACTGAGTCAATGCGGTCTTAGCCTCTCTGGTCTCAACACTCTGTCTGATTTTGGATTTTTTTTTTTTTTTTTTTTCCGAAATCAGACTTGACACCAGAGAGGCTGAATACCGCACTGAGTCAATGCGGTCTTAGCCTCTCTGGTCTCAACACTCTGTCTGATTTTGGATTTTTTTTTTTTTTTTTCCAAAATCAGACTTGACACCAGAGAGGCTGAATACCGCACTGAGTCAATGCGGTCTTAGCCTCTCTGGTCTCAACACTCTGTCTGATTTTGGATTTATTTTTATTTTTTTCCAAAATCAGACTTGACACCAGAGAGGCTAAATACCGCACTGAGTCAATGCGGTCTTAGCCTCTCTGGTCTCAACACTCTGTCTGATTTTGGATTTTTTTTTTTTTTTTTCCAAAATCAGACTTGACACCAGAGAGGCTGAATACCCCACTGAGTCAATGCGGTCTTAGCCTCTCTGGTCTCAACACTCTGTCTGATTTTAGATTTTTTTTTTTTTTTTTTTTTAAATCAGACTTGACACCAGAGAGGCTGAATACCGCACTGAGTCAATGCGGTCTAAGCCTCTCTGGTCTCAACACTCTGTCTGATTTTGGATTTTTTTTTTTTTTTTTTCCAAAATCAGACTTGACACCAGAGAGGCTGAATACCGCACTGAGTCAATGCGGTCTTAGCCTCTCTGGTGTCAACACTCTGTCTGATTTTGGATTTTTTTTTTTTTTTTTTCCAAAATCAGACTTGACACCAGAGAGGCTGAATACCGCACTGAGTCAATGCGGTCTTAGCCTCTCTGGTCTCAACACTCTGTCTGATTTTGGATTTTTTTTTTTTTTTCCAAAATCAGACTTGACACCAGAGAGGCTGAATACCGCACTGAGTCAATGCGGTCTTAGCCTCTCTGGTGTCAACACTCTGTCTGATTTTGGATTTTTTTTTTTTTTTTTCTAAAATCAGACTTGACACCAGAGAGGCTGAATACCGCACTGAGTCAATGCGGTCTTAGCCTCTCTGGTGTCAACACTGTCTGATTTTGGATTTTTTTTTTTTTTTTTCCAAAATCAGACTTGACACCAGAGAGGCTGAATACCGCACTGAGTCAATGCGGTCTTAGCCTCTCTGGTGTCAACACTCTGTCTGATTTTGGATTTTTTTTTTTTTTTTTCCAAAATCAGTCTTGACACCAGAGAGGCTGAATACCGCACTGAGTCAATGCGGTCTTAGCCTCTCTGGTGTCAACACTCTGTCTGATTTTGGATTTTTTTTTTTTTTTCCAAAATCAGACTTGACACCAGAGAGGCTGAATACCGCACTGAGTCAATGCGGTCTTAGCCTCTCTGGTCTCAACACTCTGTCTGATTTTGGATTTTTTTTTTTTTTTTACCAAAATCAGACTTGACACCAGAGAGGCTGAATACCGCACTGAGTCAATGCTGTCTTAGCCTCTCTGGTGTCAACACTCTGTCTGATTTTGGATTTTTTTTTTTTTTTTCCAAAATCAGACTTGACACCAGACAGGCTGAATACCGCACTGAGTCAATGCGGTCTTAGCCTCTCTGGTCTCAACACTGTCTGATTTTGGATTTTTTTTTTTTTTTCCAAAATCAGACTTGACACCAGAGAGGCTGAATACCGCACTGAGTCAATGCGTTCTTAGCCTCTCTGGTCTCAACACTCTGTCTGATTTTGGATTTTTTTTTTTTTTTTTCCAAAATCAGACTTGACACCAGAGAGGCTGAATACCGCACTGAGTCAATGCGGTCTTAGCCTCTCTGGTGTCAACACTTTGTCTGATTTTGGATTTTTTTTTTTTTTTTTCCAAAATCAGACTTGACACCAGAGAGGCTGAATACCGCACTGAGTCAATGCGGTCTTAGCCTCTCTGGTGTCAACACTCTGTCTGATTTTGGATTTTTTTTTTTTTTTTTTCCAAAATCAGACTTGACACCAGAGAGGCTGAATACTGCACTGAGTCAATGCGGTCTTAGCCTCTCTGGTCTCAACACTCTGTCTGATTTTGGATTTTTTTTTTTTTTTTCCAAAATCAGACTTGACACCAGAGAGGCTGAATACCGCACTGAGTCAATGCGGTCTTAGCCTCTCTGGTGTCAACACTCTGTCTGATTTTGGATTTTTTTTTTTTTTTTTCTAAAATTAGACTTGACACCAGAGAGGCTGAATACCGCACTGAGTCAATGCGGTCTTAGCCTCTCTGGTGTCAACACTGTCTGATTTTGGATTTTTTTTTTTTTTTTCCAAAATCAGACTTGACACCAGAGAGGCTGAATACCGCACTGAGTCAATGCGGTCTTAGCCTCTCTGGTCTCAACACTCTGTCTGATTTTGGATTTTTTTTTTTTTTTTTCCAAAATCAGACTTGACACCAGAGAGGCTGAATACCGCACTGAGTCAATGCGGTCTTAGCCTCTCTGGTCTCAACACTCTGTCTGATTTTGGATTTTTTTTTTTTTTTTTCCAAAATCAGACTTGACACCAGAGAGGCTGAATACTGCACTGAGTCAATGCGGTCTTAGCCTCTCTGGTGTCAACACTCTGTCTGATTTTGGATTTTTTTTTTTTCTTTTCCAAAATCAGACTTGACACCAGAGAGGCTGAATACCGCACTGAGTCAATGCGGTCTTAGCCTCTCTGGTGTCAACACTCTGTCTGATTTTGGATTTTTTTTTTTTTTTTCCAAAATCAGACTTGACACCAGAGAGGCTGAATACCGCACTGAGTTAATGCGGTCTTAGCCTCTCTGGTCTCAACACTCTGTCTGATTTTGGATTTTTTTTTTTTTTTTTTTTCCGAAATCAGACTTGACACCAGAGAGGCTGAATACCGCACTGAGTCAATGCGGTCTTAGCCTCTCTGGTCTCAACACTCTGTCTGATTTTGGATTTTTTTTTTTTTTTTTCCAAAATCAGACTTGACACCAGAGAGGCTGAATACCGCACTGAGTCAATGCGGTCTTAGCCTCTCTGGTCTCAACACTCTGTCTGATTTTGGATTTATTTTTATTTTTTTCCAAAATCAGACTTGACACCAGAGAGGCTGAATACCGCACTGAGTCAATGCGGTCTTAGCCTCTCTGGTCTCAACACTCTGTCTGATTTTGGATTTTTTTTTTTTTTTTTCCAAAATCAGACTTGACACCAGAGAGGCTGAATACCCCACTGAGTCAATGCGGTCTTAGCCTCTCTGGTCTCAACACTCTGTCTGATTTTGGATTTTTTTTTTTTTTTTTTTTAAATCAGACTTGACACCAGAGAGGCTGAATACCGCACTGAGTCAATGCGGTCTAAGCCTCTCTGGTCTCATCACTCTGTCTGATTTTGGATTTTTTTTTTTTTTTTTTCCAAAATCAGACTTGACACCAGAGAGGCTGAATACCGCACTGAGTCAATGCGGTCTTAGCCTCTCTGGTGTCAACACTCTGTCTGATTTTGGATTTTTTTTTTTTTTTTTTCCAAAATCAGACTTGACACCAGAGAGGCTGAATACCGCACTGAGTCAATGCGGTCTTAGCCTCTCTGGTCTCAACACTCTGTCTGATTTTGGATTTTTTTTTTTTTTTCCAAAATCAGACTTGACACCAGAGAGGCTGAATACCGCACTGAGTCAATGCGGTCTTAGCCTCTCTGGTCTCAACACTCTGTCTGATTTTGGATTTTTTTTTTTTTTTTTCCAAAATCAGACTTGACACCAGAGAGGCTGAATACCCCACTGAGTCAATGCGGTCTTAGCCTCTCTGGTCTCAACACTCTGTCTGATTTTGGATTTTTTTTTTTTTTTTTTTTAAATCAGACTTGACACCAGAGAGGCTGAATACCGCACTGAGTCAATGCGGTCTAAGCCTCTCTGGTCTCATCACTCTGTCTGATTTTGGATTTTTTTTTTTTTTTTTTCCAAAATCAGACTTGACACCAGAGAGGCTGAATACCGCACTGAGTCAATGCGGTCTTAGCCTCTCTGGTGTCAACACTCTGTCTGATTTTGGATTTTTTTTTTTTTTTTTTCCAAAATCAGACTTGACACCAGAGAGGCTGAATACCGCACTGAGTCAATGCGGTCTTAGCCTCTCTGGTCTCAACACTCTGTCTGATTTTGGATTTTTTTTTTTTTTTCCAAAATCAGACTTGACACCAGAGAGGCTGAATACCGCACTGAGTCAATGCGGTCTTAGCCTCTCTGGTGTCAACACTCTGTCTGATTTTGGATTTTTTTTTTTTTTTTCTAAAATCAGACTTGACACCAGAGAGGCTGAATACCGCACTGAGTCAATGCGGTCTTAGCCTCTCTGGTGTCAACACTGTCTGATTTTGGATTTTTTTTTTTTTTTTCCAAAATCAGACTTGACACCAGAGAGGCTGAATACCGCACTGAGTCAATGCGGTCTTAGCCTCTCTGGTGTCAACACTCTGTCTGATTTTGGATTTTTTTTTTTTTTTTTTCCAAAATCAGTCTTGACACCAGAGAGGCTGAATACCGCACTGAGTCAATGCGGTCTTAGCCTCTCTGGTCTCAACACTCTGTCTGATTTTGGATTTTTTTTTTTTTTTTCAAAAATCAGACTTGACACCAGAGAGGCTGAATACCGCACTGAGTTAATGCAGTCTTAGCCTCTCTGGTCTCAACACTCTGTCTGATTTTGGATTTTTTTTTTTTTTTTTTTCCAAAATCAGACTTGACACCAGAGAGGCTGAATACCGCACTGAGTCAATGCGGTCTTAGCCTCTCTGGTGTCAACACTCTGTCTGATTTTGGATTTTTTTTTTTTTTTCCAAAATCAGACTTGACACCAGAGAGGCTGAATACCGCACTGAGTCAATGCGGTCTTAGCCTCTCTGGTCTCAACACTCTGTCTGATTTTGGATTTTTTTTTTTTTTTTACCAAAATCAGACTTGACACCAGAGAGGCTGAATACCGCACTGAGTCAATGCTGTCTTAGCCTCTCTGGTGTCAACACTCTGTCTGATTTTGGATTTTTTTTTTTTTTTTTCCAAAATCAGACTTGACACCAGAGAGGCTGAATACCGCACTGAGTCAATGCGGTCTTAGCCTCTCTGGTCTCAACACTGTCTGATTTTGGATTTTTTTTTTTTTTTCCAAAATCAGACTTGACACCAGAGAGGCTGAATACCGCACTGAGTCAATGCGTTCTTAGCCTCTCTGGTCTCAACACTCTGTCTGATTTTGGATTATTTTTTTTTTTTTTCCAAAATCAGACTTGACACCAGAGAGGCTGAATACCGCACTGAGTCAATGCGGTCTTAGCCTCTCTGGTGTCAACACTTTGTCTGATTTTGGATTTTTTTTTTTTTTTTTTCCAAAATCAGACTTGACACCAGAGAGGCTGAATACCGCACTGAGTCAATGCGGTCTTAGCCTCTCTGGTCTCAACACTCTGTCTGATTTTGGATTTTTTTTTTTTTTTTTCTAAAATCAGACTTGACACCAGAGAGGCTGAATACCGCACTGAGTCAATGCGGTCTTAGCCTCTCTGGTGTCAACACTCTGTCTGATTTTGGATTTTTTTTTTTTTTTTTTCAAAATCAGACTTGACACCAGAGAGGCTGAATACCGCACTGAGTCAATGCGGTCTTAGCCTCTCTGGTCTCAACACTCTGTCTGATTTTGGATTTTTTTTTTTTTTTTTCCAAAATCAGACTTGACACCAGAGAGGCTGAATCCCGCACTGAGTCAATGCGGTCTTAGCCTCTCTGGTGTCAACACTCTGTCTGATTTTGGATTTTTTTTTTTTTTTTTTCAAAATCAGACTTGACACCAGAGAGGCTGAATACCGCACTGAGTCAATGCGGTCTTAGCCTCTCTGGTGTCAACACTCTGTCTGATTTTGGATTTTTTTTTTTTTTTTTTCAAAATCAGACTTGACACCAGAGAGGCTGAATACCGCACTGAGTCAATGCGGTCTTAGCCTCTCTGGTCTCAACACTCTGTCTGATTTTGGATTTTTTTTTTTTTTTTTTTTCCGAAATCAGACTTGACACCAGAGAGGCTGAATACCGCACTGAGTCAATGCGGTCTTAGCCTCTCTGGTCTCAACACTCTGTCTGATTTTGGATTTTTTTTTTTTTTTTTCCAAAATCAGACTTGACACCAGAGAGGCTGAATACCGCACTGAGTCAATGCGGTCTTAGCCTCTCTGGTCTCAACACTCTGTCTGATTTTGGATTTATTTTTATTTTTTTCCAAAATCAGACTTGACACCAGAGAGGCTGAATACCGCACTGAGTCAATGCGGTCTTAGCCTCTCTGGTCTCAACACTCTGTCTGATTTTGGATTTTTTTTTTTTTTTTTCCAAAATCAGACTTGACACCAGAGAGGCTGAATACCCCACTGAGTCAATGCGGTCTTAGCCTCTCTGGTCTCAACACTCTGTCTGATTTTGGATTTTTTTTTTTTTTTTTTTTTAAATCAGACTTGACACCAGAGAGGCTGAATACCGCACTGAGTCAATGCGGTCTAAGCCTCTCTGGTCTCAACACTCTGTCTGATTTTGGATTTTTTTTTTTTTTTTTTCCAAAATCAGACTTGACACCAGAGAGGCTGAATACCGCACTGAGTCAATGCGGTCTTAGCCTCTCTGGTGTCAACACTCTGTCTGATTTTGGATTTTTTTTTTTTTTTTTTCCAAAATCAGACTTGACACCAGAGAGGCTGAATACCGCACTGAGTCAATGCGGTCTTAGCCTCTCTGGTCTCAACACTCTGTCTGATTTTGGATTTTTTTTTTTTTTTTCCAAAATCAGACTTGACACCAGAGAGGCTGAATACCGCACTGAGTCAATGCGGTCTTAGCCTCTCTGGTGTCAACACTCTGTCTGATTTTGGATTTTTTTTTTTTTTTTTCTAAAATCAGACTTGACACCAGAGAGGCTGAATACCGCACTGAGTCAATGCGGTCTTAGCCTCTCTGGTGTCAACACTGTCTGATTTTGGATTTTTTTTTTTTTTTTCCAAAATCAGACTTGACACCAGAGAGGCTGAATACCGCACTGAGTCAATGCGGTCTTAGCCTCTCTGGTGTCAACACTCTGTCTGATTTTGGATTTTTTTTTTTTTTTTTCCAAAATCAGTCTTGACACCAGAGAGGCTGAATACCGCACTGAGTCAATGCGGTCTTAGCCTCTCTGGTGTCAACACTCTGTCTGATTTTGGATTTTTTTTTTTTTTTTTCCAAAATCAGACTTGACACCAGAGAGGCTGAATACCGCACTGAGTCAATGCGGTCTTAGCCTCTCTGGTCTCAACACTCTGTCTGATTTTGGATTTTTTTTTTTTTTTTACCAAAATCAGACTTGACACCAGAGAGGCTGAATACCGCACTGAGTCAATGCTGTCTTAGCCTCTCTGGTGTCAACACTCTGTCTGATTTTGGATTTTTTTTTTTTTTTTCCAAAATCAGACTTGACACCAGAGAGGCTGAATACCGCACTGAGTCAATGCGGTCTTAGCCTCTCTGGTCTCAACACTGTCTGATTTTGGATTTTTTTTTTTTTTTTCCAAAATCAGACTTGACACCAGAGAGGCTGAATACCGCACTGAGTCAATGCGTTCTTAGCCTCTCTGGTCTCAACACTCTGTCTGATTTTGGATTTTTTTTTTTTTTTTTCCAAAATCAGACTTGACACCAGAGAGGCTGAATACCGCACTGAGTCAATGCGGTCTTAGCCTCTCTGGTGTCAACACTTTGTCTGATTTTGGATTTTTTTTTTTTTTTTTTCCAAAATCAGACTTGACACCAGAGAGGCTGAATACCGCACTGAGTCAATGCGGTCTTAGCCTCTCTGGTCTCAACACTCTGTCTGATTTTGGATTTTTTTTTTTTTTTTTCCAAAATCAGACTTGACACCAGAGAGGCTGAATACCGCACTGAGTCAATGCGGTCTTAGCCTCTCTGGTGTCAACACTCTGTCTGATTTTGGATTTTTTTTTTTTTTTTCCAAAATCAGACTTGACACCAGAGAGGCTGAATACCGCACTGAGTCAATGCGGTCTTAGCCTCTCTGGTGTCAACACTCTGTCTGATTTTGGATTTTTTTTTTTTTTTTTTCCAAAATCAGACTTGACACCAGAGAGGCTGAATACTGCACTGAGTCAATGCGGTCTTAGCCTCTCTGGTCTCAACACTCTGTCTGATTTTGGATTTTTTTTTTTTTTTCCAAAATCAGACTTGACACCAGAGAGGCTGAATACCGCACTGAGTCAATGCGGTCTTAGCCTCTCTGGTGTCAACACTGTCTGATTTTGGATTTTTTTTTTTTTTTTTCTAAAATCAGACTTGACACCAGAGAGGCTGAATACCGCACTGAGTCAATGCGGTCTTAGCCTCTCTGGTGTCAACACTGTCTGATTTTGGATTTTTTTTTTTTTTTTCCAAAATCAGACTTGACACCAGAGAGGCTGAATACCGCACTGAGTCAATGCGGTCTTAGCCTCTCTGGTCTCAACACTCTGTCTGATTTTGGATTTTTTTTTTTTTTTTCCAAAATCAGACTTGACACCAGAGAGGCTGAATACCGCACTGAGTCAATGCGGTCTTAGCCTCTCTGGTCTCAACACTCTGTCTGATTTTGGATTTTTTTTTTTTTTTTACCAAAATCAGACTTGACACCAGAGAGGCTGAATACCGCACTGAGTCAATGCTGTCTTAGCCTCTCTGGTGTCAACACTCTGTCTGATTTTGGATTTTTTTTTTTTTTTTTCCAAAATCAGACTTGACACCAGAGAGGCTGAATACCGCACTGAGTCAATGCGGTCTTAGCCTCTCTGGTCTCAACACTGTCTGATTTTGGATTTTTTTTTTTTTTTTCCAAAATCAGACTTGACACCAGAGAGGCTGAATACCGCACTGAGTCAATGCGTTCTTAGCCTCTCTGGTCTCAACACTCTGTCTGATTTTGGATTTTTTTTTTTTTTTTTCCAAAATCAGACTTGACACCAGAGAGGCTGAATACCGCACTGAGTCAATGCGGTCTTAGCCTCTCTGGTGTCAACACTTTGTCTGATTTTGGATTTTTTTTTTTTTTTTTCCAAAATCAGACTTGACACCAGAGAGGCTGAATACCGCACTGAGTCAATGCGGTCTTAGCCTCTCTGGTCTCAACACTCTGTCTGATTTTGGATTTTTTTTTTTTTTTTTTCCAAAATCAGACTTGACACCAGAGAGGCTGAATACCGCACTGAGTCAATGCGGTCTTAGCCTCTCTGGTGTCAACACTCTGTCTGATTTTGGATTTTTTTTTTTTTTTTTCCAAAATCAGACTTGACACCAGAGAGGCTGAATACCGCACTGAGTCAATGCGGTCTTAGCCTCTCTGGTGTCAACACTCTGTCTGATTTTGGATTTTTTTTTTTTTTTTTTCCAAAATCAGACTTGACACCAGAGAGGCTGAATACTGCACTGAGTCAATGCGGTCTTAGCCTCTCTGGTCTCAACACTCTGTCTGATTTTGGATTTTTTTTTTTTTTTTCCAAAATCAGACTTGACACCAGAGAGGCTGAATACCGCACTGAGTCAATGCGGTCTTAGCCTCTCTGGTGTCAACACTGTCTGATTTTGGATTTTTTTTTTTTTTTTTCTAAAATCAGACTTGACACCAGAGAGGCTGAATACCGCACTGAGTCAATGCGGTCTTAGCCTCTCTGGTGTCAACACTGTCTGATTTTGGATTTTTTTTTTTTTTTTCCAAAATCAGACTTGACACCAGAGAGGCTGAATACCGCACTGAGTCAATGCGGTCTTAGCCTCTCTGGTCTCAACACTCTGTCTGATTTTGGATTTTTTTTTTTTTTTTCCAAAATCAGACTTGACACCAGAGAGGCTGAATACCGCACTGAGTCAATGCGGTCTTAGCCTCTCTGGTCTCAACACTCTGTCTGATTTTTGATTTTTTTTTTTTTTTTTCCAAAATCAGACTTGACACCAGAGAGGCTGAATACTGCACTGAGTCAATGCGGTCTTAGCCTCTCTGGTGTCAACACTCTGTCTGATTTTGGATTTTTTTTTTTTCTTTTCCAAAATCAGACTTGACACCAGAGAGGCTGAATACCGCACTGAGTCAATGCGGTCTTAGCCTCTCTGGTGTCAACACTCTGTCTGATTTTGGATTTTTTTTTTTTTTTTTCCAAAATCAGACTTGACACCAGAGAGGCTGAATACCGCACTGAGTTAATGCGGTCTTAGCCTCTCTGGTCTCAACACTCTGTCTGATTTTGGATTTTTTTTTTTTTTTTTTTTCCGAAATCAGACTTGACACCAGAGAGGCTGAATACCGCACTGAGTCAATGCGGTCTTAGCCTCTCTGGTCTCAACACTCTGTCTGATTTTGGATTTTTTTTTTTTTTTTTCCAAAATCAGACTTGACACCAGAGAGGCTGAATACCGCACTGAGTCAATGCGGTCTTAGCCTCTCTGGTCTCAACACTCTGTCTGATTTTGGATTTATTTTTATTTTTTTCCAAAATCAGACTTGACACCAGAGAGGCTGAATACCGCACTGAGTCAATGCGGTCTTAGCCTCTCTGGTCTCAACACTCTGTCTGATTTTGGATTTTTTTTTTTTTTTTTCCAAAATCAGACTTGACACCAGAGAGGCTGAATACCCCACTGAGTCAATGCGGTCTTAGCCTCTCTGGTCTCAACACTCTGTCTGATTTTGGATTTTTTTTTTTTTTTTTTTTTAAATCAGACTTGACACCAGAGAGGCTGAATACCGCACTGAGTCAATGCGGTCTAAGCCTCTCTGGTCTCATCACTCTGTCTGATTTTGGATTTTTTTTTTTTTTTTTTCCAAAATCAGACTTGACACCAGAGAGGCTGAATACCGCACTGAGTCAATGCGGTCTTAGCCTCTCTGGTGTCAACACTCTGTCTGATTTTGGATTTTTTTTTTTTTTTTTTCCAAAATCAGACTTGACACCAGAGAGGCTGAATACCGCACTGAGTCAATGCGGTCTTAGCCTCTCTGGTCTCAACACTCTGTCTGATTTTGGATTTTTTTTTTTTTTTTCCAAAATCAGACTTGACACCAGAGAGGCTGAATACCGCACTGAGTCAATGCGGTCTTAGCCTCTCTGGTGTCAACACTCTGTCTGATTTTGGATTTTTTTTTTTTTTTTTCTAAAATCAGACTTGACACCAGAGAGGCTGAATACCGCACTGAGTCAATGCGGTCTTAGCCTCTCTGGTGTCAACACTGTCTGATTTTGGATTTTTTTTTTTTTTTTTCCAAAATCAGACTTGACACCAGAGAGGCTGAATACCGCACTGAGTCAATGCGGTCTTAGCCTCTCTGGTGTCAACACTCTGTCTGATTTTGGATTTTTTTTTTTTTTTTTCCAAAATCAGTCTTGACACCAGAGAGGCTGAATACCGCACTGAGTCAATGCGGTCTTAGCCTCTCTGGTCTCAACACTCTGTCTGATTTTGGATTTTTTTTTTTTTTTTTCAAAAATCAGACTTGACACCAGAGAGGCTGAATACCGCACTGAGTTAATGCAGTCTTAGCCTCTCTGGTCTCAACACTCTGTCTGATTTTGGATTTTTTTTTTTTTTTTTTTCCAAAATCAGACTTGACACCAGAGAGGCTGAATACCGCACTGAGTCAATGCGGTCTTAGCCTCTCTGGTGTCAACACTCTGTCTGATTTTGGATTTTTTTTTTTTTTTCCAAAATCAGACTTGACACCAGAGAGGCTGAATACCGCACTGAGTCAATGCGGTCTTAGCCTCTCTGGTCTCAACACTCTGTCTGATTTTGGATTTTTTTTTTTTTTTTACCAAAATCAGACTTGACACCAGAGAGGCTGAATACCGCACTGAGTCAATGCTGTCTTAGCCTCTCTGGTGTCAACACTCTGTCTGATTTTGGATTTTTTTTTTTTTTTTCCAAAATCAGACTTGACACCAGAGAGGCTGAATACCGCACTGAGTCAATGCGGTCTTAGCCTCTCTGGTCTCAACACTGTCTGATTTTGGATTTTTTTTTTTTTTTTCCAAAATCAGACTTGACACCAGAGAGGCTGAATACCGCACTGAGTCAATGCGTTCTTAGCCTCTCTGGTCTCAACACTCTGTCTGATTTTGGATTATTTTATTTTTTTTTCCAAAATCAGACTTGACACCAGAGAGGCTGAATACCGCACTGAGTCAATGCGGTCTTAGCCTCTCTGGTGTCAACACTTTGTCTGATTTTGGATTTTTTTTTTTTTTTTTCCAAAATCAGACTTGACACCAGAGAGGCTGAATACCGCACTGAGTCAATGCGGTCTTAGCCTCTCTGGTCTCAACACTCTGTCTGATTTTGGATTTTTTTTTTTTTTTTTCCAAAATCAGACTTGACACCAGAGAGGCTGAATACCGCACTGAGTCAATGCGGTCTTAGCCTCTCTGTTGTCAACACTCTGTCTGATTTTGGATTTTTTTTTTTTTTTTTTCAAAATCAGACTTGACACCAGAGAGGCTGAATACCGCACTGAGTCAATGCGGTCTTAGCCTCTCTGGTGTCAACACTCTGTCTGATTTTGGATTTTTTTTTTTTTTTTTTCAAAATCAGACTTGACACCAGAGAGGCTGAATACCGCACTGAGTCAATGCGGTCTTAGCCTCTCTGGTCTCAACACTCTGTCTGATTTTGGATTTTTTTTTTTTTTTTTTTTCCGAAATCAGACTTGACACCAGAGAGGCTGAATACCGCACTGAGTCAATGCGGTCTTAGCCTCTCTGGTCTCAACACTCTGTCTGATTTTGGATTTTTTTTTTTTTTTTTTCAAAATCAGACTTGACACCAGAGAGGCTGAATACCGCACTGAGTCAATGCGGTCTTAGCCTCTCTGGTCTCAACACTCTGTCTGATTTTGGATTTATTTTTATTTTTTTCCAAAATCAGACTTGACACCAGAGAGGCTGAATACCGCACTGAGTCAATGCGGTCTTAGCCTCTCTGGTCTCAACACTCTGTCTGATTTTGGATTTTTTTTTTTTTTTTTCCAAAATCAGACTTGACACCAGAGAGGCTGAATACCCCACTGAGTCAATGCGGTCTTAGCCTCTCTGGTCTCAACACTCTGTCTGATTTTGGATTTTTTTTTTTTTTTTTTTTAAATCAGACTTGACACCAGAGAGGCTGAATACCGCACTGAGTCAATGCGGTCTAAGCCTCTCTGGTCTCATCACTCTGTCTGATTTTGGATTTTTTTTTTTTTTTTTTCCAAAATCAGACTTGACACCAGAGAGGCTGAATACCGCACTGAGTCAATGCGGTCTTAGCCTCTCTGGTGTCAACACTCTGTCTGATTTTGGATTTTTTTTTTTTTTTTTTCCAAAATCAGACTTGACACCAGAGAGGCTGAATACCGCACTGAGTCAATGCGGTCTTAGCCTCTCTGGTCTCAACACTCTGTCTGATTTTGGATTTTTTTTTTTTTTTCCAAAATCAGACTTGACACCAGAGAGGCTGAATACCGCACTGAGTCAATGCGGTCTTAGCCTCTCTGGTGTCAACACTTTGTCTGATTTGGATTTTTTTTTTTTTTTTTCCAAAATCAGACTTGACACCAGAGAGGCTGAATACCGCACTGAGTCAATGCGGTCTTAGCCTCTCTGGTCTCAACACTCTGTCTGATTTTGGATTTTTTTTTTTTTTTTTCCAAAATCAGACTTGACACCAGAGAGGCTGAATACCGCACTGAGTCAATGCGGTCTTAGCCTCTCTGGTGTCAACACTCTGTCTGATTTTGGATTTTTTTTTTTTTTTTCCAAAATCAGACTTGACACCAGAGAGGCTGAATACCGCACTGAGTCAATGCGGTCTTAGCCTCTCTGGTGTCAACACTCTGTCTGATTTTGGATTTTTTTTTTTTTTTTTTCCAAAATCAGACTTGACACCAGAGAGGCTGAATACCGCACTGAGTCAATGCGGTCTTAGCCTCTCTGGTCTCAACACTCTGTCTGATTTTGGATTTTTTTTTTTTTTTTCCAAAATCAGACTTGACACCAGAGAGGCTGAATACCGCACTGAGTCAATGCGGTCTTAGCCTCTCTGGTGTCAACACTCTGTCTGATTTTGGATTTTTTTTTTTTTTTTTCTAAAATCAGACTTGACACCAGAGAGGCTGAATACCGCACTGAGTCAATGCGGTCTTAGCCTCTCTGGTGTCAACACTGTCTGATTTTGGATTTTTTTTTTTTTTTTCCAAAATCAGACTTGACACCAGAGAGGCTGAATACCGCACTGAGTCAATGCGGTCTTAGCCTCTCTGGTCTCAACACTCTGTCTGATTTTGGATTTTTTTTTTTTTTTTTCCAAAATCAGACTTGACACCAGAGAGGCTGAATACCGCACTGAGTCAATGCGGTCTTAGCCTCTCTGGTCTCAACACTCTGTCTGATTTTGGATTTTTTTTTTTTTTTTTCAAAAATCAGACTTGACACCAGAGAGGCTGAATACCGCACTGAGTCAATGCGGTCTTAGCCTCTCTGGTCTCAACACTCTGTCTGATTTTGGATTTTTTTTTTTTTTTTTTCCAAAATCAGACTTTACACCAGAGAGGCTGAATACCGCACTGAGTTAATGCGGTCTTAGCCTCTCTGGTCTCAACACTCTGTCTGATTTTGGATTTTTTTTTTTTTTTTTCCAAAATCAGACTTGACACCAGAGAGGCTGAATACCGCACTGAGTCAATGCGGTCTTAGCCTCTCTGGTCTCAACACTCTGTCTGATTTTGGATTTTTTTTTTTTTTTTCCAAAATCAGACTTGACACCAGAGAGGCTGAATACTGCACTGAGTCAATGCGGTCTTAGCCTCTCTGGTGTCAACACTCTGTCTGATTTTGGATTTTTTTTTTTTCTTTTCCAAAATCAGACTTGACACCAGAGAGGCTGAATACCGCACTGAGTCAATGCAGTCTTAGCCTCTCTGGTGTCAACACTGTCTGATTTTTGATTTTTTTTTTTTTTTCCAAAATCAGACTTGACACCAGAGAGGCTGAATACCGCACTGAGTCAATGCGTTCTTAGCCTCTCTGGTCTCAACACTCTGTCTGATTTTGGATTTTTTTTTTTTTTTTTCCAAAATCAGACTTGACACCAGAGAGGCTGAATACCGCAGTGAGTCAATGCGGTCTTAGCCTCTCTGGTGTCAACACTCTGTCTGATTTTGGATTTTTTTTTTTTTTTTTCCAAAATCAGACTTGACACCAGAGAGGCTGAATACCGCACTGAGTCAATGCGGTCTTAGCCTCTCTGGTCTCAACACTCTGTCTGATTTTGGATTTTTTTTTTTTTTTTTCCAAAATCAGACTTGACACCAGAGAGGCTGAATACCGCACTGAGTCAATGCGGTCTTAGCCTCTCTGGTGTCAACACTCTGTCTGATTTTGGATTTTTTTTTTTTTTTTCCAAAATCAGACTTGACACCAGAGAGGCTGAATACTGCACTGAGTCAATGCGGTCTTAGGCTCTCTGGTGTCAACACTCTGTCTGATTTTGGATTTTTTTTTTTTTTTTTCTAAAATCAGACTTGACACCAGAGAGGCTGAATACCGCACTGAGTCAATGCGGTCTTAGCCTCTCTGGTGTCAACACTGTCTGATTTTGGATTTTTTTTTTTTTTTTCCAAAATCAGACTTGACACCAGAGAGGCTGAATACCGCACTGAGTCAATGCGGTCTTAGCCTCTCTGGTGTCAACACTCTGTCTGATTTTGGATTTTTTTTTTTTTTTTTTCCAAAATCAGTCTTGACACCAGAGAGGCTGAATACCGCACTGAGTCAATGCGGTCTTAGCCTCTCTGGTCTCAACACTCTGTCTGATTTTGGATTTTTTTTTTTTTTTTTCAAAAATCAGACTTGACACCAGAGAGGCTGAATACCGCACTGAGTTAATGCAGTCTTAGCCTCTCTGGTCTCAACACTCTGTCTGATTTTGGATTTTTTTTTTTTTTTTTTCCAAAATCAGACTTGACACCAGAGAGGCTGAATACCGCACTGAGTCAATGCGGTCTTAGCCTCTCTGGTGTCAACACTCTGTCTGATTTTGGATTTTTTTTTTTTTTTCCAAAATCAGACTTGACACCAGAGAGGCTGAATACCGCACTGAGTCAATGCGGTCTTAGCCTCTCTGGTCTCAACACTCTGTCTGATTTTGGATTTTTTTTTTTTTTTTACCAAAATCAGACTTGACACCAGAGAGGCTGAATACCGCACTGAGTCAATGCTGTCTTAGCCTCTCTGGTGTCAACACTCTGTCTGATTTTGGATTTTTTTTTTTTTTTTCCAAAATCAGACTTGACACCAGAGAGGCTGAATACCGCACTGAGTCAATGCGGTCTTAGCCTCTCTGGTCTCAACACTGTCTGATTTTGGATTTTTTTTTTTTTTTCCAAAATCAGACTTGACACCAGAGAGGCTGAATACCGCACTGAGTCAATGCGTTCTTAGCCTCTCTGGTCTCAACACTCTGTCTGATTTTGGATTTTTTTTTTTTTTTTTCCAAAATCAGACTTGACACCAGAGAGGCTGAATACCGCACTGAGTCAATGCGGTCTTAGCCTCTCTGGTGTCAACACTTTGTCTGATTTTGGATTTTTTTTTTTTTTTTTCCAAAATCAGACTTGACACCAGAGAGGCTGAATACCGCACTGAGTCAATGCGGTCTTAGCCTCTCTGGTCTCAACACTCTGTCTGATTTTGGATTTTTTTTTTTTTTTTTCCAAAATCAGACTTGACACCAGAGAGGCTGAATACCGCACTGAGTCAATGCGGTCTTAGCCTCTCTGGTGTCAACACTCTGTCTGATTTTGGATTTTTTTTTTTTTTTTTCCAAAATCAGACTTGACACCAGAGAGGCTGAATACTGCACTGAGTCAATGCGGTCTTAGCCTCTCTGGTGTCAACACTCTGTCTGATTTTGGATTTTTTTTTTTTTTTTTTCCAAAATCAGACTTGACACCAGAGAGGCTGAATACCGCACTGAGTCAATGCGGTCTTAGCCTCTCTGGTCTCAACACTCTGTCTGATTTTGGATTTTTTTTTTTTTTTCCAAAATCAGACTTGACACCAGAGAGGCTGAATACCGCACTGAGTCAATGCGGTCTTAGCCTCTCTGGTGTCAACACTCTTTCTGATTTTGGATTTTTTTTTTTTTTTTTCTAAAATCAGACTTGACACCAGAGAGGCTGAATACCGCACTGAGTCAATGCGGTCTTAGCCTCTCTGGTGTCAACACTGTCTGATTTTGGATTTTTTTTTTTTTTTTCCAAAATCAGACTTGACACCAGAGAGGCTGAATACCGCACTGAGTCAATGCGGTCTTAGCCTCTCTGGTCTCAACACTCTGTCTGATTTTGGATTTTTTTTTTTTTTTTTTCCAAAATCAGACTTGACACCAGAGAGGCTGAATACCGCACTGAGTCAATGCGGTCTTAGCCTCTCTGGTCTCAACACTCTGTCTGATTTTGGATTTTTTTTTTTTTTTTTCAAAAATCAGACTTGACACCAGAGAGGCTGAATACCGCACTGAGTCAATGCGGTCTTAGCCTCTCTGGTCTCAACA
Organism: Poromitra crassiceps; assembly: GCF_964638095.1. Lineage (NCBI taxonomy): Eukaryota > Metazoa > Chordata > Actinopteri > Beryciformes > Melamphaidae > Poromitra > Poromitra crassiceps. The sequence goes on along the minus strand of NW_028152214.1, from coordinate 479,170 downwards.
CTCTGTCTGATTTTGGATTTTTTTTTTTTTTTTTCCAAAATCAGACTTTACACCAGAGAGGCTGAATACCGCACTGAGTTAATGCGGTCTTAGCCTCTCTGGTCTCAACACTCTGTCTGATTTTGGATTTTTTTTTTTTTTTTTCCAAAATCAGACTTGACACCAGAGAGGCTGAATACCGCACTGAGTCAATGCGGTCTTAGCCTCTCTGGTCTCAACACTCTGTCTGATTTTGGATTTTTTTTTTTTCTTTTCCAAAATCAGACTTGACACCAGAGAGGCTGAATACTGCACTGAGTCAATGCGGTCTTAGCCTCTCTGGTGTCAACACTCTGTCTGATTTTGGATTTTTTTTTTTCTTTTCCAAAATCAGACTTGACACCAGAGAGGCTGAATACCGCACTGAGTCAATGCGGTCTTAGCCTCTCTGGTGTCAACACTGTCTGATTTTTGATTTTTTTTTTTTTTTCCAAAATCAGACTTGACACCAGAGAGGCTGAATACCGCACTGAGTCAATGCGGTCTTAGCCTCTCTGGTGTCAACACTGTCTGATTTTTGATTTTTTTTTTTTTTTTCCAAAATCAGACTTGACACCAGAGAGGCTGAATACCGCACTGAGTCAATGCGGTCTTAGCCTCTCTGGTCTCAACACTCTGTCTGATTTTGGATTTTTTTTTTTTTTTTTTCCAAAATCAGACTTGACACCAGAGAGGCTGAATACCGCACTGAGTCAATGCGGTCTTAGCCTCTCTGGTGTCAACACTCTGTCTGATTTTGGATTTTTTTTTTTTTTTTCAAAAATCAGACTTGACACCAGAGAGGCTGAATACCGCACTGAGTTAATGCGGTCTTAGCCTCTCTGGTGTCAACACTCTGTCTGATTTTGGATTTTTTTTTTTTTTTTTCCAAAATCAGACTTGACACCAGAGAGGCTGAATCCCGCACTGAGTCAATGCGGTCTTAGCCTCTCTGGTGTCAACACTCTGTCTGATTTTGGATTTTTTTTTTTTTTTTTTCAAAATCAGACTTGACACCAGAGAGGCTGAATACCGCACTGAGTCAATGCGGTCTTAGCCTCTCTGGTGTCAACACTCTGTCTGATTTTGGATTTTTTTTTTTTTTTTTTTCAAAATCAGACTTGACACCAGAGAGGCTGAATACCGCACTGAGTCAATGCGGTCTTAGCCTCTCTGGTCTCAACACTCTGTCTGATTTTGGATTTTTTTTTTTTTTTTTTTTACGAAATCAGACTTGACACCAGAGAGGCTGAATACCGCACTGAGTCAATGCGGTCTTAGCCTCTCTGGTCTCAACACTCTGTCTGATTTTGGATTTTTTTTTTTTTTTTTCCAAAATCAGACTTGACACCAGAGAGGCTGAATACCGCACTGAGTCAATGCGGTCTTAGCCTCTCTGGTCTCAACACTCTGTCTGATTTTGGATTTATTTTTATTTTTTTCCAAAATCAGACTTGACACCAGAGAGGCTGAATACCGCACTGAGTCAATGCGGTCTTAGCCTCTCTGGTCTCAACACTCTGTCTGATTTTGGATTTTTTTTTTTTTTTTTCCAAAATCAGACTTGACACCAGAGAGGCTGAATACCCCACTGAGTCAATGCGGTCTTAGCCTCTCTGGTCTCAACACTCTGTCTGATTTTGGATTTTTTTTTTTTTTTTTTTTTAAATCAGACTTGACACCAGAGAGGCTGAATACCGCACTGAGTCAATGCGGTCTAAGCCTCTCTGGTCTCAACACTCTGTCTGATTTTGGATTTTTTTTTTTTTTTTTCCAAAATCAGACTTGACACCAGAGAGGCTGAATACCGCACTGAGTCAATGCGGTCTTAGCCTCTCTGGTGTCAACACTCTGTCTGATTTTGGATTTTTTTTTTTTTTTTTTCCAAAATCAGACTTGACACCAGAGAGGCTGAATACCGCACTGAGTCAATGCGGTCTTAGCCTCTCTGGTCTCAACACTCTGTCTGATTTTGGATTTTTTTTTTTTTTTCCAAAATCAGACTTGACACCAGAGAGGCTGAATACCGCACTGAGTCAATGCGGTCTTAGCCTCTCTGGTGTCAACACTCTGTCTGATTTTGGATTTTTTTTTTTTTTTTCTAAAATCAGACTTGACACCAGAGAGGCTGAATACCGCACTGAGTCAATGCGGTCTTAGCCTCTCTGGTGTCAACACTGTCTGATTTTGGATTTTTTTTTTTTTTTTCCAAAATCAGACTTGACACCAGAGAGGCTGAATACCGCACTGAGTCAATGCGGTCTTAGCCTCTCTGGTGTCAACACTCTGTCTGATTTTGGATTTTTTTTTTTTTTTTTTCCAAAATCAGTCTTGACACCAGAGAGGCTGAATACCGCACTGAGTCAATGCGGTCTTAGCCTCTCTGGTCTCAACACTCTGTCTGATTTTGGATTTTTTTTTTTTTTTTCAAAAATCAGACTTGACACCAGAGAGGCTGAATACCGCACTGAGTTAATGCAGTCTTAGCCTCTCTGGTCTCAACACTCTGTCTGATTTTGGATTTTTTTTTTTTTTTTTTCCAAAATCAGACTTGACACCAGAGAGGCTGAATACCGCACTGAGTCAATGCGGTCTTAGCCTCTCTGGTGTCAACACTCTGTCTGATTTAGGATTTTTTTTTTTTTTCCAAAATCAGACTTGACACCAGAGAGGCTGAATACCGCACTGAGTCAATGCGGTCTTAGCCTCTCTGGTCTCAACACTCTGTCTGATTTTGGATTTTTTTTTTTTTTTTACCAAAATCAGACTTGACACCAGAGAGGCTGAATACCGCACTGAGTCAATGCTGTCTTAGCCTCTCTGGTGTCAACACTCTGTCTGATTTTGGATTTTTTTTTTTTTTTTCAAAAATCAGACTTGACACCAGAGAGGCTGAATACCGCACTGAGTCAATGCAGTCTTAGCCTCTCTGGTCTCAACACTGTCTGATTTTGGATTTTTTTTTTTTTTTCCAAAATCAGACTTGACACCAGAGAGGCTGAATACCGCACTGAGTCAATGCGTTCTTAGCCTCTCTGGTCTCAACACTCTGTCTGATTTTGGATTATTTTTTTTTTTTTTCCAAAATCAGACTTGACACCAGAGAGGCTGAATACCGCACTGAGTCAATGCGGTCTTAGCCTCTCTGGTCTCAACACTCTGTCTGATTTTGGATTTTTTTTTTTTTTTTTCAAAAATCAGACTTGACACCAGAGAGGCTGAATACCGCACTGAGTTAATGCAGTCTTAGCCTCTCTGGTCTCAACACTCTGTCTGATTTTGGATTTTTTTTTTTTTTTTTTCCAAAATCAGACTTGACACCAGAGAGGCTGAATACCGCACTGAGTCAATGCGGTCTTAGCCTCTCTGGTGTCAACACTCTGTCTGATTTTGGATTTTTTTTTTTTTTTTCCAAAATCAGACTTGACACCAGAGAGGCTGAATACCGCACTGAGTCAATGCGGTCTTAGCCTCTCTGGTCTCAACACTCTGTCTGATTTTGGATTTTTTTTTTTTTTTTACCAAAATCAGACTTGACACCAGAGAGGCTGAATACCGCACTGAGTCAATGCTGTCTTAGCCTCTCTGGTGTCAACACTCTGTCTGATTTTGGATTTTTTTTTTTTTTTCCAAAATCAGACTTGACACCAGAGAGGCTGAATACCGCACTGAGTCAATGCGGTCTTAGCCTCTCTGGTCTCAACACTGTCTGATTTTGGATTTTTTTTTTTTTTTCCAAAATCAGACTTGACACCAGAGAGGCTGAATACCGCACTGAGTCAATGCGTTCTTAGCCTCTCTGGTCTCAACACTCTGTCTGATTTTGGATTATTATTTTTTTTTTTCCAAAATCAGACTTGACACCAGAGAGGCTGAATACCGCACTGAGTCAATGCGGTCTTAGCCTCTCTGGTGTCAACACTTTGTCTGATTTTGGATTTTTTTTTTTTTTTTTCCAAAATCAGACTTGACACCAGAGAGGCTGAATACCGCACTGAGTCAATGCGGTCTTAGCCTCTCTGGTCTCAACACTCTGTCTGATTTTGGATTTTTTTTTTTTTTTTTCAAAAATCAGACTTGACACCAGAGAGGCTGAATACCGCACTGAGTCAATGCGGTCTTAGCCTCTCTGGTCTCAACACTCTGTCTGATTTTGGATTTTTTTTTTTTTTTTTTCCAAAATCAGACTTTACACCAGAGAGGCTGAATACCGCACTGAGTTAATGCGGTCTTAGCCTCTCTGGTCTCAACACTCTGTCTGATTTTGGATTTTTTTTTTTTTTTTTCCAAAATCAGACTTGACACCAGAGAGGCTGAATACCGCACTGAGTCAATGCGGTCTTAGCCTCTCTGGTCTCAACACTCTGTCTGATTTTGGATTTTTTTTTTTTTTTTTCCAAAATCAGACTTGACACCAGAGAGGCTGAATACTGCACTGAGTCAATGCGGTCTTAGCCTCTCTGGTGTCAACACTCTGTCTGATTTTGGATTTTTTTTTTTTCTTTTCCAAAATCAGACTTGACACCAGAGAGGCTGAATACCGCACTGAGTCAATGCGGTCTTAGCCTCTCTGGTGTCAACACTGTCTGATTTTTGATTTTTTTTTTTTTTTTCCAAAATCAGACTTGACACCAGAGAGGCTGAATACCGCACTGAGTCAATGCGTTCTTAGCCTCTCTGGTCTCAACACTCTGTCTGATTTTGGATTTTTTTTTTTTTTTTTTCCAAAATCAGACTTGACACCAGAGAGGCTGAATACCGCACTGAGTCAATGCGGTCTTAGCCTCTCTGGTGTCAACACTCTGTCTGATTTTGGATTTTTTTTTTTTTTTTTCCAAAATCAGACTTGACACCAGAGAGGCTGAATACCGCACTGAGTCAATGCGGTCTTAGCCTCTCTGGTCTCAACACTCTGTCTGATTTTGGATTTTTTTTTTTTTTTTTCCAAAATCAGACTTGACACCAGAGAGGCTGAATACCGCACTGAGTCAATGCGGTCTTAGCCTCTCTGGTGTCAACACTCTGTCTGATTTTGGATTTTTTTTTTTTTTTCCAAAATCAGACTTGACACCAGAGAGGCTGAATACCGCACTGAGTTAATGCGGTCTTAGCCTCTCTGGTGTCAACACTCTGTCTGATTTTGGATTTTTTTTTTTTTTTTTCCAAAATCAGACTTGACACCAGAGAGGCTGAATCCCGCACTGAGTCAATGCGGTCTTAGCCTCTCTGGTGTCAACACTCTGTCTGATTTTGGATTTTTTTTTTTTTTTTTTCAAAATCAGACTTGACACCAGAGAGGCTGAATACCGCACTGAGTCAATGCGGTCTTAGCCTCTCTGGTGTCAACACTCTGTCTGATTTTGGATTTTTTTTTTTTTTTTTTCAAAATCAGACTTGACACCAGAGAGGCTGAATACCGCACTGAGTCAATGCGGTCTTAGCCTCTCTGGTCTCAACACTCTGTCTGATTTTGGATTTTTTTTTTTTTTTTTTTTCCGAAATCAGACTTGACACCAGAGAGGCTGAATACCTCACTGAGTCAATGCGGTCTTAGCCTCTCTGGTCTCAACACTCTGTCTGATTTTGGATTTTTTTTTTTTTTTTTCCAAAATCAGACTTGACACCAGAGAGGCTGAATACCGCACTGAGTCAATGCGGTCTTAGCCTCTCTGGTCTCAACACTCTGTCTGATTTTGGATTTATTTTTATTTTTTTCCAAAATCAGACTTGACACCAGAGAGGCTGAATACCGCACTGAGTCAATGCGGTCTTAGCCTCTCTGGTCTCAACACTCTGTCTGATTTTGGATTTTTTTTTTTTTTTTTCCAAAATCAGACTTGACACCAGAGAGGCTGAATACCCCACTGAGTCAATGCGGTCTTAGCCTCTCTGGTCTCAACACTCTGTCTGATTTTGGATTTTTTTTTTTTTTTTTTTTAAATCAGACTTGACACCAGAGAGGCTGAATACCGCACTGAGTCAATGCGGTCTAAGCCTCTCTGGTCTCAACACTCTGTCTGATTTTGGATTTTTTTTTTTTTTTTTTCCAAAATCAGACTTGACACCAGAGAGGCTGAATACCGCACTGAGTCAATGCGGTCTTAGCCTCTCTGGTGTCAACACTCTGTCTGATTTTGCATTTTTTTTTTTTTTTTTTCCAAAATCAGACTTGACACCAGAGAGGCTGAATACCGCACTGAGTCAATGCGGTCTTAGCCTCTCTGGTGTCAACACTTTGTCTGATTTTGGATTTTTTTTTTTTTTTTTTCCAAAATCAGACTTGACACCAGAGAGGCTGAATACCGCACTGAGTCAATGCGGTCTTAGCCTCTCTGGTCTCAACACTCTGTCTGATTTTGGATTTTTTTTTTTTTTTTTCAAAAATCAGACTTGACACCAGAGAGGCTGAATACCGCACTGAGTCAATGCGGTCTTAGCCTCTCTGGTCTCAACACTCTGTCTGATTTTGGATTTTTTTTTTTTTTTTTCCAAAATCAGACTTTACACCAGAGAGGCTGAGTACCGCACTGAGTTAATGCGGTCTTAGCCGCTCTGGTCTCAACACTCTGTCTGATTTTGGATTTTTTTTTTTTTTTTTCCAAAATCAGACTTGACACCAGAGAGGCTGAATACCGCACTGAGTCAATGCGGTCTTAGCCTCTCTGGTCTCAACACTCTGTCTGATTTTGGATTTTTTTTTTTTTTTTCCAAAATCAGACTTGACACCAGAGAGGCTGAATACTGCACTGAGTCAATGCGGTCTTAGCCTCTCTGGTGTCAACACTCTGTCTGATTTTGGATTTTTTTTTTTTCTTTTCCAAAATCAGACTTGACACCAGAGAGGCTGAATACCGCACTGAGTCAATGCGGTCTTAGCCTCTCTGGTGTCAACACTGTCTGATTTTTGATTTTTTTTTTTTTTTCCAAAATCAGACTTGACACCAGAGAGGCTGAATACCGCACTGAGTCAATGCGTTCTTAGCCTCTCTGGTCTCAACACTCTGTCTGATTTTGGATTTTTTTTTTTTTTTTTTCCAAAATCAGACTTGACACCAGAGAGGCTGAATACCGCACTGAGTCAATGCGGTCTTAGCCTCTCTGGTGTCAACACTCTGTCTGATTTTGGATTTTTTTTTTTTTTTTTCCAAAATCAGACTTGACACCAGAGAGGCTGAATACCGCACTGAGTCAATGCGGTCTTAGCCTCTCTGGTCTCAACACTCTGTCTGATTTTGGATTTTTTTTTTTTTTTTTCCAAAATCAGACTTGACACCAGAGAGGCTGAATACCGCACTGAGTCAATGCGGTCTTAGCCTCTCTGGTGTCAACACTCTGTCTGATTTTGGATTTTTTTTTTTTTTTTCCAAAATCAGACTTGACACCAGAGAGGCTGAATACCGCACTGAGTTAATGCGGTCTTAGCCTCTCTGGTGTCAACACTCTGTCTGATTTTGGATTTTTTTTTTTTTTTTTCCAAAATCAGACTTGACACCAGAGAGGCTGAATCCCGCACTGAGTCAATGCGGTCTTAGCCTCTCTGTTGTCAACACTCTGTCTGATTTTGGATTTTTTTTTTTTTTTTTCAAAATCAGACTTGACACCAGAGAGGCTGAATACCGCACTGAGTCAATGCGGTCTTAGCCTCTCTGGTGTCAACACTCTGTCTGATTTTGGATTTTTTTTTTTTTTTTTTCAAAATCAGACTTGACACCAGAGAGGCTGAATACCGCACTGAGTCAATGCGGTCTTAGCCTCTCTGGTCTCAACACTCTGTCTGATTTTGGATTTTTTTTTTTTTTTTTTTTCCGAAATCAGACTTGACACCAGAGAGGCTGAATACCGCACTGAGTCAATGCGGTCTTAGCCTCTCTGGTCTCAACACTCTGTCTGATTTTGGATTTTTTTTTTTTTTTTTCCAAAATCAGACTTGACACCAGAGAGGCTGAATACCGCACTGAGTCAATGCGGTCTTAGCCTCTCTGGTCTCAACACTCTGTCTGATTTTGGATTTATTTTTATTTTTTTCCAAAATCAGACTTGACACCAGAGAGGCTGAATACCGCACTGAGTCAATGCGGTCTTAGCCTCTCTGGTCTCAACACTCTGTCTGATTTTGGATTTTTTTTTTTTTTTTTCCAAAATCAGACTTGACACCAGAGAGGCTGAATACCCCACTGAGTCAATGCGGTCTTAGCCTCTCTGGTCTCAACACTCTGTCTGATTTTGGATTTTTTTTTTTTTTTTTTTTCCGAAATCAGACTTGACACCAGAGAGGCTGAATACCGCACTGAGTCAATGCGGTCTAAGCCTCTCTGGTCTCAACACTCTGTCTGATTTTGGATTTTTTTTTTTTTTTTTTCCAAAATCAGACTTGACACCAGAGAGGCTGAATACTGCACTGAGTCAATGCGGTCTTAGCCTCTCTGGTGTCAACACTCTGTCTGATTTTGGATTTTTTTTTTTTTTTTTTCCAAAATCAGACTTGACACCAGAGAGGCTGAATACCGCACTGAGTCAATGCGGTCTTAGCCTCTCTGGTCTCAACACTCTGTCTGATTTTGGATTTTTTTTTTTTTTTCCAAAATCAGACTTGACACCAGAGAGGCTGAATACCGCACTGAGTCAATGCGGTCTTAGCCTCTCTGGTGTCAACACTCTGTCTGATTTTGGATTTTTTTTTTTTTTTTTCTAAAATCAGACTTGACACCAGAGAGGCTGAATACCGCACTGAGTCAATGCGGTCTTAGCCTCTCTGGTGTCAACACTGTCTGATTTTGGATTTTTTTTTTTTTTTTCCAAAATCAGACTTGACACCAGAGAGGCTGAATACCGCACTGAGTCAATGCGGTCTTAGCCTCTCTGGTGTCAACACTCTGTCTGATTTTTGATTTTTTTTTTTTTTTTTCCAAAATCAGTCTTGACACCAGAGAGGCTGAATACCGCACTGAGTCAATGCGGTCTTAGCCTCTCTGGTCTCAACACTCTGTCTGATTTTGGATTTTTTTTTTTTTTTTTCAAAAATCAGACTTGACACCAGAGAGGCTGAATACCGCACTGAGTTAATGCAGTCTTAGCCTCTCTGGTCTCAACACTCTGTCTGATTTTGGATTTTTTTTTTTTTTTTTTCCAAAATCAGACTTGACACCAGAGAGGCTGAATACCGCACTGAGTCAATGCGGTCTTAGCCTCTCTGGTGTCAACACTCTGTCTGATTTTGGATTTTTTTTTTTTCTTCCAAAATCAGACTTGACACCAGAGAGGCTGAATACCGCACTGAGTCAATGCGTTCTTAGCCTCTCTGGTCTCAACACTCTGTCTGATTTTGGATTATTTTTTTTTTTTTTCCAAAATCAGACTTGACACCAGAGAGGCTGAATACCGCACTGAGTCAATGCGGTCTTAGCCTCTCTGGTCTCAACACTCTGTCTGATTTTGGATTTTTTTTTTTTTTTTTCAAAAATCAGACGACACCAGAGAGGCTGAATACCGCACTGAGTTAATGCAGTCTTAGCCTCTCTGGTCTCAACACTCTGTCTGATTTTGGATTTTTTTTTTTTTTTTTTCCAAAATCAGACTTGACACCAGAGAGGCTGAATACCGCACTGAGTCAATGCGGTCTTAGCCTATCTGGTGTCAACACTCTGTCTGATTTTGGATTTTTTTTTTTTTTTCCAAAATCAGACTTGACACCAGAGAGGCTGAATACCGCACTGAGTCAATGCGGTCTTAGCCTCTCTGGTGTCAACACTCTGTCTGATTTTTGATTTTTTTTTTTTTTTTTCCAAAATCAGTCTTGACACCAGAGAGGCTGAATACCGCACTGAGTCAATGCGGTCTTAGCCTCTCTGGTCTCAACACTCTGTCTGATTTTGGATTTTTTTTTTTTTTTTTCAAAAATCAGACTTGACACCAGAGAGGCTGAATACCGCACTGAGTTAATGCAGTCTTAGCCTCTCTGGTCTCAACACTCTGTCTGATTTTGGATTTTTTTTTTTTTTTTTTCCAAAATCAGACTTGACACCAGAGAGGCTGAATACCGCACTGAGTCAATGCGGTCTTAGCCTCTCTGGTGTCAACACTCTGTCTGATTTTGGATTTTTTTTTTTTCTTCCAAAATCAGACTTGACACCAGAGAGGCTGAATACCGCACTGAGTCAATGCGTTCTTAGCCTCTCTGGTCTCAACACTCTGTCTGATTTTGGATTATTTTTTTTTTTTTTCCAAAATCAGACTTGACACCAGAGAGGCTGAATACCGCACTGAGTCAATGCGGTCTTAGCCTCTCTGGTCTCAACACTCTGTCTGATTTTGGATTTTTTTTTTTTTTTTTCAAAAATCAGACGACACCAGAGAGGCTGAATACCGCACTGAGTTAATGCAGTCTTAGCCTCTCTGGTCTCAACACTCTGTCTGATTTTGGATTTTTTTTTTTTTTTTTTCCAAAATCAGACTTGACACCAGAGAGGCTGAATACCGCACTGAGTCAATGCGGTCTTAGCCTATCTGGTGTCAACACTCTGTCTGATTTTGGATTTTTTTTTTTTTTTCCAAAATCAGACTTGACACCAGAGAGGCTGAATACCGCACTGAGTCAATGCGGTCTTAGCCTCTCTGGTCTCAACACTCTGTCTGATTTTGGATTTTTTTTTTTTTTTTACCAAAATCAGACTTGACACCAGAGAGGCTGAATACCGCACTGAGTCAATGCTGTCTTAGCCTCTCTGGTGTCAACACTCTGTCTGATTTTGGATTTTTTTTTTTTTTTTCCAAAATCAGACTTGACACCAGAGAGGCTGAATACCGCACTGAGTCAATGCGGTCTTAGCCTCTCTGGTGTCAACACTCTGTCTGATTTTGGATTTTTTTTTTTTTTTTTCCAAAATCAGACTTGACACCAGAGAGGCTGAATACCGCACTGAGTCAATGCGGTCTTAGCCTCTCTGGTGTCAACACTCTGTCTGATTTTGGATTTTTTTTTTTTTTTCCAAAATCAGACTTGACACCAGAGAGGCTGAATACCGCACTGAGTCAATGCGGTCTTAGCCTCTCTGGTCTCAACACTCTGTCTGATTTTGGATTTTTTTTTTTTTTTTACCAAAATCAGACTTGACACCAGAGAGGCTGAATACCGCACTGAGTCAATGGTGTCTTAGCCTCTCTGGTGTCAACACTCTGTCTGATTTTGGATTTTTTTTTTTTTTTCCAAAATCAGACTTGACACCAGAGAGGCTGAATACCGCACTGAGTCAATGCGGTCTTAGCCTCTCTGGTCTCAACACTGTCTGATTTTGGATTTTTTTTTTTTTTTCCAAAATCAGACTTGACACCAGAGAGGCTGAATACCGCACTGAGTCAATGCGTTCTTAGCCTCTCTGGTCTCAACACTCTGTCTGATTTTGGATTTTTTTTTTTTTTTTTCCAAAATCAGACTTGACACCAGAGAGGCTGAATACCCCACTGAGTCAATGCGGTCTTAGCCTCTCTGGTCTCAACACTCTGTCTGATTTTGGATTTTTTTTTTTTTTTTTTTTCCGAAATCAGACTTGACACCAGAGAGGCTGAATACCGCACTGAGTCAATGCGGTCTAAGCCTCTCTGGTCTCAACACTCTGTCTGATTTTGGATTTTTTTTTTTTTTTTTTCCAAAATCAGACTTGACACCAGAGAGGCTGAATACTGCACTGAGTCAATGCGGTCTTAGCCTCTCTGGTGTCAACACTCTGTCTGATTTTGGATTTTTTTTTTTTTTTTTTCCAAAATCAGACTTGACACCAGAGAGGCTGAATACCGCACTGAGTCAATGCGGTCTTAGCCTCTCTGGTCTCAACACTCTGTCTGATTTTGGATTTTTTTTTTTTTTTCCAAAATCAGACTTGACACCAGAGAGGCTGAATACCGCACTGAGTCAATGCGGTCTTAGCCTCTCTGGTGTCAACACTCTGTCTGATTTTGGATTTTTTTTTTTTTTTTTCTAAAATCAGACTTGACACCAGAGAGGCTGAATACCGCACTGAGTCAATGCGGTCTTAGCCTCTCTGGTGTCAACACTGTCTGATTTTGGATTTTTTTTTTTTTTTTCCAAAATCAGACTTGACACCAGAGAGGCTGAATACCGCACTGAGTCAATGCGGTCTTAGCCTCTCTGGTGTCAACACTCTGTCTGATTTTTGATTTTTTTTTTTTTTTTTCCAAAATCAGTCTTGACACCAGAGAGGCTGAATACCGCACTGAGTCAATGCGGTCTTAGCCTCTCTGGTCTCAACACTCTGTCTGATTTTGGATTTTTTTTTTTTTTTTTCAAAAATCAGACTTGACACCAGAGAGGCTGAATACCGCACTGAGTTAATGCAGTCTTAGCCTCTCTGGTCTCAACACTCTGTCTGATTTTGGATTTTTTTTTTTTTTTTTTCCAAAATCAGACTTGACACCAGAGAGGCTGAATACCGCACTGAGTCAATGCGGTCTTAGCCTCTCTGGTGTCAACACTCTGTCTGATTTTGGATTTTTTTTTTTTCTTCCAAAATCAGACTTGACACCAGAGAGGCTGAATACCGCACTGAGTCAATGCGTTCTTAGCCTCTCTGGTCTCAACACTCTGTCTGATTTTGGATTATTTTTTTTTTTTTTCCAAAATCAGACTTGACACCAGAGAGGCTGAATACCGCACTGAGTCAATGCGGTCTTAGCCTCTCTGGTCTCAACACTCTGTCTGATTTTGGATTTTTTTTTTTTTTTTTTCAAAAATCAGACGACACCAGAGAGGCTGAATACCGCACTGAGTTAATGCAGTCTTAGCCTCTCTGGTCTCAACACTCTGTCTGATTTTGGATTTTTTTTTTTTTTTTTTCCAAAATCAGACTTGACACCAGAGAGGCTGAATACCGCACTGAGTCAATGCGGTCTTAGCCTATCTGGTGTCAACACTCTGTCTGATTTTGGATTTTTTTTTTTTTTTCCAAAATCAGACTTGACACCAGAGAGGCTGAATACCGCACTGAGTCAATGCGGTCTTAGCCTCTCTGGTGTCAACACTCTGTCTGATTTTTGATTTTTTTTTTTTTTTTTCCAAAATCAGTCTTGACACCAGAGAGGCTGAATACCGCACTGAGTCAATGCGGTCTTAGCCTCTCTGGTCTCAACACTCTGTCTGATTTTGGATTTTTTTTTTTTTTTTTCAAAAATCAGACTTGACACCAGAGAGGCTGAATACCGCACTGAGTTAATGCAGTCTTAGCCTCTCTGGTCTCAACACTCTGTCTGATTTTGGATTTTTTTTTTTTTTTTTTCCAAAATCAGACTTGACACCAGAGAGGCTGAATACCGCACTGAGTCAATGCGGTCTTAGCCTCTCTGGTGTCAACACTCTGTCTGATTTTGGATTTTTTTTTTTTCTTCCAAAATCAGACTTGACACCAGAGAGGCTGAATACCGCACTGAGTCAATGCGTTCTTAGCCTCTCTGGTCTCAACACTCTGTCTGATTTTGGATTATTTTTTTTTTTTTTCCAAAATCAGACTTGACACCAGAGAGGCTGAATACCGCACTGAGTCAATGCGGTCTTAGCCTCTCTGGTCTCAACACTCTGTCTGATTTTGGATTTTTTTTTTTTTTTTTCAAAAATCAGACGACACCAGAGAGGCTGAATACCGCACTGAGTTAATGCAGTCTTAGCCTCTCTGGTCTCAACACTCTGTCTGATTTTGGATTTTTTTTTTTTTTTTTTCCAAAATCAGACTTGACACCAGAGAGGCTGAATACCGCACTGAGTCAATGCGGTCTTAGCCTATCTGGTGTCAACACTCTGTCTGATTTTGGATTTTTTTTTTTTTTTCCAAAATCAGACTTGACACCAGAGAGGCTGAATACCGCACTGAGTCAATGCGGTCTTAGCCTCTCTGGTCTCAACACTCTGTCTGATTTTGGATTTTTTTTTTTTTTTTACCAAAATCAGACTTGACACCAGAGAGGCTGAATACCGCACTGAGTCAATGCTGTCTTAGCCTCTCTGGTGTCAACACTCTGTCTGATTTTGGATTTTTTTTTTTTTTTTCCAAAATCAGACTTGACACCAGAGAGGCTGAATACCGCACTGAGTCAATGCGGTCTTAGCCTCTCTGGTGTCAACACTCTGTCTGATTTTGGATTTTTTTTTTTTTTTTTCCAAAATCAGACTTGACACCAGAGAGGCTGAATACCGCACTGAGTCAATGCGGTCTTAGCCTCTCTGGTGTCAACACTCTGTCTGATTTTGGATTTTTTTTTTTTTTTCCAAAATCAGACTTGACACCAGAGAGGCTGAATACCGCACTGAGTCAATGCGGTCTTAGCCTCTCTGGTCTCAACACTCTGTCTGATTTTGGATTTTTTTTTTTTTTTTACCAAAATCAGACTTGACACCAGAGAGGCTGAATACCGCACTGAGTCAATGGTGTCTTAGCCTCTCTGGTGTCAACACTCTGTCTGATTTTGGATTTTTTTTTTTTTTTCCAAAATCAGACTTGACACCAGAGAGGCTGAATACCGCACTGAGTCAATGCGGTCTTAGCCTCTCTGGTCTCAACACTGTCTGATTTTGGATTTTTTTTTTTTTTTCCAAAATCAGACTTGACACCAGAGAGGCTGAATACCGCACTGAGTCAATGCGTTCTTAGCCTCTCTGGTCTCAACACTCTGTCTGATTTTGGATTATTTTATTTTTTTTTCCAAAATCAGACTTGACACCAGAGAGGCTGAATACCGCACTGAGTCAATGCGGTCTTAGCCTCTCTGGTGTCAACACTTTGTCTGATTTTGGATTTTTTTTTTTTTTTTTCCAAAATCAGACTTGACACCAGAGAGGCTGAATACCGCACTGAGTCAATGCGGTCTTAGCCTCTCTGGTCTCAACACTCTGTCTGATTTTGGATTTTTTTTTTTTTTTTTCCAAAATCAGACTTGACACCAGAGAGGCTGAATACCGCACTGAGTCAATGCGGTCTTAGCCTCTCTGGTGTCAACACTCTGTCTGATTTTGGATTTTTTTTTTTTTTTTCCAAAATCAGACTTGACACCAGAGAGGCTGAATACCGCACTGAGTCAATGCGGTCTTAGCCTCTCTGGTGTCAACACTCTGTCTGATTTTGGATTTTTTTTTTTTTTTTTCCAAAATCAGACTTGACACCAGAGAGGCTGAATACCGCACTGAGTCAATGCGGTCTTAGCCTCTCTGGTGTCAACACTCTGTCTGATTTTGGATTTTTTTTTTTTTTTTCCAAAATCAGACTTGACACCAGAGAGGCTGAATACCGCACTGAGTCAATGCGGTCTTAGCCTCTCTGGTGTCAACACTCTGTCTGATTTTGGATTTTTTTTTTTCTTTTCCAAAATCAGACTTGACACCAGAGAGGCTGAATACCGCACTGAGTCAATGCGGTCTTAGCCTCTCTGGTGTCAACACTGTCTGATTTTTGTTTTTGTTTTTTTTTTCCAAAATCAGACTTGACACCAGAGAGGCTGAATACCGCACTGAGTCAATGCGTTCTTAGCCTCTCTGGTCTCAACACTCTGTCTGATTTTGGATTTTTTTTTTTTTTTTCCAAAATCAGACTTGACACCAGAGAGGCTGAATACCGCACTGAGTCAATGCGGTCTTAGCCTCTCTGGTCTCAACACTGTCTGATTTTGGATTTTTTTTTTTTTTTCCAAAATCAGACTTGACACCAGAGAGGCTGAATACCGCACTGAGTCAATGCGTTCTTAGCCTCTCTGGTCTCAACACTCTGTCTGATTTTGGATTATTTTTTTTTTTTTTCCAAAATCAGACTTGACACCAGAGAGGCTGAATACCGCACTGAGTCAATGCGGTCTTAGCCTCTCTGGTCTCAACACTCTGTCTGATTTTGGATTTTTTTTTTTTTTTTTCAAAAATCAGACGACACCAGAGAGGCTGAATACCGCACTGAGTTAATGCAGTCTTAGCCTCTCTGGTCTCAACACTCTGTCTGATTTTGGATTTTTTTTTTTTTTTTTTCCAAAATCAGACTTGACACCAGAGAGGCTGAATACCGCACTGAGTCAATGCGGTCTTAGCCTCTCTGGTGTCAACACTCTGTCTGATTTTGGATTTTTTTTTTTTTTTTCCAAAATCAGACTTGACACCAGAGAGGCTGAATACCGCACTGAGTCAATGCGGTCTTAGCCTCTCTGGTCTCAACACTCTGTCTGATTTTGGATTTTTTTTTTTTTTTTACCAAAATCAGACTTGACACCAGAGAGGCTGAATACCGCACTGAGTCAATGCTGTCTTAGCCTCTCTGGTGTCAACACTCTGTCTGATTTTGGATTTTTTTTTTTTTTTTCCAAAATCAGACTTGACACCAGAGAGGCTGAATACCGCACTGAGTCAATGCGGTCTTAGCCTCTCTGGTCTCAACACTGTCTGATTTTGGATTTTTTTTTTTTTTTCCAAAATCAGACTTGACACCAGAGAGGCTGAATACCGCACTGAGTCAATGCGTTCTTAGCCTCTCTGGTCTCAACACTCTGTCTGATTTTGGATTATTTTATTTTTTTTTCCAAAATCAGACTTGACACCAGAGAGGCTGAATACCGCACTGAGTCAATGCGGTCTTAGCCTCTCTGGTGTCAACACTTTGTCTGATTTTGGATTTTTTTTTTTTTTTTTCCAAAATCAGACTTGACACCAGAGAGGCTGAATACCGCACTGAGTCAATGCGGTCTTAGCCTCTCTGGTCTCAACACTCTGTCTGATTTTGGATTTTTTTTTTTTTTTTTCCAAAATCAGACTTGACACCAGAGAGGCTGAATACCGCACTGAGTCAATGCGGTCTTAGCCTCTCTGGTGTCAACACTCTGTCTGATTTTGGATTTTTTTTTTTTTTTTCCAAAATCAGACTTGACACCAGAGAGGCTGAATACCGCACTGAGTCAATGCGATCTTAGCCTCTCTGGTGTCAACACTCTGTCTGATTTTGGATTTTTTTTTTTTTTTTTTCCAAAATCAGACTTGACACCAGAGAGGCTGAATACCGCACTGAGTCAATGCGGTCTTAGCCTCTCTGGTGTCAACACTCTGTCTGATTTTGGATTTTTTTTTTTTTTTCCAAAATCAGACTTGACACCAGAGAGGCTGAATACCGCACTGAGTCAATGCGGTCTTAGCCTCTCTGGTCTCAACACTCTGTCTGATTTTGGATTTTTTTTTTTTTTTTTACCAAAATCAGACTTGACACCAGAGAGGCTGAATACCGCACTGAGTCAATGCTGTCTTAGCCTCTCTGGTGTCAACACTCTGTCTGATTTTGGATTTTTTTTTTTTTTTTCCAAAATCAGACTTGACACCAGAGAGGCTGAATACCGCACTGAGTCAATGCGGTCTTAGCCTCTCTGGTCTCAACACTGTCTGATTTTGGATTTTTTTTTTTTTTTCCAAAATCAGACTTGACACCAGAGAGGCTGAATACCGCACTGAGTCAATGCGTTCTTAGCCTCTCTGGTCTCAACACTCTGTCTGATTTTGGATTATTTTTTTTTTTTTTCCAAAATCAGACTTGACACCAGAGAGGCTGAATACCGCACTGAGTCAATGCGGTCTTAGCCTCTCTGGTGTCAACACTTTGTCTGATTTTGGATTTTTTTTTTTTTTTTTCCAAAATCAGACTTGACACCAGAGAGGCTGAATACCGCACTGAGTCAATGCGGTCTTAGCCTCTCTGGTCTCAACACTCTGTCTGATTTTGGATTTTTTTTTTTTTTTTTCCAAAATCAGACTTGACACCAGAGAGGCTGAATACCGCACTGAGTCAATGCGGTCTTAGCCTCTCTGGTGTCAACACTCTGTCTGATTTTGGATTTTTTTTTTTTTTTTCCAAAATCAGACTTGACACCAGAGAGGCTGAATACCGCACTGAGTCAATGCGGTCTTAGCCTCTCTGGTGTCAACACTCTGTCTGATTTTGGATTTTTTTTTTTTTTTTTTCCAAAATCAGACTTGACACCAGAGAGGCTGAATACCGCACTGAGTCAATGCGGTCTTAGCCTCTCTGGTGTCAACACTCTGTCTGATTTTGGATTTTTTTTTTTTTTTTTCCAAAATCAGACTTGACACCAGAGAGGCTGAATACCGCACTGAGTCAATGCGGTCTTAGCCTCTCTGGTGTCAACACTCTGTCTGATTTTGGATTTTTTTTTTTTTTCCAAAATCAGACTTGACACCAGAGAGGCTGAATACCGCACTGAGTCAATGCGGTCTTAGCCTCTCTGGTCTCAACACTCTGTCTGATTTTGGATTTTTTTTTTTTTTTTACCAAAATCAGACTTGACACCAGAGAGGCTGAATACCGCACTGAGTCAATGGTGTCTTAGCCTCTCTGGTGTCAACACTCTGTCTGATTTTGGATTTTTTTTTTTTTTTTCCAAAATCAGACTTGACACCAGAGAGGCTGAATACCGCACCTGAGTCAATGCGGTCTTAGCCTCTCTGGTCTCAACACTGTCTGATTTTGGATTTTTTTTTTTTTTTCCAAAATCAGACTTGACACCAGAGAGGCTGAATACCGCACTGAGTCAATGCGTTCTTAGCCTCTCTGGTCTCAACACTCTGTCTGATTTTGGATTATTTTTTTTTTTTTTCCAAAATCAGACTTGACACCAGAGAGGCTGAATACCGCACTGAGTCAATGCGGTCTTAGCCTCTCTGGTGTCAACACTTTGTCTGATTTTGGATTTTTTTTTTTTTTTTTCCAAAATCAGACTTGACACCAGAGAGGCTGAATACCGCACTGAGTCAATGCGGTCTTAGCCTCTCTGGTCTCAACACTCTGTCTGATTTTGGATTTTTTTTTTTTTTTTCCAAAATCAGACTTGACACCAGAGAGGCTGAATACCGCACTGAGTCAATGCGGTCTTAGCCTCTCTGGTGTCAACACTCTGTCTGATTTTGGATTTTTTTTTTTTTTTTCCAAAATCAGACTTGACACCAGAGAGGCTGAATACCGCACTGAGTCAATGCGGTCTTAGCCTCTCTGGTGTCAACACTCTGTCTGATTTTGGATTTTTTTTTTTTTTTTTCCAAAATCAGACTTGACACCAGAGAGGCTGAATACCGCACTGAGTCAATGCGGTCTTAGCCTCTCTGGTGTCAACACTCTGTCTGATTTTGGATTTTTTTTTTTTTTTTTCCAAAATCAGACTTGACACCAGAGAGGCTGAATACCGCACTGAGTCAATGCGGTCTTAGCCTCTCTGGTGTCAACACTCTGTCTGATTTTGGATTTTTTTTTTTCTTTTCCAAAATCAGACTTGACACCAGAGAGGCTGAATACCGCACTGAGTCAATGCGGTCTTAGCCTCTCTGGTGTCAACACTGTCTGATTTTTTTTTTTTTTTTTTTTTTCCAAAATCAGACTTGACACCAGAGAGGCTGAATACCGCACTGAGTCAATGCGTTCTTAGCCTCTCTGGTCTCAACACTCTGTCTGATTTTGGATTTTTTTTTTTTTTTTCCAAAATCAGACTTGACACCAGAGAGGCTGAATACCGCACTGAGTCAATGCGGTCTTAGCCTCTCTGGTCTCAACACTCTGTCTGATTTTGGATTTTTTTTTTTTTTTTCTAAAATCAGACTTGACACCAGAGAGGCTGAATACCGCACTGAGTCAATGCGGTCTTAGCCTCTCTGGTGTCAACACTGTCTGATTTTGGATTTTTTTTTTTTTTTTCCAAAATCAGACTTGACACCAGAGAGGCTGAATACCGCACTGAGTCAATGCGGTCTTAGCCTCTCTGGTGTCAACACTCTGTCTGATTTTGGATTTTTTTTTTTTTTTTTCCAAAATCAGTCTTGACACCAGAGAGGCTGAATACCGCACTGAGTCAATGCGGTCTTAGCCTCTCTGGTCTCAACACTCTGTCTGATTTTGGATTTATTTTTATTTTTTTCCAAAATCAGACTTGACACCAGAGAGGCTGAATACCGCACTGAGTCAATGGTGTCTTAGCCTCTCTGGTGTCAACACTCTGTCTGATTTTGGATTTTTTTTTTTTTTTTCCAAAATCAGACTTGACACCAGAGAGGCTGAATACCGCACTGAGTCAATGCGGTCTTAGCCTCTCTGGTCTCAACACTGTCTGATTTTGGATTTTTTTTTTTTTTTTCCAAAATCAGACTTGACACCAGAGAGGCTGAATACCGCACTGAGTCAATGCGTTCTTAGCCTCTCTGGTCTCAACACTCTGTCTGATTTTGGATTATTATTTTTTTTTTCCAAAATCAGACTTGACACCAGAGAGGCTGAATACCGCACTGAGTCAATGCGGTCTTAGCCTCTCTGGTGTCAACACTTTGTCTGATTTTGGATTTTTTTTTTT
The DNA here is from genome assembly GCF_964638095.1 of Poromitra crassiceps. NCBI lineage: Eukaryota > Metazoa > Chordata > Actinopteri > Beryciformes > Melamphaidae > Poromitra > Poromitra crassiceps. The sequence goes on along the minus strand of NW_028152214.1, from coordinate 458,785 downwards.
TTTTTCCAAAATCAGACTTGACACCAGAGAGGCTGAATACCGCACTGAGTCAATGCGGTCTTAGCCTCTCTGGTCTCAACACTCTGTCTGATTTTGGATTTTTTTTTTTTTTTTCCAAAATCAGACTTGACACCAGAGAGGCTGAATACCGCACTGAGTCAATGCGGTCTTAGCCTCTCTGGTGTCAACACTCTGTCTGATTTTGGATTTTTTTTTTTTTTTTCCAAAATCAGACTTGACACCAGAGAGGCTGAATACCGCACTGAGTCAATGCGGTCTTAGCCTCTCTGGTGTCAACACTCTGTCTGATTTTGGATTTTTTTTTTTTTTTTCCAAAATCAGACTTGACACCAGAGAGGCTGAATACCGCACTGAGTCAATGCGGTCTTAGCCTCTCTGGTGTGAACACTCTGTCTGATTTTGGATTTTTTTTTTTTTTTTTCCAAAATCAGACTTGACACCAGAGAGGCTGAATACCGCACTGAGTCAATGCGGTCTTAGCCTCTCTGGTGTCAACACTCTGTCTGATTTTGGATTTTTTTTTTTTCTTTTCCAAAATCAGACTTGACACCAGAGAGGCTGAATACCGCACTGAGTCAATGCGGTCTTAGCCTCTCTGGTGTCAACACTGTCTGATTTTTTTTTTTTTTTTTTTTTTCCAAAATCAGACTTGACACCAGAGAGGCTGAATACCGCACTGAGTCAATGCGTTCTTAGCCTCTCTGGTCTCAACACTCTGTCTGATTTTGGATTTTTTTTTTTTTTTTCCAAAATCAGACTTGACACCAGAGAGGCTGAATACCGCACTGAGTCAATGCGGTCTTAGCCTCTCTGGTCTCAACACTCTGTCTGATTTTGGATTTTTTTTTTTTTTTTCTAAAATCAGACTTGACACCAGAGAGGCTGAATACCGCACTGAGTCAATGCGGTCTTAGCCTCTCTGGTGTCAACACTGTCTGATTTTGGATTTTTTTTTTTTTTTTCCAAAATCAGACTTGACACCAGAGAGGCTGAATACCGCACTGAGTCAATGCGGTCTTAGCCTCTCTGGTGTCAACACTCTGTCTGATTTTGGATTTTTTTTTTTTTTTTTCCAAAATCAGTCTTGACACCAGAGAGGCTGAATACCGCACTGAGTCAATGCGGTCTTAGCCTCTCTGGTGTCAACACTCTGTCTGATTTTGGATTTTTTTTTTTTTTTCCAAAATCAGACTTGACACCAGAGAGGCTGAATACCGCACTGAGTCAATGCGGTCTTAGCCTCTCTGGTCTCAACACTCTGTCTGATTTTGGATTTTTTTTTTTTTTTTACCAAAATCAGACTTGACACCAGAGAGGCTGAATACCGCACTGAGTCAATGCTGTCTTAGCCTCTCTGGTGTCAACACTCTGTCTGATTTTGGATTTTTTTTTTTTTTTTCCAAAATCAGACTTGACACCAGAGAGGCTGAATACCGCACTGAGTCAATGCGGTCTTAGCCTCTCTGGTCTCAACACTGTCTGATTTTGGATTTTTTTTTTTTTTTCCAAAATCAGACTTGACACCAGAGAGGCTGAATACCGCACTGAGTCAATGCGTTCTTAGCCTCTCTGGTCTCAACACTCTGTCTGATTTTGGATTATTATTTTTTTTTTTCCAAAATCAGACTTGACACCAGAGAGGCTGAATACCGCACTGAGTCAATGCGGTCTTAGCCTCTCTGGTGTCAACACTTTGTCTGATTTTGGATTTTTTTTTTTTTTTTTCCAAAATCAGACTTGACACCAGAGAGGCTGAATACCGCACTGAGTCAATGCGGTCTTAGCCTCTCTGGTCTCAACACTCTGTCTGATTTTGGATTTTTTTTTTTTTTTTTCCAAAATCAGACTTGACACCAGAGAGGCTGAATACCGCACTGAGTCAATGCGGTCTTAGCCTCTCTGGTGTCAACACTCTGTCTGATTTTGGATTTTTTTTTTTTTTTTTTCCAAAATCAGACTTGACACCAGAGAGGCTGAATACCGCACTGAGTCAATGCAGTCTTAGCCTCTCTGGTGTCAACACTCTGTCTGATTTTGGATTTTTTTTTTTTTTTTTTCCAAAATCAGACTTGACACCAGAGAGGCTGAATACCGCACTGAGTCAATGCGGTCTTAGCCTCTCTGGTGTCAACACTCTGTCTGATTTTGGATTTTTTTTTTTTTTTTTCCAAAATCAGACTTGACACCAGAGAGGCTGAATACCGCACTGAGTCAATGCGGTCTTAGCCTCTCTGGTGTCAACACTCTGTCTGATTTTGGATTTTTTTTTTTTCTTCCAAAATCAGACTTGACACCAGAGAGGCTGAATACCGCACTGAGTCAATGCGTTCTTAGCCTCTCTGGTCTCAACACTCTGTCTGATTTTGGATTATTTTTTTTTTTTTTCCAAAATCAGACTTGACACCAGAGAGGCTGAATACCGCACTCAGTCAATGCGGTCTTAGCCTCTCTGGTCTCAACACTCTGTCTGATTTTGGATTTTTTTTTTTTTTTTTCAAAAATCAGACGACACCAGAGAGGCTGAATACCGCACTGAGTTAATGCAGTCTTAGCCTCTCTGGTCTCAACACTCTGTCTGATTTTGGATTTTTTTTTTTTTTTTTTCCAAAATCAGACTTGACACCAGAGAGGCTGAATACCGCACTGAGTCAATGCGGTCTTAGCCTATCTGGTGTCAACACTCTGTCTGATTTTGGATTTTTTTTTTTTTTTCCAAAATCAGACTTGACACCAGAGAGGCTGAATACCGCACTGAGTCAATGCGGTCTTAGCCTCTCTGGTCTCAACACTCTGTCTGATTTTGGATTTTTTTTTTTTTTTTACCAAAATCAGACTTGACACCAGAGAGGCTGAATACCGCACTGAGTCAATGCTGTCTTAGCCTCTCTGGTGTCAACACTCTGTCTGATTTTGGATTTTTTTTTTTTTTTTCCAAAATCAGACTTGACACCAGAGAGGCTGAATACCGCACTGAGTCAATGCGGTCTTAGCCTCTCTGGTGTCAACACTCTGTCTGATTTTGGATTTTTTTTTTTTTTTTTCCAAAATCAGACTTGACACCAGAGAGGCTGAATACCGCACTGAGTCAATGCGGTCTTAGCCTCTCTGGTGTCAACACTCTGTCTGATTTTGGATTTTTTTTTTTTTTTCCAAAATCAGACTTGACACCAGAGAGGCTGAATACCGCACTGAGTCAATGCGGTCTTAGCCTCTCTGGTCTCAACACTCTGTCTGATTTTGGATTTTTTTTTTTTTTTTACCAAAATCAGACTTGACACCAGAGAGGCTGAATACCGCACTGAGTCAATGGTGTCTTAGCCTCTCTGGTGTCAACACTCTGTCTGATTTTGGATTTTTTTTTTTTTTTTCCAAAATCAGACTTGACACCAGAGAGGCTGAATACCGCACTGAGTCAATGCGGTCTTAGCCTCTCTGGTCTCAACACTGTCTGATTTTGGATTTTTTTTTTTTTTTCCAAAATCAGACTTGACACCAGAGAGGCTGAATACCGCACTGAGTCAATGCGTTCTTAGCCTCTCTGGTCTCAACACTCTGTCTGATTTTGGATTATTTTATTTTTTTTTCCAAAATCAGACTTGACACCAGAGAGGCTGAATACCGCACTGAGTCAATGCGGTCTTAGCCTCTCTGGTGTCAACACTTTGTCTGATTTTGGATTTTTTTTTTTTTTTTTCCAAAATCAGACTTGACACCAGAGAGGCTGAATACCGCACTGAGTCAATGCGGTCTTAGCCTCTCTGGTCTCAACACTCTGTCTGATTTTGGATTTTTTTTTTTTTTTTTCCAAAATCAGACTTGACACCAGAGAGGCTGAATACCGCACTGAGTCAATGCGGTCTTAGCCTCTCTGGTGTCAACACTCTGTCTGATTTTGGATTTTTTTTTTTTTTTTCCAAAATCAGACTTGACACCAGAGAGGCTGAATACCGCACTGAGTCAATGCGGTCTTAGCCTCTCTGGTGTCAACACTCTGTCTGATTTTGGATTTTTTTTTTTTTTTTTCCAAAATCAGACTTGACACCAGAGAGGCTGAATACCGCACTGAGTCAATGCGGTCTTAGCCTCTCTGGTGTCAACACTCTGTCTGATTTTGGATTTTTTTTTTTTTTTTCCAAAATCAGACTTGACACCAGAGAGGCTGAATACCGCACTGAGTCAATGCGGTCTTAGCCTCTCTGGTGTCAACACTCTGTCTGATTTTGGATTTTTTTTTTTCTTTTCCAAAATCAGACTTGACACCAGAGAGGCTGAATACCGCACTGAGTCAATGCGGTCTTAGCCTCTCTGGTGTCAACACTGTCTGATTTTTGTTTTTGTTTTGTTTTTCCAAAATCAGACTTGACACCAGAGAGGCTGAATACCGCACTGAGTCAATGCGTTCTTAGCCTCTCTGGTCTCAACACTCTGTCTGATTTTGGATTTTTTTTTTTTTTTTCCAAAATCAGACTTGACACCAGAGAGGCTGAATACCGCACTGAGTCAATGCGGTCTTAGCCTCTCTGGTCTCAACACTGTCTGATTTTGGATTTTTTTTTTTTTTTCCAAAATCAGACTTGACACCAGAGAGGCTGAATACCGCACTGAGTCAATGCGTTCTTAGCCTCTCTGGTCTCAACACTCTGTCTGATTTTGGATTATTTTTTTTTTTTTTCCAAAATCAGACTTGACACCAGAGAGGCTGAATACCGCACTGAGTCAATGCGGTCTTAGCCTCTCTGGTCTCAACACTCTGTCTGATTTTGGATTTTTTTTTTTTTTTTTCAAAAATCAGACGACACCAGAGAGGCTGAATACCGCACTGAGTTAATGCAGTCTTAGCCTCTCTGGTCTCAACACTCTGTCTGATTTTGGATTTTTTTTTTTTTTTTTTCCAAAATCAGACTTGACACCAGAGAGGCTGAATACCGCACTGAGTCAATGCGGTCTTAGCCTCTCTGGTGTCAACACTCTGTCTGATTTTGGATTTTTTTTTTTTTTTCCAAAATCAGACTTGACACCAGAGAGGCTGAATACCGCACTGAGTCAATGCGGTCTTAGCCTCTCTGGTCTCAACACTCTGTCTGATTTTGGATTTTTTTTTTTTTTTTACCAAAATCAGACTTGACACCAGAGAGGCTGAATACCGCACTGAGTCAATGCTGTCTTAGCCTCTCTGGTGTCAACACTCTGTCTGATTTTGGATTTTTTTTTTTTTTTTCCAAAATCAGACTTGACACCAGAGAGGCTGAATACCGCACTGAGTCAATGCGGTCTTAGCCTCTCTGGTCTCAACACTGTCTGATTTTGGATTTTTTTTTTTTTTTCCAAAATCAGACTTGACACCAGAGAGGCTGAATACCGCACTGAGTCAATGCGTTCTTAGCCTCTCTGGTCTCAACACTCTGTCTGATTTTGGATTATTTTATTTTTTTTTCCAAAATCAGACTTGACACCAGAGAGGCTGAATACCGCACTGAGTCAATGCGGTCTTAGCCTCTCTGGTGTCAACACTTTGTCTGATTTTGGATTTTTTTTTTTTTTTTTCCAAAATCAGACTTGACACCAGAGAGGCTGAATACCGCACTGAGTCAATGCGGTCTTAGCCTCTCTGGTCTCAACACTCTGTCTGATTTTGGATTTTTTTTTTTTTTTTTCCAAAATCAGACTTGACACCAGAGAGGCTGAATACCGCACTGAGTCAATGCGGTCTTAGCCTCTCTGGTGTCAACACTCTGTCTGATTTTGGATTTTTTTTTTTTTTTTCCAAAATCAGACTTGACACCAGAGAGGCTGAATACCGCACTGAGTCAATGCGATCTTAGCCTCTCTGGTGTCAACACTCTGTCTGATTTTGGATTTTTTTTTTTTTTTTTTCCAAAATCAGACTTGACACCAGAGAGGCTGAATACCGCACTGAGTCAATGCGGTCTTAGCCTCTCTGGTGTCAACACTCTGTCTGATTTTGGATTTTTTTTTTTTTTTCCAAAATCAGACTTGACACCAGAGAGGCTGAATACCGCACTGAGTCAATGCGGTCTTAGCCTCTCTGGTCTCAACACTCTGTCTGATTTTGGATTTTTTTTTTTTTTTTTACCAAAATCAGACTTGACACCAGAGAGGCTGAATACCGCACTGAGTCAATGCTGTCTTAGCCTCTCTGGTGTCAACACTCTGTCTGATTTTGGATTTTTTTTTTTTTTTTCCAAAATCAGACTTGACACCAGAGAGGCTGAATACCGCACTGAGTCAATGCGGTCTTAGCCTCTCTGGTCTCAACACTGTCTGATTTTGGATTTTTTTTTTTTTTTCCAAAATCAGACTTGACACCAGAGAGGCTGAATACCGCACTGAGTCAATGCGTTCTTAGCCTCTCTGGTCTCAACACTCTGTCTGATTTTGGATTATTTTTTTTTTTTTTCCAAAATCAGACTTGACACCAGAGAGGCTGAATACCGCACTGAGTCAATGCGGTCTTAGCCTCTCTGGTGTCAACACTTTGTCTGATTTTGGATTTTTTTTTTTTTTTTTCCAAAATCAGACTTGACACCAGAGAGGCTGAATACCGCACTGAGTCAATGCGGTCTTAGCCTCTCTGGTCTCAACACTCTGTCTGATTTTGGATTTTTTTTTTTTTTTTTCCAAAATCAGACTTGACACCAGAGAGGCTGAATACCGCACTGAGTCAATGCGGTCTTAGCCTCTCTGGTGTCAACACTCTGTCTGATTTTGGATTTTTTTTTTTTTTTTCCAAAATCAGACTTGACACCAGAGAGGCTGAATACCGCACTGAGTCAATGCGGTCTTAGCCTCTCTGGTGTCAACACTCTGTCTGATTTTGGATTTTTTTTTTTTTTTTTTCCAAAATCAGACTTGACACCAGAGAGGCTGAATACCGCACTGAGTCAATGCGGTCTTAGCCTCTCTGGTGTCAACACTCTGTCTGATTTTGGATTTTTTTTTTTTTTTTTCCAAAATCAGACTTGACACCAGAGAGGCTGAATACCGCACTGAGTCAATGCGGTCTTAGCCTCTCTGGTGTCAACACTCTGTCTGATTTTGGATTTTTTTTTTTTTTCCAAAATCAGACTTGACACCAGAGAGGCTGAATACCGCACTGAGTCAATGCGGTCTTAGCCTCTCTGGTCTCAACACTCTGTCTGATTTTGGATTTTTTTTTTTTTTTTACCAAAATCAGACTTGACACCAGAGAGGCTGAATACCGCACTGAGTCAATGGTGTCTTAGCCTCTCTGGTGTCAACACTCTGTCTGATTTTGGATTTTTTTTTTTTTTTTCCAAAATCAGACTTGACACCAGAGAGGCTGAATACCGCACTGAGTCAATGCGGTCTTAGCCTCTCTGGTCTCAACACTGTCTGATTTTGGATTTTTTTTTTTTTTTCCAAAATCAGACTTGACACCAGAGAGGCTGAATACCGCACTGAGTCAATGCGTTCTTAGCCTCTCTGGTCTCAACACTCTGTCTGATTTTGGATTATTTTTTTTTTTTTTCCAAAATCAGACTTGACACCAGAGAGGCTGAATACCGCACTGAGTCAATGCGGTCTTAGCCTCTCTGGTGTCAACACTTTGTCTGATTTTGGATTTTTTTTTTTTTTTTTCCAAAATCAGACTTGACACCAGAGAGGCTGAATACCGCACTGAGTCAATGCGGTCTTAGCCTCTCTGGTCTCAACACTCTGTCTGATTTTGGATTTTTTTTTTTTTTTTCCAAAATCAGACTTGACACCAGAGAGGCTGAATACCGCACTGAGTCAATGCGGTCTTAGCCTCTCTGGTGTCAACACTCTGTCTGATTTTGGATTTTTTTTTTTTTTTTCCAAAATCAGACTTGACACCAGAGAGGCTGAATACCGCACTGAGTCAATGCGGTCTTAGCCTCTCTGGTGTCAACACTCTGTCTGATTTTGGATTTTTTTTTTTTTTTTTCCAAAATCAGACTTGACACCAGAGAGGCTGAATACCGCACTGAGTCAATGCGGTCTTAGCCTCTCTGGTGTCAACACTCTGTCTGATTTTGGATTTTTTTTTTTTTTTTTCCAAAATCAGACTTGACACCAGAGAGGCTGAATACCGCACTGAGTCAATGCGGTCTTAGCCTCTCTGGTGTCAACACTCTGTCTGATTTTGGATTTTTTTTTTTTCTTTTCCAAAATCAGACTTGACACCAGAGAGGCTGAATACCGCACTGAGTCAATGCGGTCTTAGCCTCTCTGGTGTCAACACTGTCTGATTTTTTTTTTTTTTTTTTTTTTCCAAAATCAGACTTGACACCAGAGAGGCTGAATACCGCACTGAGTCAATGCGTTCTTAGCCTCTCTGGTCTCAACACTCTGTCTGATTTTGGATTTTTTTTTTTTTTTTCCAAAATCAGACTTGACACCAGAGAGGCTGAATACCGCACTGAGTCAATGCGGTCTTAGCCTCTCTGGTCTCAACACTCTGTCTGATTTTGGATTTTTTTTTTTTTTTTCTAAAATCAGACTTGACACCAGAGAGGCTGAATACCGCACTGAGTCAATGCGGTCTTAGCCTCTCTGGTGTCAACACTGTCTGATTTTGGATTTTTTTTTTTTTTTTCCAAAATCAGACTTGACACCAGAGAGGCTGAATACCGCACTGAGTCAATGCGGTCTTAGCCTCTCTGGTGTCAACACTCTGTCTGATTTTGGATTTTTTTTTTTTTTTTTCCAAAATCAGTCTTGACACCAGAGAGGCTGAATACCGCACTGAGTCAATGCGGTCTTAGCCTCTCTGGTCTCAACACTCTGTCTGATTTTGGATTTATTTTTATTTTTTTCCAAAATCAGACTTGACACCAGAGAGGCTGAATACCGCACTGAGTCAATGGTGTCTTAGCCTCTCTGGTGTCAACACTCTGTCTGATTTTGGATTTTTTTTTTTTTTTTCCAAAATCAGACTTGACACCAGAGAGGCTGAATACCGCACTGAGTCAATGCGGTCTTAGCCTCTCTGGTCTCAACACTGTCTGATTTTGGATTTTTTTTTTTTTTTCCAAAATCAGACTTGACACCAGAGAGGCTGAATACCGCACTGAGTCAATGCGTTCTTAGCCTCTCTGGTCTCAACACTCTGTCTGATTTTGGATTATTATTTTTTTTTTCCAAAATCAGACTTGACACCAGAGAGGCTGAATACCGCACTGAGTCAATGCGGTCTTAGCCTCTCTGGTGTCAACACTTTGTCTGATTTTGGATTTTTTTTTTTTTTTTTCCAAAATCAGACTTGACACCAGAGAGGCTGAATACCGCACTGAGTCAATGCGGTCTTAGCCTCTCTGGTCTCAACACTCTGTCTGATTTTGGATTTTTTTTTTTTTTTTCCAAAATCAGACTTGACACCAGAGAGGCTGAATACCGCACTGAGTCAATGCGGTCTTAGCCTCTCTGGTGTCAACACTCTGTCTGATTTTGGATTTTTTTTTTTTTTTTCCAAAATCAGACTTGACACCAGAGAGGCTGAATACCGCACTGAGTCAATGCGGTCTTAGCCTCTCTGGTGTCAACACTCTGTCTGATTTTGGATTTTTTTTTTTTTTTTCCAAAATCAGACTTGACACCAGAGAGGCTGAATACCGCACTGAGTCAATGCGGTCTTAGCCTCTCTGGTGTGAACACTCTGTCTGATTTTGGATTTTTTTTTTTTTTTTTCCAAAATCAGACTTGACACCAGAGAGGCTGAATACCGCACTGAGTCAATGCGGTCTTAGCCTCTCTGGTGTCAACACTCTGTCTGATTTTGGATTTTTTTTTTTTCTTTTCCAAAATCAGACTTGACACCAGAGAGGCTGAATACCGCACTGAGTCAATGCGGTCTTAGCCTCTCTGGTGTCAACACTGTCTGATTTTTTTTTTTTTTTTTTTTTTCCAAAATCAGACTTGACACCAGAGAGGCTGAATACCGCACTGAGTCAATGCGTTCTTAGCCTCTCTGGTCTCAACACTCTGTCTGATTTTGGATTTTTTTTTTTTTTTTCCAAAATCAGACTTGACACCAGAGAGGCTGAATACCGCACTGAGTCAATGCGGTCTTAGCCTCTCTGGTCTCAACACTCTGTCTGATTTTGGATTTTTTTTTTTTTTTTCTAAAATCAGACTTGACACCAGAGAGGCTGAATACCGCACTGAGTCAATGCGGTCTTAGCCTCTCTGGTGTCAACACTGTCTGATTTTGGATTTTTTTTTTTTTTTTCCAAAATCAGACTTGACACCAGAGAGGCTGAATACCGCACTGAGTCAATGCGGTCTTAGCCTCTCTGGTGTCAACACTCTGTCTGATTTTGGATTTTTTTTTTTTTTTTTCCAAAATCAGTCTTGACACCAGAGAGGCTGAATACCGCACTGAGTCAATGCGGTCTTAGCCTCTCTGGTCTCAACACTCTGTCTGATTTTGGATTTTTTTTTTTTTTTTTCAAAAATCAGACTTGACACCAGAGAGGCTGAATACCGCACTGAGTTAATGCAGTCTTAGCCTCTCTGGTCTCAACACTCTGTCTGATTTTGGATTTTTTTTTTTTTTTTTTCCAAAATCAGACTTGACACCAGAGAGGCTGAATACCGCACTGAGTCAATGCGGTCTTAGCCTCTCTGGTGTCAACACTCTGTCTGATTTTGGATTTTTTTTTTTTTTTCCAAAATCAGACTTGACACCAGAGAGGCTGAATACCGCACTGAGTCAATGCGGTCTTAGCCTCTCTGGTCTCAACACTCTGTCTGATTTTGGATTTTTTTTTTTTTTTTACCAAAATCAGACTTGACACCAGAGAGGCTGAATACCGCACTGAGTCAATGCTGTCTTAGCCTCTCTGGTGTCAACACTCTGTCTGATTTTGGATTTTTTTTTTTTTTTTCCAAAATCAGACTTGACACCAGAGAGGCTGAATACCGCACTGAGTCAATGCGGTCTTAGCCTCTCTGGTCTCAACACTGTCTGATTTTGGATTTTTTTTTTTTTTTCCAAAATCAGACTTGACACCAGAGAGGCTGAATACCGCACTGAGTCAATGCGTTCTTAGCCTCTCTGGTCTCAACACTCTGTCTGATTTTGGATTATTATTTTTTTTTTTCCAAAATCAGACTTGACACCAGAGAGGCTGAATACCGCACTGAGTCAATGCGGTCTTAGCCTCTCTGGTGTCAACACTTTGTCTGATTTTGGATTTTTTTTTTTTTTTTTCCAAAATCAGACTTGACACCAGAGAGGCTGAATACCGCACTGAGTCAATGCGGTCTTAGCCTCTCTGGTCTCAACACTCTGTCTGATTTTGGATTTTTTTTTTTTTTTTTCCAAAATCAGACTTGACACCAGAGAGGCTGAATACCGCACTGAGTCAATGCGGTCTTAGCCTCTCTGGTGTCAACACTCTGTCTGATTTTGGATTTTTTTTTTTTTTTTTTCCAAAATCAGACTTGACACCAGAGAGGCTGAATACCGCACTGAGTCAATGCAGTCTTAGCCTCTCTGGTGTCAACACTCTGTCTGATTTTGGATTTTTTTTTTTTTTTTTTCCAAAATCAGACTTGACACCAGAGAGGCTGAATACCGCACTGAGTCAATGCGGTCTTAGCCTCTCTGGTGTCAACACTCTGTCTGATTTTGGATTTTTTTTTTTTTTTTTCCAAAATCAGACTTGACACCAGAGAGGCTGAATACCGCACTGAGTCAATGCGGTCTTAGCCTCTCTGGTGTCAACACTCTGTCTGATTTTGGATTTTTTTTTTTTTTTCCAAAATCAGACTTGACACCAGAGAGGCTGAATACCGCACTGAGTCAATGCGGTCTTAGCCTCTCTGGTCTCAACACTCTGTCTGATTTTGGATTTTTTTTTTTTTTTTACCAAAATCAGACTTGACACCAGAGAGGCTGAATACCGCACTGAGTCAATGGTGTCTTAGCCTCTCTGGTGTCAACACTCTGTCTGATTTTGGATTTTTTTTTTTTTTTTCCAAAATCAGACTTGACACCAGAGAGGCTGAATACCGCACTGAGTCAATGCGGTCTTAGCCTCTCTGGTCTCAACACTGTCTGATTTTGGATTTTTTTTTTTTTTTCCAAAATCAGACTTGACACCAGAGAGGCTGAATACCGCACTGAGTCAATGCGTTCTTAGCCTCTCTGGTCTCAACACTCTGTCTGATTTTGGATTATTTTTTTTTTTTTTCCAAAATCAGACTTGACACCAGAGAGGCTGAATACCGCACTGAGTCAATGCGGTCTTAGCCTCTCTGGTGTCAACACTTTGTCTGATTTTGGATTTTTTTTTTTTTTTTTCCCAAAATCAGACTTGACACCAGAGAGGCTGAATACCGCACTGAGTCAATGCGGTCTTAGCCTCTCTGGTCTCAACACTCTGTCTGATTTTGGATTATTTTTTTTTTTTTTCCAAAATCAGACTTGACACCAGAGAGGCTGAATACCGCACTGAGTCAATGCGGTCTTAGCCTCTCTGGTGTCAACACTCTGTCTGATTTTGGATTTTTTTTTTTTTTTTCCAAAATCAGACTTGACACCAGAGAGGCTGAATACCGCACTGAGTCAATGCGGTCTTAGCCTCTCTGGTCTCAACACTCTGTCTGATTTTGGATTTTTTTTTTTTTTTTTCAAAAATCAGACTTGACACCAGAGAGGCTGAATACCGCACTGAGTTAATGCAGTCTTAGCCTCTCTGGTCTCAACACTCTGTCTGATTTTGGATTTTTTTTTTTTTTTTTTCCAAAATCAGACTTGACACCAGAGAGGCTGAATACCGCACTGAGTCAATGCGGTCTTAGCCTCTCTGGTGTCAACACTCTGTCTGATTTTGGATTTTTTTTTTTTTTTTCCAAAATCAGACTTGACACCAGAGAGGCTGAATACCGCACTGAGTCAATGCGGTCTTAGCCTCTCTGGTCTCAACACTCTGTCTGATTTTGGATTTTTTTTTTTTTTTTTACCAAAATCAGACTTGACACCAGAGAGGCTGAATACCGCACTGAGTCAATGCTGTCTTACCCTCTCTGGTGTCAACACTCTGTCTGATTTTGGATTTTTTTTTTTTTTTTCCAAAATCAGACTTGACACCAGAGAGGCTGAATACCGCACTGAGTCAATGCGGTCTTAGCCTCTCTGGTCTCAACACTGTCTGATTTTGGATTTTTTTTTTTTTTTCCAAAATCAGACTTGACACCAGAGAGGCTGAATACCGCACTGAGTCAATGCGTTCTTAGCCTCTCTGGTCTCAACACTCTGTCTGATTTTGGATTTTTTTTTTTTTTTTTCCAAAATCAGACTTGACACCAGAGAGGCTGAATACCGCACTGAGTCAATGCGGTCTTAGCCTCTCTGGTCTCAACACTCTGTCTGATTTTGGATTTTTTTTTTTTTTTTTTCAAAAATCAGACTTGACACCAGAGAGGCTGAATACCGCACTGAGTTAATGCAGTCTTAGCCTCTCTGGTCTCAACACTCTGTCTGATTTTGGATTTTTTTTTTTTTTTTTTCCAAAATCAGACTTGACACCAGAGAGGCTGAATACTGCACTGAGTCAATGCGGTCTTAGCCTCTCTGGTGTCAACACTCTGTCTGATTTTGGATTTTTTTTTTTTTTTCCAAAATCAGACTTGACACCAGAGAGGCTGAATACCGCACTGAGTCAATGCGGTCTTAGCCTCTCTGGTCTCAACACTCTGTCTGATTTTGGATTTTTTTTTTTTTTTTACCAAAATCAGACTTGACACCAGAGAGGCTGAATACCGCACTGAGTCAATGCTGTCTTAGCCTCTCTGGTGTCAACACTCTGTCTGATTTTGGATTTTTTTTTTTTTTTTCCAAAATCAGACTTGACACCAGAGAGGCTGAATACCGCACTGAGTCAATGCGGTCTTAGCCTCTCTGGTCTCAACACTGTCTGATTTTGGATTTTTTTTTTTTTTTCCAAAATCAGACTTGACACCAGAGAGGCTGAATACCGCACTGAGTCAATGCGTTCTTAGCCTCTCTGGTCTCAACACTCTGTCTGATTTTGGATTATTATTTTTTTTTTTCCAAAATCAGACTTGACACCAGAGAGGCTGAATACCGCACTGAGTCAATGCGGTCTTAGCCTCTCTGGTGTCAACACTTTGTCTGATTTTGGATTTTTTTTTTTTTTTTTCCAAAATCAGACTTGACACCAGAGAGGCTGAATACCGCACTGAGTCAATGCGGTCTTAGCCTCTCTGGTCTCAACACTCTGTCTGATTTTGGATTTTTTTTTTTTTTTTTCCAAAATCAGACTTGACACCAGAGAGGCTGAATACCGCACTGAGTCAATGCGGTCTTAGCCTCTCTGGTGTCAACACTCTGTCTGATTTTGGATTTTTTTTTTTTTTTTCCAAAATCAGACTTGACACCAGAGAGGCTGAATACCGCACTGAGTCAATGCGGTCTTAGCCTCTCTGGTGTCAACACTCTGTCTGATTTTGGATTTTTTTTTTTTTTTTTTCCAAAATCAGACTTGACACCAGAGAGGCTGAATACCGCACTGAGTCAATGCGGTCTTAGCCTCTCTGGTGTCAACACTCTGTCTGATTTTGGATTTTTTTTTTTTTTTTTCCAAAATCAGACTTGACACCAGAGAGGCTGAATACCGCACTGAGTCAATGCAGTCTTAGCCTCTCTGGTGTCAACACTCTGTCTGATTTTGGATTTTTTTTTTTTTTTCCAAAATCAGACTTGACACCAGAGAGGCTGAATACCGCACTGAGTCAATGCGGTCTTAGCCTCTCTGGTCTCAACACTCTGTCTGATTTTGGATTTTTTTTTTTTTTTTACCAAAATCAGACTTGACACCAGAGAGGCTGAATACCGCATTGAGTCAATGGTGTCTTAGCCTCTCTGGTGTCAACACTCTGTCTGATTTTGGATTTTTTTTTTTTTTTTCCAAAATCAGACTTGACACCAGAGAGGCTGAATACCGCACTGAGTCAATGCGTTCTTAGCCTCTCTGGTCTCAACACTCTGTCTGATTTTGGATTATTATTTTTTTTTTTCCAAAATCAGACTTGACACCAGAGAGGCTGAATACCGCACTGAGTCAATGCGGTCTTAGCCTCTCTGGTGTCAACACTTTGTCTGATTTTGGATTTTTTTTTTTTTTTTTTCCAAAATCAGACTTGACACCAGAGAGGCTGAATACCGCACTGAGTCAATGCGGTCTTAGCCTCTCTGGTCTCAACACTCTGTCTGATTTTGGATTTTTTTTTTTTTTTTCCAAAATCAGACTTGACACCAGAGAGGCTGAATACTAGCCTAGGTAAACCCAGCCACCACGTGACCTGCTCTCTCAGTTCCCAGTCACTAGCGTCTAGACTCCGGGCCATTCAGATCGATTTCTGGGGCGATTGAAAGACCCGCGCAGACCCGCAGCCACCCCGCAGCCAATGAGTGACGGCGTGACTGCCAACATCAGTCCTGCCGTGATCGGCCAATCAGAGAGTGCGTCTTTGTCAATGACGTGTAACAGCTGCAGCGGCTTAGCACTACCTAGCCGTTAGCATTTGGCCTCTCTAAAGCATAGCTCCCGAGCTAGCTACTAGCTGGCTAGCTATATGGCTATGCAACTACGTGAGGAAATTCAAGTGAAAACAGCTGTTGAGGTTGAGGTCTGTTGATCAAAATAACACCTAGCGTTATCGAAATCGGATTTTAGCGGACCATACAAGCCAGGGCTTCAGAGCTGATCACCTGGACACATTTTATGGCAAAATTATCTGATAAACTTGTCTGTGCTGCTCTGTGGTGATCAGCTAATGTCTTCATAGCATTGTGATTATGATTTAATGCATTATGGAAGATAAACGCTGGTTTAACATAATTAAAATAATTCCCTACCAAACATGTAAAGTGACGCTTCTGGGCAGTAGACCATTTGGGCATAACATTATGTAATGTGACATGAGATCACCACATTTCAATAAATATAACGTTTTTGCACATTTGAATGCTGCTGGTCGTTTGTTTAATGCTGTATATATTGGATATTTAAAGCTGATACACTTTACACAATCAAATCTAACTTATTCACAGCAATACACAGTCCAGTAGTACAGTGGGCTAATTGTTTGAATTATATCGAAATATATTTGCATGGTGTAGCATGTAATGCAGATAATGTAGCTAGATACTCTGACACAGAAAGGCAGACAAGCTAGCAGCAGGGATCTTGTCACACTGATTCCAGATAAACTCCTCTGTCTAGCCAGCTATACAATATTGATCAAAATAACACCTATATCGAAATCGGATTTTAGCGGACCATACAAGCCGGGGCTTCAGAGCTGATCACCTGGACACATTTTACGGCGAAATTATCTGATAAACTTGTCTGTGCAGCTCTGCTAATGTCTTCGCATTGTGATTATGATTTAATGCATTATGGAAGATAAACGCTGGAAGGCTGGGTAGCATTAGCTGACGTCATCCAGGCTACAGTAACATTAGGCTATTATAGTTATGAAACGCTGAAATATTTTGTGAACGCACCAATAGTTAGAGAAGGAAACCTCTCTTTGCATTTTATTTTTTAATAAAAGTAGGCTACTTGTGATATCTCACGTGGTCGATCATCATTGCAAATTTATGTGAACAGCTAGGTTTAATGACAAATATGGAATATCACCCAAGGAAATACCACGGTTTAATGCCAACAGATAAACCATACAGATTTGTTGTAATTGTGAACACATAAGGGAGCAAAGACATGGTTTTCAAGCATAACACAATGTACAACTTTTATTCAAAGACAGGATTGAAAAATATAGGTCACTTGTATTCACTTCAGTAATGTCAGGTCTCAGTCGCATTCACGCTAACCTCTTAACTTCTAGCTAGGTCAAACACACCTTAACGTTATGAGTGTGGCCGTTTTGGATTAACATTAAGTCCACGATCAAGTCTAGCATTTCGGTATATTCCTACCTCTTAACATCTAGCTAGCTAGGTTGGATCTGGAATATGATATCGGCTTGATACATTTGATTGTAGCTACTCATACAGCCGTGTGGAGCTTATCTAGCTAGGTTGCATCTGGAATATGATATCAAGCCAGTAATGTAGCTAGCTAGCGTTAAATAGGTTTATCTGTAACCACGCTGAAATGTGAGGGCATTAACGTTAATATTTCTAGCTAGGTCAAACACACCTTAACGTTATGAGTGTGGCCGTTTTGGATTAACATTAAGTCCACGATCAAGTCTAGCATTTCGGTATATTCCTACCTCTTAACATCTAGCTAGCTAGGTTGGATCTGGAATGTGATATCGGCTTGATACATTTGATTGTAGCTACTCATACAGCCGTGTGGAGCTTATCTAGCTAGGTTGCATCTGGAATATGATATCAAGCCAGTAATGTAGCTAGCTAGCGTTAAATAGGTTTATCTGTAACCACGCTGAAATGTGAGGGCATTAACGTTAATATTTCTAGCTAGGTCAAACACACCTTAACGTTATGAGTGTGGCCGTTTTGGATTCACATTAAGTCCACGATCAAGTCTAGCATTTCGGTATATTCCTACCTCTTAACATCTAGCTAGCTAGGTTGGATCTGGAATATGATATCAAGGCTTGATACATTTGATTGTAGCTACTCATACAGCCGTGTGGAGCTTATCTAGCTAGGTTGCATCTGGAATATGATATCAAGCCAGTAATGTCAGGTCTCAGTCGCATTCACGCTAACCTCTTAACGTCTAGCTATAGCTAGGTTACATCTGGATTATGTATAATATACAGTATAATACTACGCTCACTACGTCATGACATTCACATTAACGCCTCCAAAAATCTACTGTAGCTAGCTAGCGTTAAATAGGTTTATCTGTAACCACGCTGAAATGTGAGGGCATTAACGTTAATATTTCAATTAGGTCAAACACACCTTACCGTTATGACTGCGGCCGTTTTTGATTAACATTAGCGTTAAGTCCATGATCAAATCTAGCATTTCGGTATATTCAGTGTGTGTGTGTGTGAAAAGGATGTTAGCATGCTAGCATTATTAGCACAGAATGTATACAGTCCATGGTACAACGTTAGGCCTTCAAGTCCTGAGGCGAACAGCACTGGAGGATGAAGTCTGCAGTCTGGCATTCAGTGTCCAGCATAACAAGCACGCCTGTTTCCTCATCAGGTTGGCAGCAGCTGTATAGATGATGACTGTTCTTCACAGCCACAAATATCTCTCCAGATCTGCGGCCATCTGCGTGTAGACAGTTGTCCTGTTCCTCTTTCATTCCCTGACCACCGTCACGCGATGTTCTCTCTTCTTGTAGCTGGTTGTAACCATTTGCGTGCTAGCAGTACTGAAATGAAAAGTGTTAGCTCGCTTGCTAACAACAAAGGTCGCAGAGCGATGACGCCATCTGCTGCACTGCGCATGTGCTCTGTGCACAAAGCTGGTTGGATGACGGTTGCGTAATGGAGCGGTCTATCGGGGGGGGGGGCAACAACCGCATGAAATCGTTTAGCACAGGCGGGGGGACCAGACCATAGTGACTGAGAACAGGTCTGAGAGCAGGTCACGTGGGGGATGGGTTTACCCAGGCTAGCTGAATACCGCACTGAGTCAATGCGGTCTTAGCCTCTCTGGTCTCAACACTGTCTGATTTTGGATTTTTTTTTTTTTTTCCAAAATCAGACTTGACACCAGAGAGGCTGAATACCGCACTGAGTCAATGCGTTCTTAGCCTCTCTGGTCTCAACACTCTGTCTGATTTTGGATTATTATTTTTTTTTTTCCAAAATCAGACTTGACACCAGAGAGGCTGAATACCGCACTGAGTCAATGCGGTCTTAGCCTCTCTGGTCTCAACACTCTGTCTGATTTTGGATTTTTTTTTTTTTTTTTCAAAAATCAGACTTGACACCAGAGAGGCTGAATACCGCACTGAGTTAATGCAGTCTTAGCCTCTCTGGTCTCAACACTCTGTCTGATTTTGGATTTTTTTTTTTTTTTTTTCCAAAATCAGACTTGACACCAGAGAGGCTGAATACCGCACTGAGTCAATGCGGTCTTAGCCTCTCTGGTGTCAACACTCTGTCTGATTTTGGATTTTTTTTTTTTTTTCCAAAATCAGACTTGACACCAGAGAGGCTGAATACCGCACTGAGTCAATGCGGTCTTAGCCTCTCTGGTCTCAACACTCTGTCTGATTTTGGATTTTTTTTTTTTTTTTACCAAAATCAGACTTGACACCAGAGAGGCTGAATACCGCACTGAGTCAATGCGGTCTTAGCCTCTCTGGTCTCAACACTGTCTGATTTTGGATTTTTTTTTTTTTTTCCAAAATCAGACTTGACACCAGAGAGGCTGAATACCGCACTGAGTCAATGCGTTCTTAGCCTCTCTGGTCTCAACACTCTGTCTGATTTTGGATTTTTTTTTTTTTTTTTCCAAAATCAGACTTGACACCAGAGAGGCTGAATACCGCACTGAGTCAATGCGGTCTTAGCCTCTCTGGTGTCAACACTTTGTCTGATTTTGGATTTTTTTTTTTTTTTTTCCAAAATCAGACTTGACACCAGAGAGGCTGAATACCGCACTGAGTCAATGCAGTCTTAGCCTCTCTGGTCTCAACACTCTGTCTGATTTGGGATTTTTTTTTTTTTTTTTCCAAAATCAGACTTGACACCAGAGAGGCTGAATACCGCACTGAGTCAATGCGGTCTTAGCCTCTCTGGTGTCAACACTCTGTCTGATTTTGGATTTTTTTTTTTTTTTTCCAAAATCAGACTTGACACCAGAGAGGCTGAATACCGCACTGAGTCAATGCGGTCTTAGCCTCTCTGGTGTCAACACTCTGTCTGATTTTGGATTTTTTTTTTTTTTTTTTCCAAAATCAGACTTGACACCAGAGAGGCTGAATACCGCACTGAGTCAATGCGGTCTTAGCCTCTCTGGTGTCAACACTCTGTCTGATTTTGGATTTTTTTTTTTTTTTTTCCAAAATCAGACTTGACACCAGAGAGGCTGAATACCGCACTGAGTCAATGCGGTCTTAGCCTCTCTGGTGTCAACACTCTGTCTGATTTTGGATTTTTTTTTTTTTTTCCAAAATCAGACTTGACACCAGAGAGGCTGAATACCGCACTGAGTCAATGCGGTCTTAGCCTCTCTGGTCTCAACACTCTGTCTGATTTTGGATTTTTTTTTTTTTTTTACCAAAATCAGACTTGACACCAGAGAGGCTGAATACCGCACTGAGTCAATGGTGTCTTAGCCTCTCTGGTGTCAACACTCTGTCTGATTTTGGATTTTTTTTTTTTTTTTCCAAAATCAGACTTGACACCAGAGAGGCTGAATACCGCACTGAGTCAATGCGGTCTTAGCCTCTCTGGTCTCAACACTGTCTGATTTTGGATTTTTTTTTTTTTTTCCAAAATCAGACTTGACACCAGAGAGGCTGAATACCGCACTGAGTCAATGCGTTCTTAGCCTCTCTGGTCTCAACACTCTGTCTGATTTTGGATTTTTTTTTTTTTTTTTCCAAAATCAGACTTGACACCAGAGAGGCTGAATACCGCACTGAGTCAATGCGGTCTTAGCCTCTCTGGTGTCAACACTTTGTCTGATTTTGGATTTTTTTTTTTTTTTTTTCCAAAATCAGACTTGACACCAGAGAGGCTGAATACCGCACTGAGTCAATGCGGTCTTAGCCTCTCTGGTCTCAACACTCTGTCTGATTTTGGATTTTTTTTTTTTTTTTTCCAAAATCAGACTTGACACCAGAGAGGCTGAATACCGCACTGAGTCAATGCGGTCTTAGCCTCTCTGGTGTCAACACTCTGTCTGATTTTGGATTTTTTTTTTTTTTTCCAAAATCAGACTTGACACCAGAGAGGCTGAATACCGCACTGAGTCAATGCGGTCTTAGCCTCTCTGGTCTCAACACTGTCTGATTTTGGATTTTTTTTTTTTTTTTACCAAAATCAGACTTGACACCAGAGAGGCTGAATACCGCACTGAGTCAATGGTGTCTTAGCCTCTCTGGTGTCAACACTCTGTCTGATTTTGGATTTTTTTTTTTTTTTTCCAAAATCAGACTTGACACCAGAGAAGCTGAATACCGCACTGAGTCAATGCGGTCTTAGCCTCTCTGGTCTCAACACTCTGTCTGATTTTGGATTTTTTTTTTTTTTTTTCCAAAATCAGACTTGACACCAGAGAGGCTGAATACCGCACTGAGTCAATGCGGTCTTAGCCTCTCTGGTGTCAACACTCTGTCTGATTTTGGATTTTTTTTTTTTTTTCCAAAATCAGACTTGACACCAGAGAGGCTGAATACCGCACTGAGTCAATGCGGTCTTAGCCTCTCTGGTCTCAACACTCTGTCTGATTTTGGATTTTTTTTTTTTTTTTACCAAAATCAGACTTGACACCAGAGAGGCTGAATACCGCACTGAGTCAATGGTGTCTTAGCCTCTCTGGTGTCAACACTCTGTCTGATTTTGGATTTTTTTTTTTTTTTTCCAAAATCAGACTTGACACCAGAGAAGCTGAATACCGCACTGAGTCAATGCGGTCTTAGCCTCTCTGGTCTCAACACTGTCTGATTTTGGATTTTTTTTTTTTTTTCCAAAATCAGACTTGACACCAGAGAGGCTGAATACCGCACTGAGTCAATGCGTTCTTAGCCTCTCTGGTCTCAACACTCTGTCTGATTTTGGATTATTTTATTTTTTTTTCCAAAATCAGACTTGACAGCAGAGAGGCTGAATACCGCACTGAGTCAATGCGGTCTTAGCCTCTCTGGTGTCAACACTTTGTCTGATTTTGGATTTTTTTTTTTTTTTTTTCCAAAATCAGACTTGACACCAGAGAGGCTGAATACCGCACTGAGTCAATGCGGTCTTAGCCTCTCTGGTCTCAACACTCTGTCTGATTTTGGATTTTTTTTTTTTTTTTTCCAAAATCAGACTTGACACCAGAGAGGCTGAATACCGCACTGAGTCAATGCGGTCTTAGCCTCTCTGGTGTCAACACTCTGTCTGATTTTGGATTTTTTTTTTTTTTTTCCAAAATCAGACTTGACACCAGAGAGGCTGAATACCGCACTGAGTCAATGCGGTCTTAGCCTCTCTGGTCTCAACACTCTGTCTGATTTTGGATTTTTTTTTTTTTTTTTCAAAAATCAGACTTGACACCAGAGAGGCTGAATACCGCACTGAGTTAATGCAGTCTTAGCCTCTCTGGTCTCAACACTCTGTCTGATTTTGGATTTTTTTTTTTTTTTTTCAAAAATCAGACTTGACACCAGAGAGGCTGAATACCGCACTGAGTCAATGCGGTCTTAGCCTCTCTGGTGTCAACACTCTGTCTGATTTTGGATTTTTTTTTTTTTTTTCCAAAATCAGACTTGACACCAGAGAGGCTGAATACCGCACTGAGTCAATGCGGTCTTAGCCTCTCTGGTCTCAACACTCTGTCTGATTTTGGATTTTTTTTTTTTTTTTACCAAAATCAGACTTGACACCAGAGAGGCTGAATACCGCACTGAGTCAATGGTGTCTTAGCCTCTCTGGTGTCAACACTCTGTCTGATTTTGGATTTTTTTTTTTTTTTTCCAAAATCAGACTTGACACCAGAGAAGCTGAATACCGCACTGAGTCAATGCGGTCTTAGCCTCTCTGGTCTCAACACTGTCTGATTTTGGATTTTTTTTTTTTTTTCCAAAATCAGACTTGACACCAGAGAGGCTGAATACCGCACTGAGTCAATGCGTTCTTAGCCTCTCTGGTCTCAACACTCTGTCTGATTTTGGATTATTTTTTTTTTTTTTCCAAAATCAGACTTGACACCAGAGAGGCTGAATACCGCACTGAGTCAATGCGGTCTTAGCCTCTCTGGTGTCAACACTTTGTCTGATTTTGGATTTTTTTTTTTTTTTTTTCCAAAATCAGACTTGACACCAGAGAGGCTGAATACCGCACTGAGTCAATGCGGTCTTAGCCTCTCTGGTCTCAACACTCTGTCTGATTTTGGATTTTTTTTTTTTTTTTTCCAAAATCAGACTTGACACCAGAGAGGCTGAATACCGCACTGAGTCAATGCGGTCTTAGCCTCTCTGGTGTCAACACTCTGTCTGATTTTGGATTTTTTTTTTTTTTTTCCAAAATCAGACTTGACACCAGAGAGGCTGAATACCGCACTGAGTCAATGCGGTCTTAGCCTCTCTGGTCTCAACACTCTGTCTGATTTTGGATTTTTTTTTTTTTTTTTCAAAAATCAGACTTGACACCAGAGAGGCTGAATACCGCACTGAGTTAATGCAGTCTTAGCCTCTCTGGTCTCAACACTCTGTCTGATTTTGGATTTTTTTTTTTTTTTTTTCCAAAATCAGACTTGACACCAGAGAGGCTGAATACCGCACTGAGTCAATGCGGTCTTAGCCTCTCTGGTGTCAACACTCTGTCTGATTTTGGATTTTTTTTTTTTTTTTCCAAAATCAGACTTGACACCAGAGAGGCTGAATACCGCACTGAGTCAATGCGGTCTTAGCCTCTCTGGTCTCAACACTCTGTCTGATTTTGGATTTTTTTTTTTTTTTTACCAAAATCAGACTTGACACCAGAGAGGCTGAATACCGCACTGAGTCAATGCTGTCTTAGCCTCTCTGGTGTCAACACTCTGTCTGATTTTGGATTTTTTTTTTTTTTTTCCAAAATCAGACTTGACACCAGAGAGGCTGAATACCGCACTGAGTCAATGCGGTCTTAGCCTCTCTGGTCTCAACACTGTCTGATTTTGGATTTTTTTTTTTTTTTCCAAAATCAGACTTGACACCAGAGAGGCTGAATACCGCACTGAGTCAATGCGTTCTTAGCCTCTCTGGTCTCAACACTCTGTCTGATTTTGGATTATTTTTTTTTTTTTTCCAAAATCAGACTTGACACCAGAGAGGCTGAATACCGCACTGAGTCAATGCGGTCTTAGCCTCTCTGGTCTCAACACTCTGTCTGATTTTGGATTTTTTTTTTTTTTTTTCAAAAATCAGACTTGACACCAGAGAGGCTGAATACCGCACTGAGTTAATGCAGTCTTAGCCTCTCTGGTCTCAACACTCTGTCTGATTTTGGATTTTTTTTTTTTTTTTTTCCAAAATCAGACTTGACACCAGAGAGGCTGAATACCGCACTGAGTCAATGCGGTCTTAGCCTCTCTGGTGTCAACACTCTGTCTGATTTTGGATTTTTTTTTTTTTTTCCAAAATCAGACTTGACACCAGAGAGGCTGAATACCGCACTGAGTCAATGCGGTCTTAGCCTCTCTGGTCTCAACACTCTGTCTGATTTTGGATTTTTTTTTTTTTTTTTACCAAAATCAGACTTGACACCAGAGAGGCTGAATACCGCACTGAGTCAATGCTGTCTTAGCCTCTCTGGTGTCAACACTCTGTCTGATTTTGGATTTTTTTTTTTTTTTTCCAAAATCAGACTTGACACCAGAGAGGCTGAATACCGCACTGAGTCAATGCGGTCTTAGCCTCTCTGGTCTCAACACTGTCTGATTTTGGATTTTTTTTTTTTTTTCCAAAATCAGACTTGACACCAGAGAGGCTGAATACCGCACTGAGTCAATGCGTACTTAGCCTCTCTGGTCTCAACACTCTGTCTGATTTTGGATTATTTTATTTTTTTTTCCAAAATCAGACTTGACACCAGAGAGGCTGAATACCGCACTGAGTCAATGCGGTCTTAGCCTCTCTGGTGTCAACACTTTGTCTGATTTTGGATTTTTTTTTTTTTTTTTCCAAAATCAGACTTGACACCAGAGAGGCTGAATACCGCACTGAGTCAATGCGGTCTTAGCCTCTCTGGTGTCAACACTCTGTCTGATTTTGGATTTTTTTTTTTTTTTTCCAAAATCAGACTTGACACCAGAGAGGCTGAATACCGCACTGAGTCAATGCGGTCTTAGCCTCTCTGGTGTCAACACTTTGTCTGATTTTGGATTTTTTTTTTTTTTTTTCCAAAATCAGACTTGACACCAGAGAGGCTGAATACCGCACTGAGTCAATGCGGTCTTAGCCTCTCTGGTGTCAACACTCTGTCTGATTTTGGATTTTTTTTTTTTTTTTTTCCAAAATCAGACTTGACACCAGAGAGGCTGAATACCGCACTGAGTCAATGCGGTCTTAGCCTCTCTGGTGTCAACACTCTGTCTGATTTTGGATTTTTTTTTTTTTTTTTCCAAAATCAGACTTGACACCAGAGAGGCTGAATACCGCACTGAGTCAATGCGTTCTTAGCCTCTCTGGTCTCAACACTCTGTCTGATTTTGGATTATTTTATTTTTTTTTCCAAAATCAGACTTGACACCAGAGAGGCTGAATACCGCACTGAGTCAATGCGGTCTTAGCCTCTCTGGTGTCAACACTTTGTCTGATTTTGGATTTTTTTTTTTTTTTTTCCAAAATCAGACTTGACACCAGAGAGGCTGAATACCGCACTGAGTCAATGCGGTCTTAGCCTCTCTGGTGTCAACACTCTGTCTGATTTTGGATTTTTTTTTTTTTTTTCCAAAATCAGACTTGACACCAGAGAGGCTGAATACCGCACTGAGTCAATGCGGTCTTAGCCTCTCTGGTGTCAACACTTTGTCTGATTTTGGATTTTTTTTTTTTTTTTCCAAAATCAGACTTGACACCAGAGAGGCTGAATACCGCACTGAGTCAATGCGGTCTTAGCCTCTCTGGTGTCAACACTTTGTCTGATTTTGGATTATTATTATTTTTTTTCCAAAATCAGACTTGACACCAGAGAGGCTGAATACCGCACTGAGTCAATGCGGTCTTAGCCTCTCTGGTGTCAACACTTTGTCTGATTTTGGATTTTTTTTTTTTTTTTTCCAAAATCAGACTTGACACCAGAGAGGCTGAATACCGCACTGAGTCAATGCGGTCTTAGCCTCTCTGGTGTCAACACTCTGTCTGATTTTGGATTTTTTTTTTTTTTTTTCCAAAATCAGACTTGACACCAGAGAGGCTGAATACCGCACTGAGTCAATGCGGTCTTAGCCTCTCTGGTGTCAACACTTTGTCTGATTTTGGATTTTTTTTTTTTTTTTTCCAAAATCAGACTTGACACCAGAGAGGCTGAATACCGCACTGAGTCAATGCGGTCTTAGCCTCTCTGGTGTCAACACTCTGTCTGATTTTGGATTTTTTTTTTTTTTTTTTCCAAAATCAGACTTGACACCAGAGAGGCTGAATACCGCACTGAGTCAATGCGGTCTTAGCCTCTCTGGTGTCAACACTCTGTCTGATTTTGGATTTTTTTTTTTTTTTTTCCAAAATCAGACTTGACACCAGAGAGGCTGAATACCGCACTGAGTCAATGCGGTCTTAGCCTCTCTGGTGTCAACACTCTGTCTGATTTTGGATTTTTTTTTTTTTTTTCCAAAATCAGACTTGACACCAGAGAGGCTGAATACCGCACTGAGTCAATGCGGTCTTAGCCTCTCTGGTCTCAACACTCTGTCTGATTTTGGATTTTTTTTTTTTTTTTACCAAAATCAGACTTGACACCAGAGAGGCTGAATACCGCACTGAGTCAATGGTGTCTTAGCCTCTCTGGTGTCAACACTCTGTCTGATTTTGGATTTTTTTTTTTTTTTTCCAAAATCAGACTTGACACCAGAGAGGCTGAATACCGCACTGAGTCAATGCGGTCTTAGCCTCTCTGGTCTCAACACTGTCTGATTTTGGATTTTTTTTTTTTTTTTCCAAAATCAGACTTGACACCAGAGAGGCTGAATACCGCACTGAGTCAATGCGTTCTTAGCCTCTCTGGTCTCAACACTCTGTCTGATTTTGGATTATTATTTTTTTTTTTCCAAAATCAGACTTGACACCAGAGAGGCTGAATACCGCACTGAGTCAATGCGGTCTTAGCCTCTCTGGTGTCAACACTTTGTCTGATTTTGGATTTTTTTTTTTTTTTTTTCCAAAATCAGACTTGACACCAGAGAGGCTGAATACCGCACTGAGTCAATGCGGTCTTAGCCTCTCTGGTCTCAACACTCTGTCTGATTTTGGATTTTTTTTTTTTTTTTTCCAAAATCAGACTTGACACCAGAGAGGCTGAATACCGCACTGAGTCAATGCGGTCTTAGCCTCTCTGGTCTCAACACTGTCTGATTTTGGATTTTTTTTTTTTTTTCCAAAATCAGACTTGACACCAGAGAGGCTGAATACCGCACTGAGTCAATGCGTTCTTAGCCTCTCTGGTCTCAACACTCTGTCTGATTTTGGATTATTTTTTTTTTTTTTCCAAAATCAGACTTGACACCAGAGAGGCTGAATACCGCACTGAGTCAATGCGGTCTTAGCCTCTCTGGTCTCAACACTCTCTCTGATTTTGGATTTTTTTTTTTTTTTTTCAAAAATCAGACTTGACACCAGAGAGGCTGAATACCGCACTGAGTTAATGCGGTCTTAGCCTCTCTGGTGTCAACACTTTGTCTGATTTTGGATTTTTTTTTTTTTTTTTCCAAAATCAGACTTGACACCAGAGAGGCTGAATACCGCACTGAGTCAATGCGGTCTTAGCCTCTCTGGTCTCAACACTCTGTCTGATTTTGGATTTTTTTTTTTTTTTTTCCAAAATCAGACTTGACACCAGAGAGGCTGAATACCGCACTGAGTCAATGCGGTCTTAGCCTCTCTGGTGTCAACACTCTGTCTGATTTTGGATTTTTTTTTTTTTTTTCCAAAATCAGACTTGACACCAGAGAGGCTGAATACCGCACTGAGTCAATGCGGTCTTAGCCTCTCTGGTGTCAACACTCTGTCTGATTTTGGATTTTTTTTTTTTTTTTTTCCAAAATCAGACTTGACACCAGAGAGGCTGAATACCGCACTGAGTCAATGCGGTCTTAGCCTCTCTGGTGTCAACACTCTGTCTGATTTTGGATTTTTTTTTTTTTTTTTCCAAAATCAGACTTGACACCAGAGAGGCTGAATACCGCACTGAGTCAATGCGGTCTTAGCCTCTCTGGTGTCAACACTCTGTCTGATTTTGGATTTTTTTTTTTTTTTCCAAAATCAGACTTGACACCAGAGAGGCTGAATACCGCACTGAGTCAATGCGGTCTTAGCCTCTCTGGTCTCAACACTCTGTCTGATTTTGGATTTTTTTTTTTTTTTTACCAAAATCAGACTTGACACCAGAGAGGCTGAATACCGCACTGAGTCAATGGTGTCTTAGCCTCTCTGGTGTCAACACTCTGTCTGATTTTGGATTTTTTTTTTTTTTTTCCAAAATCAGACTTGACACCAGAGAGGCTGAATACCGCACTGAGTCAATGCGGTCTTAGCCTCTCTGGTCTCAACACTGTCTGATTTTGGATTTTTTTTTTTTTTTCCAAAATCAGACTTGACACCAGAGAGGCTGAATACCGCACTGAGTCAATGCGTTCTTAGCCTCTCTGGTCTCAACACTCTGTCTGATTTTGGATTTTTTTTTTTTTTTTCCAAAATCAGACTTGACACCAGAGAGGCTGAATACCGCACTGAGTCAATGCGGTCTTAGCCTCTCTGGTGTCAACACTTTGTCTGATTTTGGATTTTTTTTTTTTTTTTTTCCAAAATCAGACTTGACACCAGAGAGGCTGAATACCGCACTGAGTCAATGCGGTCTTAGCCTCTCTGGTCTCAACACTCTGTCTGATTTTGGATTTTTTTTTTTTTTTTTCCAAAATCAGACTTGACACCAGAGAGGCTGAATACCGCACTGAGTCAATGCGGTCTTAGCCTCTCTGGTGTCAACACTCTGTCTGATTTTGGATTTTTTTTTTTTTTTTCCAAAATCAGACTTGACACCAGAGAGGCTGAATACCGCACTGAGTCAATGCGGTCTTAGCCTCTCTGGTGTCAACACTCTGTCTGATTTTGGATTTTTTTTTTTTTTTTCCAAAATCAGACTTGACACCAGAGAGGCTGAATACCGCACTGAGTCAATGCGGTCTTAGCCTCTCTGGTGTCAACACTGTCTGATTTTTGTTTTTGTTTTTTTTTTCCAAAATCAGACTTGACACCAGAGAGGCTGAATACCGCACTGAGTCAATGCGTTCTTAGCCTCTCTGGTCTCAACACTCTGTCTGATTTTGGATTTTTTTTTTTTTTTTCCAAAATCAGACTTGACACCAGAGAGGCTGAATACCGCACTGAGTCAATGCGGTCTTAGCCTCTCTGGTGTCAACACTCTGTCTGATTTTGGATTTTTTTTTTTTTTTTTCCAAAATCAGACTTGACACCAGAGAGGCTGAATACCGCACTGAGTCAATGCGGTCTTAGCCTCTCTGGTCTCAACACTCTGTCTGATTTTGGATTTTTTTTTTTTTCTTTTCCAAAATCAGACTTGACACCAGAGAGGCTGAATACCGCACTGAGTCAATGCGGTCTTAGCCTCTCTGGTGTCAACACTGTCTGATTTTTGATTTTTTTTTTTTTTTCCAAAATCAGACTTGACACCAGAGAGGCTGAATACCGCACTGAGTCAATGCGTTCTTAGCCTCTCTGGTCTCAACACTCTGTCTGATTTTGGATTTTTTTTTTTTTTTTTCCAAAATCAGACTTGACACCAGAGAGGCTGAATACCGCACTGAGTCAATGCGGTCTTAGCCTCTCTGGTCTCAACACTCTGTCTGATTTTGGATTTTTTTTTTTTTTTTCCAAAATCAGACTTGACACCAGAGAGGCTGAATACCGCACTGAGTCAATGCGGTCTTAGCCTCTCTGGTGTCAACACTCTGTCTGATTTTGGATTTTTTTTTTTTTTTTTTCCAAAATCAGACTTGACACCAGAGAGGCTGAATACCGCACTGAGTCAATGCGGTCTTAGCCTCTCTGGTGTCAACACTCTGTCTGATTTTGGATTTTTTTTTTTCAAAATCAGACTTGACACCAGAGAGGCTGAATACCGCACTGAGTCAATGCGGTCTTAGGATCTCTGGTGTCAACACTCTGTCTGATTTTAGATTTTTTTTTTTTTTTTTCAAAATCAGACTTGACACCAGAGAGGCTGAATACCGCACTGAGTCAATGCGGTCTTAGCCTCTCTGGTCTCAACACTGTCTGATTTTGGATTTTTTTTTTTTTTTTTCAAAAATCAGACTTGACACCAGAGAGGCTGAATACCGCACTGAGTCAATGCGGTCTTAGCCTCTCTGGTCTCAACACTCTGTCTGATTTTGGATTATTTTATTTTTTTTCCAAAATCAGACTTGACACCAGAGAGGCTGAATACCGCACTGAGTCAATGCGGTCTTAGCCTCTCTGGTGTCAACACTGTCTGATTTTTGATTTTTTTTTTTTTTTCCAAAATCAGACTTGACACCAGAGAGGCTGAATACCGCACTGAGTCAATGCGTTCTTAGCCTCTCTGGTCTCAACACTCTGTCTGATTTTGGATTTTTTTTTTTTTTTTTCCAAAATCAGACTTGACACCAGAGAGGCTGAATACCGCACTGAGTCAATGCGGTCTTAGCCTCTCTGGTCTCAACACTCTGTCTGATTTTGGATTTTTTTTTTTTTTTTCCAAAATCAGACTTGACACCAGAGAGGCTGAATACCGCACTGAGTCAATGCGGTCTTAGCCTCTCTGGTGTCAACACTCTGTCTGATTTTGGATTTTTTTTTTTTTTTTTCCAAAATCAGACTTGACACCAGAGAGGCTGAATACCGCACTGAGTCAATGCGGTCTTAGCCTCTCTGGTGTCAACACTCTGTCTGATTTTGGATTTTTTTTTTTCAAAATCAGACTTGACACCAGAGAGGCTGAATACCGCACTGAGTCAATGCGGTCTTAGCATCTCTGGTGTCAACACTCTGTCTGATTTTAGATTTTTTTTTTTTTTTTTCAAAATCAGACTTGACACCAGAGAGGCTGAATACCGCACTGAGTCAATGCGGTCTTAGCCTCTCTGGTCTCAACACTGTCTGATTTTGGATTTTTTTTTTTTTTTTTCAAAAATCAGACTTGACACCAGAGAGGCTGAATACCGCACTGAGTCAATGCGGTCTTAGCCTCTCTGGTCTCAACACTCTGTCTGATTTTGGATTATTTTATTTTTTTTCCAAAATCAGACTTGACACCAGAGAGGCTGAATACCGCACTGAGTCAATGCGGTCTTAGCCTCTCTGGTGTCAACACTCTGTCTGATTTTGGATTTATTTATTTTTTTCCAAAATCAGACTTGACACCAGAGAGGCTGAATACCGCACTGAGTCAATGCGGTCTCAGCCTCTCTGGTCTCAACACTCTGTCTGATTTTGGATTTTTTTTTTTTTTTTTCTAAAATCAGACTTGACACCAGAGAGGCTGAATACTGCACTGAGTCAATGCGGTCTTAGCCTCTCTGGTGTCAACACTCTGTCTGATTTTGGATTTTTTTTTTTTTTTTCCAAAATCAGACTTGACACCAGAGAGGCTGAATACCGCACTGAGTCAATGTGGTCTTAGCCTCTCTGGTCTCAACACTCTGTCTGATTTTGGATTTTTTTTTTTTTTTTTCCAAAATCAGACTTGACACCAGAGAGGCTGAATACCGCACTGAGTCAATGCGGTCTTAGCCTCTCTGGTGTCAACACTCTGTCTGATTTTGGATTTTTTTTTTTTTTTTTCCAAAATCAGACTTGACACCAGAGAGGCTGAATACCGCACTGAGTCAATGCGGTCTTAGCCTCTCTGGTCTCAACACTCTGTCTGATTTTGGATTTTTTTTTTTTTTTCCCAAAATCAGACTTGACACCAGAGCCAGAGAGGCTGAATACCGCACTGAGTCAATGCGGTCTTAGCCTCTCTGGTCTCAACACTCTATCTGATTTTGGATTTTTTTTTTTTTTTTTCCAAAATCAGACTTGACACCAGAGAGGCTGAATACTGCACTGAGTCAATGCGGTCTTAGCCTCTCTGGTGTCAACACTCTGTCTGATTTTGGATTTTTTTTTTTTTTTTCCAAAATCAGACTTGACACCAGAGAGGCTGAATACCGCACTGAGTCAATGCGGTCTTAGCCTCTCTGGTGTCAACACTCTGTCTGATTTTGGATTTTTTTTTTTTTTTTCCAAAATCAGACTTGACACCAGAGAGGCTGAATACCGCACTGAGTCAATGCGGTCTTAGCCTCTCTGGTGTCAACACTCTGTCTGATTTTGGATTTTTTTTTTTTTTTTTCCAAAATCAGACTTGACACCAGAGAGGCTGAATACCGCACTGAGTCAATGCGGTCTTAGCCTCTCTGGTGTCAACACTCTGTCTGATTTTGGATTTTTTTTTTTTTTTCCAAAATCAGACTTGACACAAGAGAGGCTGAATACCGCACTGAGTCAATGCGGTCTTAGCCTCTCTGGTCTCAACACTCTGTCTGATTTTGGATTTTTTTTTTTTTTTCCAAAATCAGACTTGACACCAGAGAGGCTGAATACCGCACTGAGTCAATGCGGTCTCAGCCTCTCTGGTCTCAACACTCTGTCTGATTTTGGATTTTTTTTTTTTTTTTTCCAAAATCAGACTTGACACCAGAGAGGCTGAATGTTGCACTGAGTCAATGCGGTCTCAGCCTCTCTGGTCTCAACACTCTGTCTGATTTTGGATTTTTTTTTTTTTTTTTCCAAAATCAGACTTGACACCAGAGAGGCTGAATACTGCACTGAGTCAATGCGGTCTTAGCCTCTCTGGTCTCAACACTCTGTCTGATTTTGGATTATTTTATTTTTTTTCCAAAGTCAGACTTGACACCAGAGAGGCTGAATACCGCACTGAGTCAATGCGGTCTTAGCCTCTCTGGTGTCAACACTCTGTCTGATTTTGGATTTTTTTTTTTTTTTCCAAAATCAGACTTGACACCAGAGAGGCTGAATACCGCACTGAGTCAATGCGGTCTCAGCCTCTCTGGTCTCAACACTCTGTCTGATTTTGGATTTTTTTTTTTTTTTTCCAAAATCAGACTTGACACCAGAGAGGCTGAATACTGCACTGAGTCAATGCGGTCTTAGCCTCTCTGGTGTCAACACTCTGTCTGATTTTGGATTTTTTTTTTTTTTTTTCCAAAATCAGACTTGACACCAGAGAGGCTGAATACCGCACTGAGTCAATGCGGTCTTAGCCTCTCTGGTCTCAACACTGTCTGATTTTGGATTTTTTTTTTTTTTTCCAAAATCAGACTTGACACCAGAGAGGCTGAATACCGCACTGAGTCAATGCGTTCTTAGCCTCTCTGGTCTCAACACTCTGTCTGATTTTGGATTTTTTTTTTTTTTTTTCCAAAATCAGACTTGACACCAGAGAGGCTGAATACCGCACTGAGTCAATGCGGTCTTAGCCTCTCTGGTGTCAACACTTTGTCTGATTTTGGATTTTTTTTTTTTTTTTTCCAAAATCAGACTTGACACCAGAGAGGCTGAATACCGCACTGAGTCAATGCGGTCTTAGCCTCTCTGGTCTCAACACTCTGTCTGATTTTGGATTTTTTTTTTTTTTTTTCCAAAATCAGACTTGACACCAGAGAGGCTGAATACCGCACTGAGTCAATGCGGTCTTAGCCTCTCTGGTGTCAACACTCTGTCTGATTTTGGATTTTTTTTTTTTTTTTCCAAAATCAGACTTGACACCAGAGAGGCTGAATACCGCACTGAGTCAATGCGGTCTTAGCCTCTCTGGTGTCAACACTCTGTCTGATTTTGGATTTTTTTTTTTTTTTTTTCAAAATCAGACTTGACACCAGAGAGGCTGAATACCGCACTGAGTCAATGCGGTCTTAGCCTCTCTGGTGTCAACACTCTGTCTGATTTTGGATTTTTTTTTTTTTTTTCCAAAATCAGACTTGACACCAGAGAGGCTGAA
Source organism: Poromitra crassiceps (assembly GCF_964638095.1). Lineage (NCBI taxonomy): Eukaryota > Metazoa > Chordata > Actinopteri > Beryciformes > Melamphaidae > Poromitra > Poromitra crassiceps. Next base: position 424,864 of record NW_028152214.1, on the reverse strand, counting down.
TACCGCACTGAGTCAATGCGGTCTTAGCCTCTCTGGTGTCAACACTCTGTCTGATTTTGGATTTTTTTTTTTTTTTTCCAAAATCAGACTTGACACCAGAGAGGCTGAATACCGCACTGAGTCAATGCGGTCTTAGCCTCTCTGGTCTCAACACTCTGTCTGATTTTGGATTTTTTTTTTTTTTTTACCAAAATCAGACTTGACACCAGAGAGGCTGAATACCGCACTGAGTCAATGCTGTCTTAGCCTCTCTGGTGTCAACACTCTGTCTGATTTTGGATTTTTTTTTTTTTTTTCCAAAATCAGACTTGACACCAGAGAGGCTGAATACCGCACTGAGTCAATGCGGTCTTAGCCTCTCTGGTCTCAACACTGTCTGATTTTGGATTTTTTTTTTTTTTTTCCAAAATCAGACTTGACACCAGAGAGGCTGAATACCGCACTGAGTCAATGCGTTCTTAGCCTCTCTGGTCTCAACACTCTGTCTGATTTTGGATTATTTTTTATTTTTTTCCAAAATCAGACTTGACACCAGAGAGGCTGAATACCGCACTGAGTCAATGCGGTCTTAGCCTCTCTGGTGTCAACACTTTGTCTGATTTTGGATTTTTTTTTTTTTTTTTCCAAAATCAGACTTGACACCAGAGAGGCTGAATACCGCACTGAGTCAATGCGGTCTTAGCCTCTCTGGTGTCAACACTCTGTCTGATTTTGGATTTTTTTTTTTTTTTTCCAAAATCAGACTTGACACCAGAGAGGCTGAATACCGCACTGAGTCAATGCGGTCTTAGCCTCTCTGGTGTCAACACTCTGTCTGATTTTGGATTTTTTTTTTTTTTTTTTCCAAAATCAGACTTGACACCAGAGAGGCTGAATACCGCACTGAGTCAATGCGGTCTTAGCCTCTCTGGTGTCAACACTCTGTCTGATTTTGGATTTTTTTTTTTTTTTTTCCAAAATCAGACTTGACACCAGAGAGGCTGAATACCGCACTGAGTCAATGCGGTCTTAGCCTCTCTGGTGTCAACACTCTGTCTGATTTTGGATTTTTTTTTTTTTTTTCCAAAATCAGACTTGACACCAGAGAGGCTGAATACCGCACTGAGTCAATGCGGTCTTAGCCTCTCTGGTCTCAACACTCTGTCTGATTTTGGATTTTTTTTTTTTTTTTACCAAAATCAGACTTGACACCAGAGAGGCTGAATACCGCACTGAGTCAATGCTGTCTTAGCCTCTCTGGTGTCAACACTCTGTCTGATTTTGGATTTTTTTTTTTTTTTTCCAAAATCAGACTTGACACCAGAGAGGCTGAATACCGCACTGAGTCAATGCGGTCTTAGCCTCTCTGGTCTCAACACTGTCTGATTTTGGATTTTTTTTTTTTTTTTCCAAAATCAGACTTGACACCAGAGAGGCTGAATACCGCACTGAGTCAATGCGTTCTTAGCCTCTCTGGTCTCAACACTCTGTCTGATTTTGGATTATTTTTTATTTTTTTCCAAAATCAGACTTGACACCAGAGAGGCTGAATACCGCACTGAGTCAATGCGGTCTTAGCCTCTCTGGTGTCAACACTTTGTCTGATTTTGGATTTTTTTTTTTTTTTTTCCAAAATCAGACTTGACACCAGAGAGGCTGAATACCGCACTGAGTCAATGCGGTCTTAGCCTCTCTGGTCTCAACACTCTGTCTGATTTTGGATTTTTTTTTTTTTTTTTCCAAAATCAGACTTGACACCAGAGAGGCTGAATACCGCACTGAGTCAATGCGGTCTTAGCCTCTCTGGTGTCAACACTCTGTCTGATTTTGGATTTTTTTTTTTTTTTCCCAAAATCAGACTTGACACCAGAGAGGCTGAATACCGCACTGAGTCAATGCGGTCTTAGCCTCTCTGGTGTCAACACTCTGTCTGATTTTGGATTTTTTTTTTTTTTTTTCCAAAATCAGACTTGACACCAGAGAGGCTGAATACCGCACTGAGTCAATGCGGTCTTAGCCTCTCTGGTGTCAACACTCTGTCTGATTTTGGATTTTTTTTTTTTCTTTTCCAAAATCAGACTTGACACCAGAGAGGCTGAATACCGCACTGAGTCAATGCGGTCTTAGCCTCTCTGGTGTCAACACTGTCTGATTTTTTTTTTTTTTTTTTTTTTCCAAAATCAGACTTGACACCAGAGAGGCTGAATACCGCACTGAGTCAATGCGTTCTTAGCCTCTCTGGTCTCAACACTCTGTCTGATTTTGGATTTTTTTTTTTTTTTTTCCAAAATCAGACTTGACACCAGAGAGGCTGAATACCGCACTGAGTCAATGCGGTCTTAGCCTCTCTGGTCTCAACACTCTGTCTGATTTTGGATTTTTTTTTTTTTTTTCCAAAATCAGACTTGACACTAGAGAGGCTGAATACCGCACTGAGTCAATGCGGTCTTAGCCTCTCTGGTGTCAACACTCTGTCTGATTTTGGATTTTTTTTTTTTTTTTTTCCAAAATCAGACTTGACACCAGAGAGGCTGAATACCGCACTGAGTCAATGCGGTCTTAGCCTCTCTGGTGTCAACACTCTGTCTGATTTTGGATTTTTTTTTTTCAAAATCAGACTTGACACCAGAGAGGCTGAATACCGCACTGAGTCAATGCGGTCTTAGCATCTCTGGTGTCAACACTCTGTCTGATTTTAGATTTTTTTTTTTTTTTTTCAAAATCAGACTTGACACCAGAGAGGCTGAATACCGCACTGAGTCAATGCGGTCTTAGCCTCTCTGGTCTCAACACTGTCTGATTTTGGATTTTTTTTTTTTTTTTCCAAAATCAGACTTGACACCAGAGAGGCTGAATACCGCACTGAGTCAATGCAGTCTTAGCCTCTCTGGTCTCAACACTCTGTCTGATTTTGGATTATTTTATTTTTTTTCCAAAATCAGACTTGACACCAGAGAGGCTGAATACCGCACTGAGTCAATGCGGTCTTAGCCTCTCTGGTGTCAACACTCTGTCTGATTTTGGATTTATTTATTTTTTTCCAAAATCAGACTTGACACCAGAGAGGCTGAATACCGCACTGAGTCAATGCGGTCTCAGCCTCTCTGGTCTCAACACTCTGTCTGATTTTGGATTTTTTTTTTTTTTTTTCTAAAATCAGACTTGACACCAGAGAGGCTGAATACTGCACTGAGTCAATGCGGTCTTAGCCTCTCTGGTGTCAACACTCTGTCTGATTTTGGATTTTTTTTTTTTTTTTCCAAAATCAGACTTGACACCAGAGAGGCTGAATACCGCACTGAGTCAATGCGGTCTTAGCCTCTCTGGTCTCAACACTCTGTCTGATTTTGGATTTTTTTTTTTTTTTTCCCAAAATCAGACTTGACACCAGAGAGGCTGAATACCGCACTGAGTCAATGCAGTCTTAGCCTCTCTGGTGTCAACACTCTGTCTGATTTTGGATTTTTTTTTTTTTTTTTCCAAAATCAGACTTGACACCAGAGAGGCTGAATACCGCACTGAGTCAATGCGGTCTTAGCCTCTCTGGTCTCAACACTCTGTCTGATTTTGGATTTTTTTTTTTTTTTTTCCAAAATCAGACTTGACACCAGAGAGGCTGAATACCGCACTGAGTCAATGCGGTCTTAGCCTCTCTGGTGTCAACACTCTGTCTGATTTTGGATTTTTTTTTTTTTTTTCCAAAATCAGACTTGACACCAGAGAGGCTGAATACCGCACTGAGTCAATGCGGTCTTAGCCTCTCTGGTGTCAACACTCTGTCTGATTTTGGATTTTTTTTTTTTTTTTTCCAAAATCAGACTTGACACCAGAGAGGCTGAATACCGCACTGAGTCAATGCGGTCTTAGCCTCTCTGGTGTCAACACTCTGTCTGATTTTGGATTTTTTTTTTTTTTTTTCCAAAATCAGACTTGACACCAGAGAGGCTGAATACCGCACTGAGTCAATGCGGTCTTAGCCTCTCTGGTCTCAACACTCTGTCTGATTTTGGATTTTGGATTTTTTTTTTTTCCAAAATCAGACTTGACACCAGAGAGGCTGAATACCGCACTGAGTCAATGCGGTCTTAGCCTCTCTGGTGTCAACACTCTGTCTGATTTTGGATTTTTTTTTTTTTTTTTCCAAAATCAGACTTGACACCAGAGAGGCTGAATACCGCACTGAGTCAATGCGGTCTTAGCCTCTCTGGTCTCAACACTCTGTCTGATTTTGGATTTTGGATTTTTTTTTTTTCCAAAATCAGACTTGACACCAGAGAGGCTGAATACCGCACTGAGTCAATGCGGTCTTAGCCTCTCTGGTCTCAACACTCTGTCTGATTTTGGATTTATTTTATTTTTTTTCCAAAATCAGACTTGACACCAGAGAGGCTGAATACCGCACTGAGTCAATGCGGTCTTAGCCTCTCTGGTGTCAACACTCTGTCTGATTTTGGATTTTTTTTTTTTTTTCCAAAATCAGACTTGACACCAGAGAGGCTGAATACCGCACTGAGTCAATGCGGTCTTAGCCTCTCTGGTCTCAACACTCTGTCTGATTTTGGATTTTTTTTTTTTTTTTACCAAAATCAGACTTGACACCAGAGAGGCTGAATACCGCACTGAGTCAATGCTGTCTTAGCCTCTCTGGTGTCAACACTCTGTCTGATTTTGGATTTTTTTTTTTTTTTTCCAAAATCAGACTTGACACCAGAGAGGCTGAATACCGCACTGAGTCAATGCGGTCTTAGCCTCTCTGGTCTCAACACTGTCTGATTTTGGATTTTTTTTTTTTTTTCCAAAATCAGACTTGACACCAGAGAGGCTGAATACCGCACTGAGTCAATGCGTTCTTAGCCTCTCTGGTCTCAACACTCTGTCTGATTTTGGATTATTTTTTTTTTTTTTCCAAAATCAGACTTGACACCAGAGAGGCTGAATACCGCACTGAGTCAATGCGGTCTTAGCCTCTCTGGTGTCAACACTTTGTCTGATTTTGGATTTTTTTTTTTTTTTTTCCAAAATCAGACTTGACACCAGAGAGGCTGAATACCGCACTGAGTCAATGCGGTCTTAGCCTCTCTGGTCTCAACACTCTGTCTGATTTTGGATTTTTTTTTTTTTTTTTCCAAAATCAGACTTGACACCAGAGAGGCTGAATACCGCACTGAGTCAATGCGGTCTTAGCCTCTCTGGTGTCAACACTCTGTCTGATTTTGGATTTTTTTTTTTTTTTTTCCAAAATCAGACTTGACACCAGAGAGGCTGAATACCGCACTGAGTCAATGCGGTCTTAGCCTCTCTGGTGTCAACACTCTGTCTGATTTTGGATTTTTTTTTTTTTTTTTTCCAAAATCAGACTTGACACCAGAGAGGCTGAATACCGCACTGAGTCAATGCGGTCTTAGCCTCTCTGGTGTCAACACTCTGTCTGATTTTGGATTTTTTTTTTTTTTTTTCCAAAATCAGACTTGACACCAGAGAGGCTGAATACCGCACTGAGTCAATGCGGTCTTAGCCTCTCTGGTGTCAACACTCTGTCTGATTTTGGATTTTTTTTTTTTTTTTCCAAAATCAGACTTGACACCAGAGAGGCTGAATACCGCACTGAGTCAATGCGGTCTTAGCCTCTCTGGTCTCAACACTCTGTCTGATTTTGGATTTTTTTTTTTTTTTTACCAAAATCAGACTTGACACCAGAGAGGCTGAATACCGCACTGAGTCAATGGTGTCTTAGCCTCTCTGGTGTCAACACTCTGTCTGATTTTGGATTTTTTTTTTTTTTTTCCAAAATCAGACTTGACACCAGAGAGGCTGAATACCGCACTGAGTCAATGCGGTCTTAGCCTCTCTGGTCTCAACACTGTCTGATTTTGGATTTTTTTTTTTTTTTCCAAAATCAGACTTGACACCAGAGAGGCTGAATACCGCACTGAGTCAATGCGTTCTTAGCCTCTCTGGTCTCAACACTCTGTCTGATTTTGGATTATTTTTATTTTTTTTCAAAAATCAGACTTGACACCAGAGAGGCTGAATACCGCACTGAGTCAATGCGGTCTTAGCCTCTCTGGTGTCAACACTTTGTCTGATTTTGGATTTTTTTTTTTTTTTTTCCAAAATCAGACTTGACACCAGAGAGGCTGAATACCGCACTGAGTCAATGCGGTCTTAGCCTCTCTGGTCTCAACACTCTGTCTGATTTTGGATTTTTTTTTTTTTTTTTCCAAAATCAGACTTGACACCAGAGAGGCTGAATACCGCACTGAGTCAATGCGGTCTTAGCCTCTCTGGTGTCAACACTCTGTCTGATTTTGGATTTTTTTTTTTTTTTTCCAAAATCAGACTTGACACCAGAGAGGCTGAATACCGCACTGAGTCAATGCGGTCTTAGCCTCTCTGGTGTCAACACTCTGTCTGATTTTGGATTTTTTTTTTTTTTTTTCCAAAATCAGACTTGACACCAGAGAGGCTGAATACCGCACTGAGTCAATGCGGTCTTAGCCTCTCTGGTGTCAACACTCTGTCTGATTTTGGATTTTTTTTTCTTTTTTTTCCAAAATCAGACTTGACACCAGAGAGGCTGAATACCGCACTGAGTCAATGCGGTCTTAGCCTCTCTGGTCTCAACACTCTGTCTGATTTTGGATTTTTTTTTTTTTTTTCCAAAATCAGACTTGACACCAGAGAGGCTGAATACCGCACTGAGTCAATGCGGTCTTAGCCTCTCTGGTCTCAACACTCTGTCTGATTTTGGATTTTTTTTTTTTTCTTTTCCAAAATCAGACTTGACACCAGAGAGGCTGAATACCGCACTGAGTCAATGCGGTCTTAGCCTCTCTGGTGTCAACACTGTCTGATTTTTGATTTTTTTTTTTTTTTCCAAAATCAGACTTGACACCAGAGAGGCTGAATACCGCACTGAGTCAATGCGTTCTTAGCCTCTCTGGTCTCAACACTCTGTCTGATTTTGGATTTTTTTTTTTTTTTTTCCAAAATCAGACTTGACACCAGAGAGGCTGAATACCGCACTGAGTCAATGCGGTCTTAGCCTCTCTGGTCTCAACACTCTGTCTGATTTTGGATTTTTTTTTTTTTTTTTTCCAAAATCAGACTTGACACCAGAGAGGCTGAATACCGCACTGAGTCAATGCGGTCTTAGCCTCTCTGGTGTCAACACTCTGTCTGATTTTGGATTTTTTTTTTTTTTTTTCCAAAATCAGACTTGACACCAGAGAGGCTGAATACCGCACTGAGTCAATGCGGTCTTAGCCTCTCTGGTGTCAACACTCTGTCTGATTTTGGATTTTTTTTTTTTTTTTCCAAAATCAGACTTGACACCAGAGAGGCTGAATACCGCACTGAGTCAATGCGGTCTTAGCCTCTCTGGTCTCAACACTCTGTCTGATTTTGGATTTTTTTTTTTTTTTTTCCAAAATCAGACTTGACACCAGAGAGGCTGAATACCGCACTGAGTCAATGCGGTCTTAGCCTCTCTGGTGTCAACACTCTGTCTGATTTTGGATTTTTTTTTTTTTTTTTCCAAAATCAGACTTGACACCAGAGAGGCTGAATACCGCACTGAGTCAATGCGGTCTTAGCCTCTCTGGTCTCAACACTCTGTCTGATTTTGGATTTTTTTTTTTTTTTTCCCAAAATCAGACTTGACACCAGAGCCAGAGAGGCTGAATACCGCACTGAGTCAATGCGGTCTTAGCCTCTCTGGTCTCAACACTCTATCTGATTTTGGATTTTTTTTTTTTTTTTTCCAAAATCAGACTTGACACCAGAGAGGCTGAATACCGCACTGAGTCAATGCGGTCTTAGCCTCTCTGGTGTCAACACTCTGTCTGATTTTGGATTTTTTTTTTTTTTTTCCCAAAATCAGACTTGACACCAGAGAGGCTGAATACCGCACTGAGTCAATGCGGTCTTAGCCTCTCTGGTGTCAACACTCTGTCTGATTTTGGATTTTTTTTTTTTTTTTTCCAAAATCAGACTTGACACCAGAGAGGCTGAATACCGCACTGAGTCAATGCGGTCTTAGCCTCTCTGGTGTCAACACTCTGTCTGATTTTGGATTTTTTTTTTTTTTTTTCCAAAATCAGACTTGACACCAGAGAGGCTGAATACCGCACTGAGTCAATGCGGTCTTAGCCTCTCTGGTGTCAACACTCTGTCTGATTTTGGATTTTTTTTTTTTTTTCCAAAATCAGACTTGACACAAGAGAGGCTGAATACCGCACTGAGTCAATGCGGTCTTAGCCTCTCTGGTCTCAACACTCTGTCTGATTTTGGATTTTTTTTTTTTTTTCCAAAATCAGACTTGACACCAGAGAGGCTGAATACCGCACTGAGTCAATGCGGTCTCAGCCTCTCTGGTCTCAACACTCTGTCTGATTTTGGATTTTTTTTTTTTTTTTCCAAAATCAGACTTGACACCAGAGAGGCTGAATGTTGCACTGAGTCAATGCGGTCTCAGCCTCTCTGGTCTCAACACTCTGTCTGATTTTGGATTTTTTTTTTTTTTTTTCCAAAATCAGACTTGACACCAGAGAGGCTGAATACTGCACTGAGTCAATGCGGTCTTAGCCTCTCTGGTCTCAACACTCTGTCTGATTTTGGATTATTTTATTTTTTTTCCAAAATCAGACTTGACACCAGAGAGGCTGAATACCGCACTGAGTCAATGCGGTCTTAGCCTCTCTGGTGTCAACACTCTGTCTGATTTTGGATTTTTTTTTTTTTTTTCCAAAATCAGACTTGACACCAGAGAGGCTGAATACCGCACTGAGTCAATGCGGTCTCAGCCTCTCTGGTCTCAACACTCTGTCTGATTTTGGATTTTTTTTTTTTTTTTCCAAAATCAGACTTGACACCAGAGAGGCTGAATACTGCACTGAGTCAATGCGGTCTTAGCCTCTCTGGTGTCAACACTCTGTCTGATTTTGGATTTTTTTTTTTTTTTTTCCAAAATCAGACTTGACACCAGAGAGGCTGAATACCGCACTGAGTCAATGCGGTCTTAGCCTCTCTGGTCTCAACACTGTCTGATTTTGGATTTTTTTTTTTTTTTCCAAAATCAGACTTGACACCAGAGAGGCTGAATACCGCACTGAGTCAATGCGTTCTTAGCCTCTCTGGTCTCAACACTCTGTCTGATTTTGGATTTTTTTTTTTTTTTTTCCAAAATCAGACTTGACACCAGAGAGGCTGAATACCGCACTGAGTCAATGCGGTCTTAGCCTCTCTGGTGTCAACACTTTGTCTGATTTTGGATTTTTTTTTTTTTTTTTCCAAAATCAGACTTGACACCAGAGAGGCTGAATACCGCACTGAGTCAATGCGGTCTTAGCCTCTCTGGTCTCAACACTCTGTCTGATTTTGGATTTTTTTTTTTTTTTTTCCAAAATCAGACTTGACACCAGAGAGGCTGAATACCGCACTGAGTCAATGCGGTCTTAGCCTCTCTGGTGTCAACACTCTGTCTGATTTTGGATTTTTTTTTTTTTTTTTCCAAAATCAGACTTGACACCAGAGAGGCTGAATACCGCACTGAGTCAATGCGGTCTTAGCCTCTCTGGTGTCAACACTCTGTCTGATTTTGGATTTTTTTTTTTTTTTTTTCCAAAATCAGACTTGACACCAGAGAGGCTGAATACCGCACTGAGTCAATGCGGTCTTAGCCTCTCTGGTGTCAACACTCTGTCTGATTTTGGATTTTTTTTTTTTTTTTTCCAAAATCAGACTTGACACCAGAGAGGCTGAATACCGCACTGAGTCAATGCGGTCTTAGCCTCTCTGGTGTCAACACTCTGTCTGATTTTGGATTTTTTTTTTTTTTTCCAAAATCAGACTTGACACCAGAGAGGCTGAATACCGCACTGAGTCAATGCTGTCTTAGCCTCTCTGGTGTCAACACTCTGTCTGATTTGGGATTTTTTTTTTTTTTTTCCAAAATCAGACTTGACACCAGAGAGGCTGAATACCGCACTGAGTCAATGCGGTCTTAGCCTCTCTGGTCTCAACACTGTCTGATTTTGGATTTTTTTTTTTTTTTTCCAAAATCAGACTTGACACCAGAGAGGCTGAATACCGCACTGAGTCAATGCGTTCTTAGCCTCTCTGGTCTCAACACTCTGTCTGATTTTGGATTATTTTTTATTTTTTTCCAAAATCAGACTTGACACCAGAGAGGCTGAATACCGCACTGAGTCAATGCGGTCTTAGCCTCTCTGGTGTCAACACTTTGTCTGATTTTGGATTTTTTTTTTTTTTTTTTCCAAAATCAGACTTGACACCAGAGAGGCTGAATACCGCACTGAGTCAATGCGGTCTTAGCCTCTCTGGTCTCAACACTCTTTCTGATTTTGGATTTTTTTTTTTTTTTTTCCAAAATCAGACTTGACACCAGAGAGGCTGAATACCGCACTGAGTCAATGCGGTCTTAGCCTCTCTGGTGTCAACACTCTGTCTGATTTTGGATTTTTTTTTTTTTTTCCCAAAATCAGACTTGACACCAGAGAGGCTGAATACCGCACTGAGTCAATGCGGTCTTAGCCTCTCTGGTGTCAACACTCTGTCTGATTTTGGATTTTTTTTTTTTTTTTTCCAAAATCAGACTTGACACCAGAGAGGCTGAATACCGCACTGAGTCAATGCGGTCTTAGCCTCTCTGGTGTCAACACTCTGTCTGATTTTGGATTTTTTTTTTTTCTTTTCCAAAATCAGACTTGACACCAGAGAGGCTGAATACCGCACTGAGTCAATGCGGTCTTAGCCTCTCTGGTGTCAACACTGTCTGATTTTTTTTTTTTTTTTTTTTTTCCAAAATCAGACTTGACACCAGAGAGGCTGAATACCGCACTGAGTCAATGCGTTCTTAGCCTCTCTGGTCTCAACACTCTGTCTGATTTTGGATTTTTTTTTTTTTTTTTCCAAAATCAGACTTGACACCAGAGAGGCTGAATACCGCACTGAGTCAATGCGGTCTTAGCCTCTCTGGTGTCAACACTCTGTCTGATTTTGGATTTTTTTTTTTTTTTTTCCAAAATCAGACTTGACACCAGAGAGGCTGAATACCGCACTGAGTCAATGCGGTCTTAGCCTCTCTGGTCTCAACACTCTGTCTGATTTTGGATTTTTTTTTTTTCTTTTCCAAAATCAGACTTGACACCAGAGAGGCTGAATACCGCACTGAGTCAATGCGGTCTTAGCCTCTCTGGTGTCAACACTGTCTGATTTTCGATTTTTTTTTTTTTTTCCAAAATCAGACTTGACACCAGAGAGGCTGAATACCGCACTGAGTCAATGCGGTCTTAGCCTCTCTGGTGTCAACACTGTCTGATTTTGGATTTTTTTTTTTTTTTTCCAAAATCAGACTTGACACCAGAGAGGCTGAATGTTGCACTGAGTCAATGCGGTCTCAGCCTCTCTGGTCTCAACACTCTGTCTGATTTTGGATTTTTTTTTTTTTTTTTCCAAAATCAGACTTGACACCAGAGAGGCTGAATACTGCACTGAGTCAATGCGGTCTTAGCCTCTCTGGTCTCAACACTCTGTCTGATTTTGGATTATTTTATTTTTTTTCCAAAATCAGACTTGACACCAGAGAGGCTGAATACCGCACTGAGTCAATGCGGTCTTAGCCTCTCTGGTGTCAACACTCTGTCTGATTTTGGATTTTTTTTTTTTTTTCCAAAATCAGACTTGACACCAGAGAGGCTGAATACCGCACTGAGTCAATGCGGTCTCAGCCTCTCTGGTCTCAACACTCTGTCTGATTTTGGATTTTTTTTTTTTTTTTCCAAAATCAGACTTGACACCAGAGAGGCTGAATACTGCACTGAGTCAATGCGGTCTTAGCCTCTCTGGTGTCAACACTCTGTCTGATTTTGGATTTTTTTTTTTTTTTTTCCAAAATCAGACTTGACACCAGAGAGGCTGAATACCGCACTGAGTCAATGCGGTCTTAGCCTCTCTGGTCTCAACACTGTCTGATTTTGGATTTTTTTTTTTTTTTCCAAAATCAGACTTGACACCAGAGAGGCTGAATACCGCACTGAGTCAATGCGTTCTTAGCCTCTCTGGTCTCAACACTCTGTCTGATTTTGGATTTTTTTTTTTTTTTTTCCAAAATCAGACTTGACACCAGAGAGGCTGAATACCGCACTGAGTCAATGCGGTCTTAGCCTCTCTGGTGTCAACACTTTGTCTGATTTTGGATTTTTTTTTTTTTTTTTCCAAAATCAGACTTGACACCAGAGAGGCTGAATACCGCACTGAGTCAATGCGGTCTTAGCCTCTCTGGTCTCAACACTCTGTCTGATTTTGGATTTTTTTTTTTTTTTTTCCAAAATCAGACTTGACACCAGAGAGGCTGAATACCGCACTGAGTCAATGCGGTCTTAGCCTCTCTGGTGTCAACACTCTGTCTGATTTTGGATTTTTTTTTTTTTTTTCCAAAATCAGACTTGACACCAGAGAGGCTGAATACCGCACTGAGTCAATGCGGTCTTAGCCTCTCTGGTGTCAACACTCTGTCTGATTTTGGATTTTTTTTTTTTTTTTTTCCAAAATCAGACTTGACACCAGAGAGGCTGAATACCGCACTGAGTCAATGCGGTCTTAGCCTCTCTGGTGTCAACACTCTGTCTGATTTTGGATTTTTTTTTTTTTTTTTCCAAAATCAGACTTGACACCAGAGAGGCTGAATACCGCACTGAGTCAATGCGGTCTTAGCCTCTCTGGTGTCAACACTCTGTCTGATTTTGGATTTTTTTTTTTTTTTCCAAAATCAGACTTGACACCAGAGAGGCTGAATACCGCACTGAGTCAATGCTGTCTTAGCCTCTCTGGTGTCAACACTCTGTCTGATTTGGGATTTTTTTTTTTTTTTTCCAAAATCAGACTTGACACCAGAGAGGCTGAATACCGCACTGAGTCAATGCGGTCTTAGCCTCTCTGGTCTCAACACTGTCTGATTTTGGATTTTTTTTTTTTTTTCCAAAATCAGACTTGACACCAGAGAGGCTGAATACCGCACTGAGTCAATGCGTTCTTAGCCTCTCTGGTCTCAACACTCTGTCTGATTTTGGATTATTTTTTATTTTTTTCCAAAATCAGACTTGACACCAGAGAGGCTGAATACCGCACTGAGTCAATGCGGTCTTAGCCTCTCTGGTGTCAACACTTTGTCTGATTTTGGATTTTTTTTTTTTTTTTTTCCAAAATCAGACTTGACACCAGAGAGGCTGAATACCGCACTGAGTCAATGCGGTCTTAGCCTCTCTGGTCTCAACACTCTTTCTGATTTTGGATTTTTTTTTTTTTTTTTTCCAAAATCAGACTTGACACCAGAGAGGCTGAATACCGCACTGAGTCAATGCGGTCTTAGCCTCTCTGGTGTCAACACTCTGTCTGATTTTGGATTTTTTTTTTTTTTTCCCAAAATCAGACTTGACACCAGAGAGGCTGAATACCGCACTGAGTCAATGCGGTCTTAGCCTCTCTGGTGTCAACACTCTGTCTGATTTTGGATTTTTTTTTTTTTTTTTCCAAAATCAGACTTGACACCAGAGAGGCTGAATACCGCACTGAGTCAATGCGGTCTTAGCCTCTCTGGTGTCAACACTCTGTCTGATTTTGGATTTTTTTTTTTTCTTTTCCAAAATCAGACTTGACACCAGAGAGGCTGAATACCGCACTGAGTCAATGCGGTCTTAGCCTCTCTGGTGTCAACACTGTCTGATTTTTTTTTTTTTTTTTTTTTTCCAAAATCAGACTTGACACCAGAGAGGCTGAATACCGCACTGAGTCAATGCGTTCTTAGCCTCTCTGGTCTCAACACTCTGTCTGATTTTGGATTTTTTTTTTTTTTTTTCCAAAATCAGACTTGACACCAGAGAGGCTGAATACCGCACTGAGTCAATGCGGTCTTAGCCTCTCTGGTGTCAACACTCTGTCTGATTTTGGATTTTTTTTTTTTTTTTTCCAAAATCAGACTTGACACCAGAGAGGCTGAATACCGCACTGAGTCAATGCGGTCTTAGCCTCTCTGGTCTCAACACTCTGTCTGATTTTGGATTTTTTTTTTTTCTTTTCCAAAATCAGACTTGACACCAGAGAGGCTGAATACCGCACTGAGTCAATGCGGTCTTAGCCTCTCTGGTGTCAACACTGTCTGATTTTCGATTTTTTTTTTTTTTTCCAAAATCAGACTTGACACCAGAGAGGCTGAATACCGCACTGAGTCAATGCGTTCTTAGCCTCTCTGGTCTCAACACTCTGTCTGATTTTTGATTTTTTTTTTTTTTTTTCCAAAATCAGACTTGACACCAGAGAGGCTGAATACCGCACTGAGTCAATGCGGTCTTAGCCTCTCTGGTCTCAACACTCTGTCTGATTTTGGATTTTTTTTTTTTTTTTCCAAAATCAGACTTGACACCAGAGAGGCTGAATACCGCACTGAGTCAATGCGGTCTTAGCCTCTCTGGTGTCAACACTCTGTCTGATTTTGGATTTTTTTTTTTTTTTTTTCCAAAATCAGACTTGACACCAGAGAGGCTGAATACCGCACTGAGTCAATGCGGTCTTAGCCTCTCTGGTGTCAACACTCTGTCTGATTTTGGATTTTTTTTTTTCAAAATCAGACTTGACACCAGAGAGGCTGAATACCGCACTGAGTCAATGCGGTCTTAGCATCTCTGGTGTCAACACTCTGTCTGATTTTAGATTTTTTTTTTTTTTTTCAAAATCAGACTTGACACCAGAGAGGCTGAATACCGCACTGAGTCAATGCGGTCTTAGCCTCTCTGGTCTCAACACTGTCTGATTTTGGATTTTTTTTTTTTTTTTCCAAAATCAGACTTGACACCAGAGAGGCTGAATACCGCACTGAGTCAATGCGGTCTTAGCCTCTCTGGTGTCAACACTCTGTCTGATTTTGGATTTTTTTTTTTCCAAAATCAGACTTGACACCAGAGAGGCTGAATACCGCACTGAGTCAATGCGGTCTTAGCCTCTCTGGTCTCAACACTCTGTCTGATTTTGGATTTTTTTTTTTTTTTTCCAAAATCAGACTTGACACCAGAGAGGCTGAATACCGCACTGAGTCAATGCGGTCTTAGCCTCTCTGGTGTCAACACTCTGTCTGATTTTTTTTTTTTTTTTTTTTTTTTCCAAAATCAGACTTGACACCAGAGAGGCTGAATACAGCACTGAGTCAATGCGGTCTTAGCCTCTCTCGTCTCAACACTCTGTCTGATTTTGGATTTTTTTTTTTTTTTTTCCAAAATCAGACTTGACACCAAAGAGGCTGAATACCGCACTGAGTCAATGCGGTCTTAGCCTCTCTGGTCTCAACACTCTGTCTGATTTTGGATTTTTTTTTTTTTTTTTCCAAAATCAGACTTGACACCAGAGAGGCTGAATACCGCACTGAGTCAATGCGGTTTTAGCCTCTCTGGTGTCAACACTGTCTGATTTTGGATTTTTTTTTTTTTTTTTCCAAAATCAGACTTGACACCCGAGAGGCTGAATACCGCACTGAGTCAATGCGGTCTTAGCCTCTCTGGTGTCAACACTCTGTCTGATTTTGGATTTTTTTTTTTTTTTTCCAAAATCAGACTTGACACCAGAGAGGCTGAATACAGCACTGAGTCAATGCGGTCTTAGCCTCTCTGGTCTCAACACTCTGTCTGATTTTGGATTTTTTTTTTTTTTTTTCCAAAATCAGACTTGACACCAAAGAGGCTGAATACCGCACTGAGTCAATGCGGTCTTAGCCTCTCTGGTCTCAACACTCTGTCTGATTTTGGATTTTTTTTTTTTTTTTTTCCAAAATCAGACTTGACACCAGAGAGGCTGAATACCGCACTGAGTCAATGCGGTTTTAGCCTCTCTGGTGTCAACACTGTCTGATTTTGGATTTTTTTTTTTTTTTTTCCAAAATCAGACTTGACACCCGAGAGGCTGAATACCGCACTGAGTCAATGCGGTCTTAGCCTCTCTGGTGTCAACACTCTGTCTGATTTTGGATTTTTTTTTTTTTTTCCCAAAATCAGACTTGACACCAGAGAGGCAGAATACTGCACTGAGTCAATGCAGTCTTAGCCTCTCTGGTCTCAACACTCTGTCTGATTTTGGATTTTTTTTTTTTTTTTCCAAAATCAGACTTGACACCAGAGAGGCTGAATACTGCACTGAGTCAATGCAGTCTTAGCCTCTCTGGTCTCAACACTGTCTGATTTTGGATTTTTTTTTTTTTTTTTTCCAAAATCAGACTTGACACCAGAGAGGCTGAATACCGCACTGAGTCAATGCGGTCTTAGCCTCTCTGGTGTCAACACTCTGTCTGATTTTGGATTTTTTTATTTTTTTTTTCCAAAATCAGACTTGACACCAGAGAGGCTGAATACCGCACTGAGTCAATGCGGTCTTAGCCTCTCTGGTCTCAACACTCTGTCTGATTTTGGATTTTTTTTTTTTTTTTTTTCCAAAATCAGACTTGACACCAGAGAGGCTGAATACCGCACTGAGTCAATGCGGTCTTAGCCTCTCTGGTGTCAACACTCTGTCTGATTTTGGATTTTTTTTTTTTTTTTTCCAAAATCAGACTTGACACCAGAGAGGCTGAATACCGCACTGAGTCAATGCGGTCTTAGCCTCTCTGGTCTCAACACTCTGTCTGATTTTGGATTTTTTTTTTTTTTTTTTCCAAAATCAGACTTGACACCAGAGAGGCTGAATACCGCACTGAGTCAATGCGGTCTTAGCCTCTGTCTGATTTTGGATTTTTTTTTTTTTTTTCCAAAATCAGACTTGACACCAGAGAGGCTGAATACCGCACTGAGTCAATGCGGTCTTAGCCTCTCTGGTCTCAACACTCTGTCTGATTTTGGATTTTTTTTTTTTTTTTCCAAAATCAGACTTGACACCAGAGAGGCTGAATACCGCACTGAGTCAATGCGGTCTTAGCCTCTCTGGTGTCAACACTCTGTCTGATTTTGGATTTTTTTTTTTTTTTTCCAAAATCAGACTTGACACCAGAGAGGCTGAATACCGCACTGAGTCAATGCGGTCTTAGCCTCTCTGGTCTCAACACTCTGTCTGATTTTGGATTTTTTTTTTTTTTTTTCCAAAATCAGACTTGACACCAGAGAGGCTGAATACCGCACTGAGTCAATGCGGTTTTAGCCTCTCTGGTGTCAACACTGTCTGATTTTGGATTTTTTTTTTTTTTTTTCCAAAATCA
Source organism: Poromitra crassiceps (assembly GCF_964638095.1). Taxonomy (NCBI): domain Eukaryota; kingdom Metazoa; phylum Chordata; class Actinopteri; order Beryciformes; family Melamphaidae; genus Poromitra; species Poromitra crassiceps. Next base: position 407,637 of record NW_028152214.1, on the reverse strand, counting down.
GACTTGACACCCGAGAGGCTGAATACCGCACTGAGTCAATGCGGTCTTAGCCTCTCTGGTGTCAACACTCTGTCTGATTTTGGATTTTTTTTTTTTTTTTCCAAAATCAGACTTGACACCAGAGAGGCTGAATACCGCACTGAGTCAATGCGGTCTTAGCCTCTCTGGTGTCAACACTCTGTCTGATTTTGGATTTTTTTTTTTTTTTTCCAAAATCAGACTTGACACCAGAGAGGCTGAATACCGCACTGAGTCAATGCGGTCTTAGCCTCTCTGGTCTCAACACTCTGTCTGATTTTGGATTTTTTTTTTTTTTTTTCCAAAATCAAACTTGACACCAGAGAGGCTGAATACCGCACTGAGTCAATGCGGTCTTAGCCTCTCTGGTGTCAACACTCTGTCTGATTTTGCATTTTTTTTTTTTTTTTTCCAAAATCAGACTTGACACCAGAGAGGCTGAATACCGCACTGAGTCAATGCGGTCTTAGCCTCTCTGGTGTCAACACTCTGTCTGATTTTGGATTTTTTTTTTTTTTTTCCAAAATCAGACTTGACACCAGAGAGGCTGAATACCGCACTGAGTCAATGCGGTCTTAGCCTCTCTGGTGTCAACACTCTGTCTGATTTTGGATTTTTTTTTTTTTTTTTCCAAAATCAGACTTGACACCAGAGAGGCTGAATACCGCACTGAGTCAATGCGGTCTTAGCCTCTCTGGTCTCAACACTCTGTCTGATTTTGGATTTTTTTTTTTTTTTTTTCCAAAATCAGACTTGACACCAGAGAGGCTGAATACCGCACTGAGTCAATGCGGTCTTAGCCTCTGTCTGATTTTGGATTTTTTTTTTTTTTTTCCAAAATCAGACTTGACACCAGAGAGGCTGAATACCGCACTGAGTCAATGCGGTCTTAGCCTCTCTGGTCTCAACACTCTGTCTGATTTTGGATTTTTTTTTTTTTTTTCCAAAATCAGACTTGACACCAGAGAGGCTGAATACCGCACTGAGTCAATGCGGTCTTAGCCTCTCTGGTGTCAACACTCTGTCTGATTTTGGATTTTTTTTTTTTTTTTCCAAAATCAGACTTGACACCAGAGAGGCTGAATACCGCACTGAGTCAATGCGGTCTTAGCCTCTCTGGTCTCAACACTCTGTCTGATTTTGGATTTTTTTTTTTTTTTTTCCAAAATCAGACTTGACACCAGAGAGGCTGAATACCGCACTGAGTCAATGCGGTTTTAGCCTCTCTGGTGTCAACACTGTCTGATTTTGGATTTTTTTTTTTTTTTTTCCAAAATCAGACTTGACACCCGAGAGGCTGAATACCGCACTGAGTCAATGCGGTCTTAGCCTCTCTGGTGTCAACACTCTGTCTGATTTTGGATTTTTTTTTTTTTTTTCCAAAATCAGACTTGACACCAGAGAGGCTGAATACCGCACTGAGTCAATGCGGTCTTAGCCTCTCTGGTGTCAACACTCTGTCTGATTTTGGATTTTTTTTTTTTTTTTCCAAAATCAGACTTGACACCAGAGAGGCTGAATACCGCACTGAGTCAATGCGGTCTTAGCCTCTCTGGTCTCAACACTCTGTCTGATTTTGGATTTTTTTTTTTTTTTTTCCAAAATCAAACTTGACACCAGAGAGGCTGAATACCGCACTGAGTCAATGCGGTCTTAGCCTCTCTGGTGTCAACACTCTGTCTGATTTTGCATTTTTTTTTTTTTTTTTTCCAAAATCAGACTTGACACCAGAGAGGCTGAATACCGCACTGAGTCAATGCGGTCTTAGCCTCTCTGGTGTCAACACTCTGTCTGATTTTGGATTTTTTTTTTTTTTTCCAAAATCAGACTTGACACCAGAGAGGCTGAATACCGCACTGAGTCAATGCGGTCTTAGCCTCTCTGGTCTCAACACTCTGTCTGATTTTGGATTTTTTTTTTTTTTTTTTCCAAAATCAGACTTGACACCAGAGAGGCTGAATACCGCACTGAGTCAATGCGGTTTTAGCCTCTCTGGTGTCAACACTGTCTGATTTTGGATTTTTTTTTTTTTTTTTCCAAAATCAGACTTGACACCCGAGAGGCTGAATACCGCACTGAGTCAATGCGGTCTTAGCCTCTCTGGTGTCAACACTCTGTCTGATTTTGGATTTTTTTTTTTTTTTCCCAAAATCAGACTTGACACCAGAGAGGCTGAATACTGCACTGAGTCAATGCAGTCTTAGCCTCTCTGGTCTCAACACTCTGTCTGATTTTGGATTTTTTTTTTTTTTTTCCAAAATCAGACTTGACACCAGAGAGGCTGAATACTGCACTGAGTCAATGCAGTCTTAGCCTCTCTGGTCTCAACACTGTCTGATTTTGGATTTTTTTTTTTTTTTTTTCCAAAATCAGACTTGACACCAGAGAGGCTGAATACCGCACTGAGTCAATGCGGTCTTAGCCTCTCTGGTGTCAACACTCTGTCTGATTTTGGATTTTTTTATTTTTTTTTTCCAAAATCAGACTTGACACCAGAGAGGCTGAATACCGCACTGAGTCAATGCGGTCTTAGCCTCTCTGGTCTCAACACTCTGTCTGATTTTGGATTTTTTTTTTTTTTTTTTCCAAAATCAGACTTGACACCAGAGAGGCTGAATACCGCACTGAGTCAATGCGGTCTTAGCCTCTCTGGTGTCAACACTCTGTCTGATTTTGGATTTTTTTTTTTTTTTTTCCAAAATCAGACTTGACACCAGAGAGGCTGAATACCGCACTGAGTCAATGCGGTCTTAGCCTCTCTGGTCTCAACACTCTGTCTGATTTTGGATTTTTTTTTTTTTTTTTTCCAAAATCAGACTTGACACCAGAGAGGCTGAATACCGCACTGAGTCAATGCGGTCTTAGCCTCTGTCTGATTTTGGATTTTTTTTTTTTTTTTCCAAAATCAGACTTGACACCAGAGAGGCTGAATACCGCACTGAGTCAATGCGGTCTTAGCCTCTCTGGTCTCAACACTCTGTCTGATTTTGGATTTTTTTTTTTTTTTTCCAAAATCAGACTTGACACCAGAGAGGCTGAATACCGCACTGAGTCAATGCGGTCTTAGCCTCTCTGGTGTCAACACTCTGTCTGATTTTGGATTTTTTTTTTTTTTTTCCAAAATCAGACTTGACACCAGAGAGGCTGAATACCGCACTGAGTCAATGCGGTCTTAGCCTCTCTGGTCTCAACACTCTGTCTGATTTTGGATTTTTTTTTTTTTTTTTCCAAAATCAAACTTGACACCAGAGAGGCTGAATACCGCACTGAGTCAATGCGGTCTTAGCCTCTCTGGTGTCAACACTCTGTCTGATTTTGCATTTTTTTTTTTTTTTTTCCAAAATCAGACTTGACACCAGAGAGGCTGAATACCGCACTGAGTCAATGCGGTCTTAGCCTCTCTGGTGTCAACACTCTGTCTGATTTTGGATTTTTTTTTTTTTTTCCAAAATCAGACTTGACACCAGAGAGGCTGAATACCGCACTGAGTCAATGCGGTCTTAGCCTCTCTGGTCTCAACACTCTGTCTGATTTTGGATTTTTTTTTTTTTTTTTTCCAAAATCAGACTTGACACCAGAGAGGCTGAATACCGCACTGAGTCAATGCGGTCTTAGCGTCTCTGGTCTCAACACTCTGTCTGATTTTGGATTTTTTTTTTTTTTTTTTCCAAAATCAGACTTGACACCAGAGAGGCTGAATACCGCACTGAGTCAATGCGGTCTTAGCCTCTCTGGTCTCAACACTCTGTCTGATTTTGGATTTTTTTTTCTTTTCTTCCAAAATCAGACTTGACACCAGAGAGGCTGAATACCGCACTGAGTCAATGCGGTCTTAGCCTCTCTGGTGTCAACACTCTGTCTGATTTTGGATTTTTTTTTTTTTTCTCCAAAATCAGACTTGACACCAGAGAGGCTGAATGCCGCACTGAGTCAATGCGGTCTTAGCCTCTCTGGTGTCAACACTGTCTGATTTTGGATTTTTTTTTTTTTTTTCCAAAATCAGACTTGACACCAGAGAGGCTAAATACCACACTGAGTCAATGCGGTCTCAGCCTCTCTGGTCTCAACACTCTGTCTGATTTTGGATTTTTTTTTTTTTTTTTCCAAAATCAGACTTGACACCAGAGAGGCTGAATACCGCACTGAGTCAATGCGGTCTTAGCCTCTCTGGTCTCAACACTCTGTCTGATTTTGGATTTTTTTTTTTTTTTTTCCAAAATCAGACTTGACACCAGAGAGGCTGAATACCGCACTGAGTCAATGCGGTCTTAGCCTCTCTGGTGTCAACACTCCGTCTGATTTTGGATTTTTTTTTTTTTTTTCCAAAATCAGACTTGACACCAGAGAGGCTGAATACCGCACTGAGTCAATGCGGTCTTAGCCTATCTGGTCTCAACACTCTGTCTGATTTTGGATTTTTTTTTTTTTTTTCCAAAATCAGACTTGACACCAGAGAGGCTGAATACCGCACTGAGTCAATGCGGTCTTAGCCTCTCTGGTCTCAACACTCTGTCTGATTTTTGATTTTTTTTTTTTTTTTTTCAAAAATCAGACTTGACACCAGAGAGGCTGAATACCGCACTGAGTCAATGCAGTCTTAGCCTCTCTGGTCTCAACACTCTGTCTGATTTTGGATTTTTTTTTTTTTTTTCCCCAAAATCAGACTTGACACCAGAGAGGCTGAATACCGCACTGAGTCAATGCGGTCTTAGCCTCTCTGGTGTCAACACTCTGTCTGATTTTGGATTTTTCTTTTTTTTTTTTCAAAATCAGACTTGACACCAGAGAGGCTGAATACCGCACTGAGTCAATGCGGTCTTAGCCTCTCTGGTCTCAACACTCTGTCTGATTTTGGATTATTTTATTTTTTTTCCAAAATCAGACTTGACACCAGAGAGGCTGAATACCGCACTGAGTCAATGCGGTCTTAGCCTCTCTGGTGTCAACACTCTGTCTGATTTTGGATTTTTTTTTTTTTTTCCAAAATCAGACTTGACACCAGAGAGGCTGAATACCGCACTGAGTCAATGCGGTCTCAGCCTCTCTGGTCTCAACACTCTGTCTGATTTTGGATTTTTTTTTTTTTTTTCCAAAATCAGACTTGACACCAGAGAGGCTGAATACTGCACTGAGTCAATGCGGTCTTAGCCTCTCTGGTGTCAACACTCTGTCTGATTTTGGATTTTTTTTTTTTTTTTTCCAAAATCAGACTTGACACCAGAGAGGCTCAATACCGCACTGAGTCAATGCGGTCTTAGCCTCTCTGGTCTCAACACTGTCTGATTTTGGATTTTTTTTTTTTTTTCCAAAATCAGACTTGACACCAGAGAGGCTGAATACCGCACTGAGTCAATGCGTTCTTAGCCTCTCTGGTCTCAACACTCTGTCTGATTTTGGATTTTTTTTTTTTTTTTTCCAAAATCAGACTTGACACCAGAGAGGCTGAATACCGCACTGAGTCAATGCGGTCTTAGCCTCTCTGGTGTCAACACTCTGTCTGATTTTGGATTTTTTTTTTTTTTTTTCCAAAATCAGACTTGACACCAGAGAGGCTGAATACCGCACTGAGTCAATGCGGTCTTAGCCTCTCTGGTGTCAACACTCTGTCTGATTTTGGATTTTTTTTTTTTTTTTCCAAAATCAGACTTGACACCAGAGAGGCTAAATACCACACTGAGTCAATGCGGTCTCAGCCTCTCTGGTCTCAACACTCTGTCTGATTTTGGATTTTTTTTTTTTTTTTTCCAAAATCAGACTTGACACCAGAGAGGCTGAATACCGCACTGAGTCAATGCGGTCTTAGCCTCTCTGGTCTCAACACTCTGTCTGATTTTGGATTTTTTTTTTTTTTTTTCCAAAATCAGACTTGACACCAGAGAGGCTGAATACCGCACTGAGTCAATGCGGTCTTAGCCTCTCTGGTGTCAACACTCCGTCTGATTTTGGATTTTTTTTTTTTTTTTCCAAAATCAGACTTGACACCAGAGAGGCTGAATACCGCACTGAGTCAATGCGGTCTTAGCCTATCTGGTCTCAACACTCTGTCTGATTTTGGATTTTTTTTTTTTTTTTCCAAAATCAGACTTGACACCAGAGAGGCTGAATACCGCACTGAGTCAATGCGGTCTTAGCCTCTCTGGTCTCAACACTCTGTCTGATTTTTGATTTTTTTTTTTTTTTTTTCAAAAATCAGACTTGACACCAGAGAGGCTGAATACCGCACTGAGTCAATGCAGTCTTAGCCTCTCTGGTCTCAACACTCTGTCTGATTTTGGATTTTTTTTTTTTTTTTCCCCAAAATCAGACTTGACACCAGAGAGGCTGAATACCGCACTGAGTCAATGCGGTCTTAGCCTCTCTGGTGTCAACACTCTGTCTGATTTTGGATTTTTCTTTTTTTTTTTTCAAAATCAGACTTGACACCAGAGAGGCTGAATACCGCACTGAGTCAATGCGGTCTTAGCCTCTCTGGTCTCAACACTCTGTCTGATTTTGGATTATTTTATTTTTTTTCCAAAATCAGACTTGACACCAGAGAGGCTGAATACCGCACTGAGTCAATGCGGTCTTAGCCTCTCTGGTGTCAACACTCTGTCTGATTTTGGATTTTTTTTTTTTTTTTCCAAAATCAGACTTGACACCAGAGAGGCTGAATACCGCACTGAGTCAATGCGGTCTCAGCCTCTCTGGTCTCAACACTCTGTCTGATTTTGGATTTTTTTTTTTTTTTTCCAAAATCAGACTTGACACCAGAGAGGCTGAATACTGCACTGAGTCAATGCGGTCTTAGCCTCTCTGGTGTCAACACTCTGTCTGATTTTGGATTTTTTTTTTTTTTTTTCCAAAATCAGACTTGACACCAGAGAGGCTCAATACCGCACTGAGTCAATGCGGTCTTAGCCTCTCTGGTCTCAACACTGTCTGATTTTGGATTTTTTTTTTTTTTTCCAAAATCAGACTTGACACCAGAGAGGCTGAATACCGCACTGAGTCAATGCGTTCTTAGCCTCTCTGGTCTCAACACTCTGTCTGATTTTGGATTTTTTTTTTTTTTTTTCCAAAATCAGACTTGACACCAGAGAGGCTGAATACCGCACTGAGTCAATGCGGTCTTAGCCTCTCTGGTGTCAACACTCTGTCTGATTTTGGATTTTTTTTTTTTTTTTTTCCAAAATCAGACTTGACACCAGAGAGGCTGAATACCGCACTGAGTCAATGCGGTCTTAGCCTCTCTGGTGTCAACACTCTGTCTGATTTTGGATTTTTTTTTTTTTTTTCCAAAATCAGACTTGACACCAGAGAGGCTGAATACCGCACTGAGTCAATGCGGTCTTAGCCTCTCTGGTGTCAACACTCTGTCTGATTTTGGATTTTTTTTTTTTTTTTCCAAAATCAGACTTGACACCAGAGAGGCTGAATACCGCACTGAGTCAATGCGGTCTTAGCCTCTCTGGTCTCAACACTCTGTCTGATTTTGGATTTTTTTTTTTTTTTTTCCAAAATCAGACTTGACACCAGAGAGGCTGAATACCGCACTGAGTCAATGCGGTCTTAGCCTCTCTGGTCTCAACACTCTGTCTGATTTTGGATTTTTTTTTTTTTTTTTCCAAAATCAGACTTGACACCAGAGAGGCTGAATACCGCACTGAGTCAATGCGGTCTTAGCCTCTCTGGTGTCAACACTCTGTCTGATTTTGGATTTTTTTTTTTTTTTTCCAAAATCAGACTTGACACCAGAGAGGCTGAATACCGCACTGAGTTAATGCGGTCTTAGCCTCTCTGGTGTCAACACTCTGTCTGATTTTGGATTTTTTTTTTTTTTTTTCCAAAATCAGACTTGACACCAGAGAGGCTGAATACCGCACTGAGTCAATGCGGTCTTAGCCTCTCTGGTGTCAACACTCTGTCTGATTTTGGATTTTTTTTTTTTTTTTCCAAAATCAGACTTGACACCAGAGAGGCTGAATACCGCACTGAGTCAATGCGGTCTTAGCCTCTCTGGTCTCAACACTCTGTCTGATTTTGGATTTTTTTTTTTTTTTTTTCCAAAATCAGACTTGACACCAGAGAGGCTGAATACCGCACTGAGTCAATGCGGTCTTAGCCTCTCTGGTGTCAACACTCTGTCTGATTTTGGATTTTTTTTTTTTTTTTTCCAAAATCAGACTTGACACCAGAGAGGCTGAATACTGCACTGAGTCAATGCGGTCTTAGCCTCTCTGGTGTCAACACTCTGTCTGATTTTGGATTTTTTTTTTTTTTTTTCCAAAATCAGACTTGACACCAGAGAGGCTGAATACCGCACTGAGTCAATGCGGTCTTAGCCTCTCTGGTGTCAACACTCTGTCTGATTTTGGATTTTTTTTTTTTTTCTCCAAAATCAGACTTGACACCAGAGAGGCTGAATACCGCACTGAGTCAATGCGGTCTTAGCCTCTCTGGTGTCAACACTGTCTGATTTTGGATTTTTTTTTTTTTTTTCCAAAATCAGACTTGACACCAGAGAGGCTAAATACCACACTGAGTCAATGCGGTCTCAGCCTCTCTGGTCTCAACACTCTGTCTGATTTTGGATTTTTTTTTTTTTTTTTCCAAAATCAGACTTGACACCAGAGAGGCTGAATACCGCACTGAGTCAATGCGGTCTTAGCCTCTCTGGTCTCAACACTCTGTCTGATTTTGGATTTTTTTTTTTTTTTTTCCAAAATCAGACTTGACACCAGAGAGGCTGAATACCGCACTGAGTCAATGCGGTCTTAGCCTCTCTGGTGTCAACACTCCGTCTGATTTTGGATTTTTTTTTTTTTTTTCCAAAATCAGACTTGACACCAGAGAGGCTGAATACCGCACTGAGTCAATGCGGTCTTAGCCTCTCTGGTCTCATCACTCTGTCTGATTTTGGATTATTTTATTTTTTTTCCAAAATCAGACTTGACACCAGAGAGGCTGAATACCGCACTGAGTCAATGCGGTCTTAGCCTCTCTGGTGTCAACACTGTCTGATTTTTGATTTTTTTTTTTTTTTCCAAAATCAGACTTGACACCAGAGAGGCTGAATACCGCACTGAGTCAATGCGTTCTTAGCCTCTCTGGTCTCAACACTCTGTCTGATTTTGGATTTTTTTTTTTTTTTTTCCAAAATCAGACTTGACACCAGAGAGGCTGAATACCGCACTGAGTCAATGCGGTCTTAGCCTCTCTGGTCTCAACACTCTGTCTGATTTTGGATTTTTTTTTTTTTTTTCCAAAATCAGACTTGACACCAGAGAGGCTGAATACCGCACTGAGTCAATGCGGTCTTAGCCTCTCTGGTGTCAACACTCTGTCTGATTTTGGATTTTTTTTTTTTTTTTTTCCAAAATCAGACTTGACACCAGAGAGGCTGAATACCGCACTGAGTCAATGCGGTCTTAGCCTCTCTGGTGTCAACACTCTGTCTGATTTTGGATTTTTTTTTTTCAAAATCAGACTTGACACCAGAGAGGCTGAATACCGCACTGAGTCAATGCGGTCTTAGCATCTCTGGTGTCAACACTCTGTCTGATTTTAGATTTTTTTTTTTTTTTTCAAAATCAGACTTGACACCAGAGAGGCTGAATACCGCACTGAGTCAATGCGGTCTTAGCCTCTCTGGTCTCAACACTGTCTGATTTTGGATTTTTTTTTTTTTTTTTCCAAAATCAGACTTGACACCAGAGAGGCTGAATACCGCACTGAGTCAATGCGGTCTTAGCCTCTCTGGTCTCAACACTCTGTCTGATTTTGGATTATTTTATTTTTTTTCCAAAATCAGACTTGACACCAGAGAGGCTGAATACCGCACTGAGTCAATGCGGTCTTAGCCTCTCTGGTGTCAACACTCTGTCTGATTTTGGATTTATTTATTTTTTTCCAAAATCAGACTTGACACCAGAGAGGCTGAATACCGCACTGAGTCAATGCGGTCTCAGCCTCTCTGGTCTCAACACTCTGTCTGATTTTGGATTTTTTTTTTTTTTTTTCTAAAATCAGACTTGACACCAGAGAGGCTGAATACTGCACTGAGTCAATGCGGTCTTAGCCTCTCTGGTGTCAACACTCTGTCTGATTTTGGATTTTTTTTTTTTTTTTCCAAAATCAGACTTGACACCAGAGAGGCTGAATACCGCACTGAGTCAATGCGGTCTTAGCCTCTCTGGTCTCAACACTCTGTCTGATTTTGGATTTTTTTTTTTTTTTTCCAAAATCAGACTTGACACCAGAGAGGCTGAATACCGCACTGAGTCAATGCGGTCTTAGCCTCTCTGGTGTCAACACTCTGTCTGATTTTGGATTTTTTTTTTTTTTTTTCCAAAATCAGACTTGACACCAGAGAGGCTGAATACCGCACTGAGTCAATGCGGTCTTAGCCTCTCTGGTCTCAACACTCTGTCTGATTTTGGATTTTTTTTTTTTTTTTTCCAAAATCAGACTTGACACCAGAGAGGCTGAATACCGCACTGAGTCAATGCGGTCTTAGCCTCTCTGGTGTCAACACTCTGTCTGATTTTGGATTTTTTTTTTTTTTTTCCAAAATCAGACTTGACACCAGAGAGGCTGAATACCGCACTGAGTCAATGCGGTCTTAGCCTCTCTGGTGTCAACACTCTGTCTGATTTTGGATTTTTTTTTTTTTTTTTCCAAAATCAGACTTGACACCAGAGAGGCTGAATACCGCACTGAGTCAATGCGGTCTTAGCCTCTCTGGTGTCAACACTCTGTCTGATTTTGGATTTTTTTTTTTTTTTTTCCAAAATCAGACTTGACACCAGAGAGGCTGAATACCGCACTGAGTCAATGCGGTCTTAGCCTCTCTGGTCTCAACACTCTGTCTGATTTTGGATTTTGGATTTTTTTTTTTTCCAAAATCAGACTTGACACCAGAGAGGCTGAATACCGCACTGAGTCAATGCGGTCTTAGCCTCTCTGGTGTCAACACTCTGTCTGATTTTGGATTTTTTTTTTTTTTCCAAAATCAGACATGACACCAGAGAGGCTGAATACCGCACTGAGTCAATGCGGTCTTAGCCTCTCTGGTCTCAACACTCTGTCTGATTTTGGATTTATTTTTATTTTTTTCCAAAATCAGACTTGACACCAGAGAGGCTGAATACCGCACTGAGTCAATGCGGTCTTAGCCTCTCTGGTGTCAACACTCTGTCTGATTTTGGATTTTTTTTTTTTTTTCCAAAATCAGATTTGACACCAGAGAGGGTGAATACCGCACTGAGTCAATGCGGTCTCAGCCTCTCTGGTCTCAACACTCTGTCTGATTTTGGATTTTTTTTTTTTTTTTTCAAAAATCAGACTTGACACCAGAGAGGCTGAATACCGCACTGAGTCAATGCGGTCTTAGCCTCTCTGGTCTCAACACTGTCTGATTTTGGATTTTTTTTTTTTTTTCCAAAATCAGACTTGACACCAGAGAGGCTGAATATCGCACTGAGTCAATGCGGTCTTAGCCTCTCTGGTGTCAACACTCTGTCTGATTTTGGATTTTTTTTTTTTCCAAAATCAGACTTGACACCAGAGAGGCTGAATACCGCACTGAGTCAATGCGGTCTTAGCCTCTCTGGTGTCAACACTCTGTCTGATTTTGGATTTTTTTTTTTTTTTCCAAAATCAGACTTGACACCAGAGAGGCTGAATACAGCACTGAGTCAATGCGGTCTTAGCCTCTCTGGTCTCAACACTCTGTCTGATTTTGGATTTTTTTTTTTTTTTTTCCAAAATCAGACTTGACACCAAAAAGGCTGAATACCGCACTGAGTCAATGCGGTCTTAGCCTCTCTGGTCTCAACACTCTGTCTGATTTTGGATTTTTTTTTTTTTTTTTCCAAAATCAGACTTGACACCAGAGAGGCTGAATACCGCACTGAGTCAATGCGGTCTTACCCTCTCTGCTCTCAACACTCTGTCTGATTTTGGATTTTTTTTTTTTTTTTCCAAAATCAGACTTGACACCAGAGAGGCTGAATACCGCACTGAGTCAATGCGGTCTTAGCATCTCTGGTGTCAACACTCTGTCTGATTTTGGATTTTTTTTTTTTTTTTTCAAAATCAGACTTGACACCAGAGAGGCTGAATACCGCACTGAGTCAATGCGGTCTTAGCCTCTCTGGTCTCAACACTCTGTCTGATTTTGGATTTTTTTTTTTTTTTTTCCAAAATCAGACTTGACACCAGAGAGGCTGAATACCGCACTGAGTCAATGCGGTCTTAGCCTCTCTGGTGTCAACACTCTGTCTGATTTTGGATTTTTTTTTTTTTTTCCAAAATCAGACATGACACCAGAGAGGCTGAATACCGCACTGAGTCAATGCGGTCTTAGCCTCTCTGGTCTCAACACTGTCTGATTTTGGATTTTTTTTTTTTTTTTCCAAAATCAGACTTGACACCAGAGAGGCTGAATACCGCACTGAGTCAATGCAGTCTTAGCCTCTCTGGTGTCAACACTCTGTCTGATTTTTTTTTTTTTTTTTTTTTTCCAAAATCAGACTTGACACCAGAGAGGGTGAATACCGCACTGAGTCAATGCGGTCTCAGCCTCTCTGGTCTCAACACTCTGTCTGATTTTGGATTTTTTTTTTTTTTTTTTTTTAAATCAGACTTGACACCAGAGAGGCTGAATACCGCACTGAGTCAATGCGGTCTTAGCCTCTCTGGTCTCAACACTCTGTCTGATTTTGGATTTTTTTTCTTTTTTTTCCAAAATCAGACTTGACACCAGAGAGGCTGAATACCGCACTGAGTCAATGCGGTCTTAGCCTCTCTGGTGTCAACACTCTGTCTGATTTTGGATTTTTTTTTTTCCAAAATCAGACTTGACACCAGAGAGGCTGAATACCGCACTGAGTCAATGCGGTCTTAGCCTCTCTGGTGTCAACACTCTGTCTGATTTTTTTTTTTTTTTTTTTTTTTTCCAAAATCAGACTTGACACCAGAGAGGCTGAATACAGCACTGAGTCAATGCGGTCTTAGCCTCTCTCGTCTCAACACTCTGTCTGATTTTGGATTTTTTTTTTTTTTTTTCCAAAATCAGACTTGACACCAAAGAGGCTGAATACCGCACTGAGTCAATGCGGTCTTAGCCTCTCTGGTCTCAACACTCTGTCTGATTTTGGATTTTTTTTTTTTTTTTTCCAAAATCAGACTTGACACCAGAGAGGCTGAATACCGCACTGAGTCAATGCGGTTTTAGCCTCTCTGGTGTCAACACTGTCTGATTTTGGATTTTTTTTTTTTTTTTTCCAAAATCAGACTTGACACCCGAGAGGCTGAATACCGCACTGAGTCAATGCGGTCTTAGCCTCTCTGGTGTCAACACTCTGTCTGATTTTGGATTTTTTTTTTTTTTTTCCAAAATCAGACTTGACACCAGAGAGGCTGAATACAGCACTGAGTCAATGCGGTCTTAGCCTCTCTGGTCTCAACACTCTGTCTGATTTTGGATTTTTTTTTTTTTTTTTCCAAAATCAGACTTGACACCAAAGAGGCTGAATACCGCACTGAGTCAATGCGGTCTTAGCCTCTCTGGTCTCAACACTCTGTCTGATTTTGGATTTTTTTTTTTTTTTTTTCCAAAATCAGACTTGACACCAGAGAGGCTGAATACCGCACTGAGTCAATGCGGTTTTAGCCTCTCTGGTGTCAACACTGTCTGATTTTGGATTTTTTTTTTTTTTTTTCCAAAATCAGACTTGACACCCGAGAGGCTGAATACCGCACTGAGTCAATGCGGTTTTAGCCTCTCTGGTGTCAACACTCTGTCTGATTTTGGATTTTTTTTTTTTTTTCCCAAAATCAGACTTGACACCAGAGAGGCTGAATACTGCACTGAGTCAATGCAGTCTTAGCCTCTCTGGTCTCAACACTCTGTCTGATTTTGGATTTTTTTTTTTTTTTTCCCAAAATCAGACTTGACACCAGAGAGGCTGAATACTGCACTGAGTCAATGCAGTCTTAGCCTCTCTGGTCTCAACACTGTCTGATTTTGGATTTATTTTATTTTTTTTTCCAAAATCAGACTTGACACCAGAGAGGCTGAATACCGCACTGAGTCAATGCGGTCTTAGCCTCTCTGGTGTCAACACTCTGTCTGATTTTGGATTTTTTTATTTTTTTTTTCCAAAATCAGACTTGACACCAGAGAGGCTGAATACCGCACTGAGTCAATGCGGTCTTAGCCTCTCTGGTCTCAACACTCTGTCTGATTTTGGATTTTTTTTTTTTTTTTTTTCCAAAATCAGACTTGACACCAGAGAGGCTGAATACCGCACTGAGTCAATGCGGTCTTAGCCTCTCTGGTGTCAACACTCTGTCTGATTTTGGATTTTTTTTTTTTTTTTCCAAAATCAGACTTGACACCAGAGAGGCTGAATACCGCACTGAGTCAATGCGGTCTTAGCCTCTCTGGTCTCAACACTCTGTCTGATTTTGGATTTTTTTTTTTTTTTTTCCAAAATCAGACTTGACACCAGAGAGGCTGAATACCGCACTGAGTCAATGCGGTCTTAGCCTCTGTCTGATTTTGGATTTTTTTTTTTTTTTTCCAAAATCAGACTTGACACCAGAGAGGCTGAATACCGCACTGAGTCAATGCGGTCTTAGCCTCTCTGGTCTCAACACTCTGTCTGATTTTGGATTTTTTTTTTTTTTTTCCAAAATCAGACTTGACACCAGAGAGGCTGAATACCGCACTGAGTCAATGCGGTCTTAGCCTCTCTGGTGTCAACACTCTGTCTGATTTTGGATTTTTTTTTTTTTTTTCCAAAATCAGACTTGACACAAGAGAGGCTGAATACCGCACTGAGTCAATGCGGTCTTAGCCTCTCTGGTCTCAACACTCTGTCTGATTTTGGATTTTTTTTTTTTTTTTTCCAAAATCAGACTTGACACCAGAGAGGCTGAATACCGCACTGAGTCAATGCGGTTTTAGCCTCTCTGGTGTCAACACTGTCTGATTTTGGATTTTTTTTTTTTTTTTTCCAAAATCAGACTTGACACCCGAGAGGCTGAATACCGCACTGAGTCAATGCGGTCTTAGCCTCTCTGGTGTCAACACTCTGTCTGATTTTGGATTTTTTTTTTTTTTTTCCAAAATCAGACTTGACACCAGAGAGGCTGAATACCGCACTGAGTCAATGCGGTCTTAGCCTCTCTGGTGTCAACACTCTGTCTGATTTTGGATTTATTTTATTTTTTTCCAAAATCAGACTTGACACCAGAGAGGCTGAATACCGCACTGAGTCAATGCGGTCTTAGCCTCTCTGGTCTCAACACTCTGTCTGATTTTGGATTTTTTTTTTTTTTTTTCCAAAATCAAACTTGACACCAGAGAGGCTGAATACCGCACTGAGTCAATGCGGTCTTAGCCTCTCTGGTGTCAACACTCTGTCTGATTTTGCATTTTTTTTTTTTTTTTTTCCAAAATCAGACTTGACACCAGAGAGGCTGAATACCGCACTGAGTCAATGCGGTCTTAGCCTCTCTGGTGTCAACACTCTGTCTGATTTTGGATTTTTTTTTTTTTTTCCAAAATCAGACTTGACACCAGAGAGGCTGAATACCGCACTGAGTCAATGCGGTCTTAGCCTCTCTGGTCTCAACACTCTGTCTGATTTTGGATTTTTTTTTTTTTTTTTTCCAAAATCAGACTTGACACCAGAGAGGCTGAATACCGCACTGAGTCAATGCGGTTTAGCCTCTCTGGTGTCAACACTGTCTGATTTTGGATTTTTTTTTTTTTTTTTCCAAAATCAGACTTGACACCCGAGAGGCTGAATACCGCACTGAGTCAATGCGGTCTTAGCCTCTCTGGTGTCAACACTCTGTCTGATTTTGGATTTTTTTTTTTTTTTCCCAAAATCAGACTTGACACCAGAGAGGCTGAATACTGCACTGAGTCAATGCAGTCTTAGCCTCTCTGGTCTCAACACTCTGTCTGATTTTGGATTTTTTTTTTTTTTTTCCAAAATCAGACTTGACACCAGAGAGGCTGAATACTGCACTGAGTCAATGCAGTCTTAGCCTCTCTGGTCTCAACACTGTCTGATTTTGGATTTTTTTTTTTTTTTTTTCCAAAATCAGACTTGACACCAGAGAGGCTGAATACCGCACTGAGTCAATGCGGTCTTAGCCTCTCTGGTGTCAACACTCTGTCTGATTTTGGATTTTTTTTTTTTTTTTTTCCAAAATCAGACTTGACACCAGAGAGGCTGAATACCGCACTGAGTCAATGCGGTCTTAGCCTCTCTGGTCTCAACACTCTGTCTGATTTTGGATTTTTTTTTTTTTTTTTTCCAAAATCAGACTTGACACCAGAGAGGCTGAATACCGCACTGAGTCAATGCGGTCTTAGCCTCTCTGGTGTCAACACTCTGTCTGATTTTGGATTTTTTTTTTTTTTTTTCCAAAATCAGACTTGACACCAGAGAGGCTGAATACCGCACTGAGTCAATGCGGTCTTAGCCTCTCTGGTCTCAACACTCTGTCTGATTTTGGATTTTTTTTTTTTTTTTTTCCAAAATCAGACTTGACACCAGAGAGGCTGAATACCGCACTGAGTCAATGCGGTCTTAGCCTCTGTCTGATTTTGGATTTTTTTTTTTTTTTTCCAAAATCAGACTTGACACCAGAGAGGCTGAATACCGCACTGAGTCAATGCGGTCTTAGCCTCTCTGGTCTCAACACTCTGTCTGATTTTGGATTTTTTTTTTTTTTTTCCAAAATCAGACTTGACACCAGAGAGGCTGAATACCGCACTGAGTCAATGCGGTCTTAGCCTCTCTGGTCTCAACACTCTGTCTGATTTTGGATTTTTTTTTTTTTTTTCCAAAATCAGACTTGACACCAGAGAGGCTGAATACTGCACTGAGTCAATGCAGTCTTAGCCTCTCTGGTCTCAACACTGTCTGATTTTGGATTTTTTTTTTTTTTTTTTCCAAAATCAGACTTGACACCAGAGAGGCTGAATACCGCACTGAGTCAATGCGGTCTTAGCCTCTCTGGTGTCAACACTCTGTCTGATTTTGGATTTTTTTATTTTTTTTTTCCAAAATCAGACTTGACACCAGAGAGGCTGAATACCGCACTGAGTCAATGCGGTCTTAGCCTCTCTGGTCTCAACACTCTGTCTGATTTTGGATTTTTTTTTTTTTTTTTTTCCAAAATCAGACTTGACACCAGAGAGGCTGAATACCGCACTGAGTCAATGCGGTCTTAGCCTCTCTGGTGTCAACACTCTGTCTGATTTTGGATTTTTTTTTTTTTTTTTCCAAAATCAGACTTGACACCAGAGAGGCTGAATACCGCACTGAGTCAATGCGGTCTTAGCCTCTGTCTGATTTTGGATTTTTTTTTTTTTTTTCCAAAATCAGACTTGACACCAGAGAGGCTGAATACCGCACTGAGTCAATGCGGTCTTAGCCTCTCTGGTCTCAACACTCTGTCTGATTTTGGATTTTTTTTTTTTTTTTCCAAAATCAGACTTGACACCAGAGAGGCTGAATACCGCACTGAGTCAATGCGGTCTTAGCCTCTCTGGTGTCAACACTCTGTCTGATTTTGGATTTTTTTTTTTTTTTTCCAAAATCAGACTTGACACCAGAGAGGCTGAATACCGCACTGAGTCAATGCGGTCTTAGCCTCTCTGGTCTCAACACTCTGTCTGATTTTGGATTTTTTTTTTTTTTTTTCCAAAATCAGACTTGACACCAGAGAGGCTGAATACCGCACTGAGTCAATGCGGTTTTAGCCTCTCTGGTGTCAACACTGTCTGATTTTGGATTTTTTTTTTTTTTTTTCCAAAATCAGACTTGACACCCGAGAGGCTGAATACCGCACTGAGTCAATGCGGTCTTAGCCTCTCTGGTGTCAACACTCTGTCTGATTTTGGATTTTTTTTTTTTTTTTCCAAAATCAGACTTGACACCAGAGAGGCTGAATACCGCACTGAGTCAATGCGGTCTTAGCCTCTCTGGTGTCAACACTCTGTCTGATTTTGGATTTATTTTATTTTTTTCCAAAATCAGACTTGACACCAGAGAGGCTGAATACCGCACTGAGTCAATGCGGTCTTAGCCTCTCTGGTCTCAACACTCTGTCTGATTTTGGATTTTTTTTTTTTTTTTTCCAAAATCAAACTTGACACCAGAGAGGCTGAATACCGCACTGAGTCAATGCGGTCTTAGCCTCTCTGGTGTCAACACTCTGTCTGATTTTGCATTTTTTTTTTTTTTTTTTCCAAAATCAGACTTGACACCAGAGAGGCTGAATACCGCACTGAGTCAATGCGGTCTTAGCCTCTCTGGTGTCAACACTCTGTCTGATTTTGGATTTTTTTTTTTTTTTCCAAAATCAGACTTGACACCAGAGAGGCTGAATACCGCACTGAGTCAATGCGGTCTTAGCCTCTCTGGTCTCAACACTCTGTCTGATTTTGGATTTTTTTTTTTTTTTTTTCCAAAATCAGACTTGACACCAGAGAGGCTGAATACCGCACTGAGTCAATGCGGTTTAGCCTCTCTGGTGTCAACACTGTCTGATTTTGGATTTTTTTTTTTTTTTTTCCAAAATCAGACTTGACACCCGAGAGGCTGAATACCGCACTGAGTCAATGCGGTCTTAGCCTCTCTGGTGTCAACACTCTGTCTGATTTTGGATTTTTTTTTTTTTTTCCCAAAATCAGACTTGACACCAGAGAGGCTGAATACTGCACTGAGTCAATGCAGTCTTAGCCTCTCTGGTCTCAACACTCTGTCTGATTTTGGATTTTTTTTTTTTTTTTCCAAAATCAGACTTGACACCAGAGAGGCTGAATACTGCACTGAGTCAATGCAGTCTTAGCCTCTCTGGTCTCAACACTGTCTGATTTTGGATTTTTTTTTTTTTTTTTTCCAAAATCAGACTTGACACCAGAGAGGCTGAATACCGCACTGAGTCAATGCGGTCTTAGCCTCTCTGGTGTCAACACTCTGTCTGATTTTGGATTTTTTTTTTTTTTTTTTCCAAAATCAGACTTGACACCAGAGAGGCTGAATACCGCACTGAGTCAATGCGGTCTTAGCCTCTCTGGTCTCAACACTCTGTCTGATTTTGGATTTTTTTTTTTTTTTTTTCCAAAATCAGACTTGACACCAGAGAGGCTGAATACCGCACTGAGTCAATGCGGTCTTAGCCTCTCTGGTGTCAACACTCTGTCTGATTTTGGATTTTTTTTTTTTTTTTTCCAAAATCAGACTTGACACCAGAGAGGCTGAATACCGCACTGAGTCAATGCGGTCTTAGCCTCTCTGGTCTCAACACTCTGTCTGATTTTGGATTTTTTTTTTTTTTTTTTCCAAAATCAGACTTGACACCAGAGAGGCTGAATACCGCACTGAGTCAATGCGGTCTTAGCCTCTGTCTGATTTTGGATTTTTTTTTTTTTTTTCCAAAATCAGACTTGACACCAGAGAGGCTGAATACCGCACTGAGTCAATGCGGTCTTAGCCTCTCTGGTCTCAACACTCTGTCTGATTTTGGATTTTTTTTTTTTTTTTCCAAAATCAGACTTGACACCAGAGAGGCTGAATACCGCACTGAGTCAATGCGGTCTTAGCCTCTCTGGTGTCAACACTCTGTCTGATTTTGCATTTTTTTTTTTTTTTTTCCAAAATCAGACTTGACACCAGAGAGGCTGAATACCGCACTGAGTCAATGCGGTCTTAGCCTCTCTGGTGTCAACACTCTGTCTGATTTTGGATTTTTTTTTTTTTTTCCAAAATCAGACTTGACACCAGAGAGGCTGAATACCGCACTGAGTCAATGCGGTCTTAGCCTCTCTGGTCTCAACACTCTGTCTGATTTTGGATTTTTTTTTTTTTTTTTTCCAAAATCAGACTTGACACCAGAGAGGCTGAATACCGCACTGAGTCAATGCGGTCTTAGCGTCTCTGGTCTCAACACTCTGTCTGATTTTGGATTTTTTTTTTTTTTTTTTCCAAAATCAGACTTGACACCAGAGAGGCTGAATACCGCACTGAGTCAATGCGGTCTTAGCCTCTCTGGTCTCAACACTCTGTCTGATTTTGGATTTTTTTTTCTTTTCTTCCAAAATCAGACTTGACACCAGAGAGGCTGAATACCGCACTGAGTCAATGCGGTCTTAGCCTCTCTGGTGTCAACACTCTGTCTGATTTTGGATTTTTTTTTTTTTTCTCCAAAATCAGACTTGACACCAGAGAGGCTGAATACCGCACTGAGTCAATGCGGTCTTAGCCTCTCTGGTGTCAACACTGTCTGATTTTGGATTTTTTTTTTTTTTTTCCAAAATCAGACTTGACACCAGAGAGGCTAAATACCACACTGAGTCAATGCGGTCTCAGCCTCTCTGGTCTCAACACTCTGTCTGATTTTGGATTTTTTTTTTTTTTTTTCCAAAATCAGACTTGACACCAGAGAGGCTGAATACCGCACTGAGTCAATGCGGTCTTAGCCTCTCTGGTCTCAACACTCTGTCTGATTTTGGATTTTTTTTTTTTTTTTTCCAAAATCAGACTTGACACCAGAGAGGCTGAATACCGCACTGAGTCAATGCGGTCTTAGCCTCTCTGGTGTCAACACTCCGTCTGATTTTGGATTTTTTTTTTTTTTTTCCAAAATCAGACTTGACACCAGAGAGGCTGAATACCGCACTGAGTCAATGCGGTCTTAGCCTCTCTGGTCTCAACACTCTGTCTGATTTTGGATTTTTTTTTTTTTTTTCCAAAATCAGACTTGACACCAGAGAGGCTGAATACCGCACTGAGTCAATGCGGTCTTAGCCTCTCTGGTCTCAACACTCTGTCTGATTTTTGATTTTTTTTTTTTTTTTTTCAAAAATCAGACTTGACACCAGAGAGGCTGAATACCGCACTGAGTCAATGCAGTCTTAGCCTCTCTGGTCTCAACACTCTGTCTGATTTTGGATTTTTTTTTTTTTTTCCCCCAAAATCAGACTTGACACCAGAGAGGCTGAATACCGCACTGAGTCAATGCGGTCTTAGCCTCTCTGGTGTCAACACTCTGTCTGATTTTGGATTTTTCTTTTTTTTTTTTCAAAATCAGACTTGACACCAGAGAGGCTGAATACCGCACTGAGTCAATGCGGTCTTAGCCTCTCTGGTCTCAACACTCTGTCTGATTTTGGATTTTTTTTTTTTTTTTTTCCAAAATCAGACTTGACACCAGAGAGGCTGAATACTGCACTGAGTCAATGCGGTCTTAGCCTCTCTGGTGTCAACACTCTGTCTGATTTTGGATTTTTTTTTTTTTTTTTCAAAAATCAGACTTGACACCAGAGAGGCTGAATACCGCAGTGAGTCAATGCGGTCTTAGCCTCTCTGGTCTCAACACTCTGTCTGATTTTGGATTTTTTTTTTTTTTTTCCAAAATCAGACTTGACACCAGAGAGGCTAAATACCACACTGAGTCAATGCGGTCTCAGCCTCTCTGGTCTCAACACTCTGTCTGATTTTGGATTTTTTTTTTTTTTTTTCCAAAATCAGACTTGACACCAGAGAGGCTGAATACCGCACTGAGTCAATGCGGTCTTAGCCTCTCTGGTGTCAACACTCCGTCTGATTTTGGATTTTTTTTTTTTTTTTCCAAAATCAGACTTGACACCAGAGAGGCTGAATACCGCACTTAGTCAATGCGGTCTTAGCCTCTCTGGTCTCAACACTCTGTCTGATTTTGGATTTTTTTTTTTTTTTTCCAAAATCAGACTTGACACCAGAGAGGCTGAATACCGCACTGAGTCAATGCGGTCTTAGCCTCTCTGGTCTCAACACTCTGTCTGATTTTTGATTTTTTTTTTTTTTTTTTCAAAAATCAGACTTGACACCAGAGAGGCTGAATACCGCACTGAGTCAATGCAGTCTTAGCCTCTCTGGTCTCAACACTCTGTCTGATTTTGGATTTTTTTTTTTTTTTTCCCCAAAATCAGACTTGACACCAGAGAGGCTGAATACCGCACTGAGTCAATGCGGTCTTAGCCTCTCTGGTGTCAACACTCTGTCTGATTTTGGATTTTTCTTTTTTTTTTTTCAAAATCAGACTTGACACCAGAGAGGCTGAATACCGCACTGAGTCAATGCGGTCTTAGCCTCTCTGGTCTCAACACTCTGTCTGATTTTGGATTTTTTTTTTTTTTTTTTCCAAAATCAGACTTGACACCAGAGAGGCTGAATACTGCACTGAGTCAATGCGGTCTTAGCCTCTCTGGTGTCAACACTCTGTCTGATTTTGGATTTTTTTTTTTTTTTTTCAAAAATCAGACTTGACACCAGAGAGGCTGAATACCGCACTGAGTCAATGCGGTCTTAGCCTCTCTGGTCTCAACACTCTGTCTGATTTTGGATTTTTTTTTTTTTTTTCCAAAATCAGACTTGACACCAGAGAGGCTAAATACCACACTGAGTCAATGCGGTCTCAGCCTCTCTGGTCTCAACACTCTGTCTGATTTTGGATTTTTTTTTTTTTTTTTCCAAAATCAGACTTGACACCAGAGAGGCTGAATACCGCACTGAGTCAATGCGGTCTTAGCCTCTCTGGTCTCAACACTCTGTCTGATTTTGGATTTTTTTTTTTTTTTTTCCAAAATCAGACTTGACACCAGAGAGGCTGAATACCGCACTGAGTCAATGCGGTCTTAGCCTCTCTGGTGTCAACACTCCGTCTGATTTTGGATTTTTTTTTTTTTTTTCCAAAATCAGACTTGACACCAGAGAGGCTGAATACCGCACTGAGTCAATGCGGTCTTAGCCTCTCTGGTCTCAACACTCTGTCTGATTTTGGATTTTTTTTTTTTTTTTCCAAAATCAGACTTGACACCAGAGAGGCTGAATACCGCACTGAGTCAATGCGGTCTTAGCCTCTCTGGTCTCAACACTCTGTCTGATTTTTGATTTTTTTTTTTTTTTTTTCAAAAATCAGACTTGACACCAGAGAGGCTGAATACCGCACTGAGTCAATGCAGTCTTAGCCTCTCTGGTCTCAACACTCTGTCTGATTTTGGATTTTTTTTTCTTTTTTCCCCAAAATCAGACTTGACACCAGAGAGGCTGAATACCGCACTGAGTCAATGCGGTCTTAGCCTCTCTGGTGTCAACACTCTGTCTGATTTTGGATTTTTCTTTTTTTTTTTTCAAAATCAGACTTGACACCAGAGAGGCTGAATACCGCACTGAGTCAATGCGGTCTTAGCCTCTCTGGTCTCAACACTCTGTCTGATTTTGGATTTTTTTTTTTTTTTTTTCCAAAATCAGACTTGACACCAGAGAGGCTGAATACTGCACTGAGTCAATGCGGTCTTAGCCTCTCTGGTGTCAACACTCTGTCTGATTTTGGATTTTTTTTTTTTTTTTTCAAAAATCAGACTTGACACCAGAGAGGCTGAATACCGCACTGAGTCAATGCGGTCTTAGCCTCTCTGGTCTCAACACTCTGTCTGATTTTGGATTTTTTTTCTTTTTTTTCCAAAATCAGACTTGACACCAGAGAGGCTGAATACCGCACTGAGTCAATGCGGTCTTAGCCTCTCTGGTGTCAACACTCTGTCTGATTTTGGATATTTTTTTTTCCAAAATCAGACTTGACACCAGAGAGGCTGAATACCGCACTGAGTCAATGCGGTCTTAGCCTCTCTGGTCTCAACACTCTGTCTGATTTTGGATTTTTTTTTTTTTTTTCCCAAATCAGACTTGACACCAGAGAGGCTGAATACCGCACTGAGTCAATGCGGTCTTAGCCTCTCTGGTGTCAACACTCTGTCTGATTTTTTTTTTTTTTTTTTTTTTTTTCCAAAATCAGACTTGACACCAGAGAGGCTGAATACAGCACTGAGTCAATGCGGTCTTAGCCTCTCTGGTCTCAACACTCTGTCTGATTTTGGATTTTTTTTTTTTTTTTTTCCAAAATCAGACTTGACACCAGAGAGGCTGAATACCGCACTGAGTCAATGCGGTTTTAGCCTCTCTGGTGTCAACACTGTCTGATTTTGGATTTTTTTTTTTTTTTTTCCAAAATCAGACTTGACACCCGAGAGGCTGAATACCGCACTGAGTCAATGCGGTCTTAGCCTATCTGGTGTCAACACTCTGTCTGATTTTGGATTTTTTTTTTTTTTTTCCAAAATCAGACTTGACACCAGATAGGCTGAATACTGCACTGAGTCAATGCAGTCTTAGCCTCTCTGGTCTCAACACTCTGTCTGATTTTTGATTTTTGATTTTTTTTTTCCAAAATCAGACTTGACACCAGAGAGGCTGAATACCGCACTGAGTCAATGCGGTCTTAGCCTCTCTGGTGTCAACACTCTGTCTGATTTTGGATTTTTTTATTTTTTTTTCCAAAATCAGACTTGACACCAGAGAGGCTGAATACCGCACTGAGTCAATGCGGTCTTAGCCTGTCTGGTGTCAACACTCTGTCTGATTTTGGATTTTTTTTTTTTTTTTTCCAAAATCAGACTTGACACCAGATAGGCTGAATACTGCACTGAGTCAATGCAGTCTTAGCCTCTCTGGTCTCAACACTCTGTCTGATTTTTGATTTTTGATTTTTTTTTTCCAAAATCAGACTTGACACCAGAGAGGCTGAATACCGCACTGAGTCAATGCGGTCTTAGCCTCTCTGGTGTCAACACTCTGTCTGATTTTGGATTTTTTTATTTTTTTTTCCAAAATCAGACTTGACACCAGAGAGGCTGAATACCGCACTGAGTCAATGCGGTCTTAGCCTGTCTGGTGTCAACACTGTCTGATTTTGGATTTTTTTTTTTTTTTTTCCAAAATCAGACTTGACACCAGAGAGGCTGAATACCGCACTGAGTCAATGCGGTCTTAGCCTCTCTGGTGTCAACACTCTGTCTGATTTTGGATTTTTCTTTTTTTTTTTTCAAAATCAGACTTGACACCAGAGAGGCTGAATACCGCACTGAGTCAATGCGGTCTTAGCCTCTCTGGTCTCAACACTCTGTCTGATTTTGGATTTTTTTTTTTTTTTTCCCAAAATCAGACTTGACACCAGAGAGGCTGAGTACCGCACTGAGTCAATGCGGTCTTAGCCTCTCTGGTGTCAACACTCTGTCTGATTTTGGATTTTTTTTTTTTTTTTCCAAAATCAGACTTGACACCAGAGAGGCTGAATACCGCACTGAGTCAATGCGGTCTTAGCCTCTCTGGTGTCAACACTCTGTCAGATTTTTTGGATTTTTTTTTTTTTTTTCCAAAATCAGACTTGACACCAGAGAGGCTGAATACAGCACTGAGTCAATGCGGTCTTAGCCTCTCTGGTCTCAACACTCTGTCTGATTTTGGATTTTTTTTTTTTTTTTTCCAAAATCAGACTTGACACCAAAGAGGCTGAATACCGCACTGAGTCAATGCGGTCTTAGCCTCTCTGGTCTCAACACTCTGTCTGATTTTGGATTTTTTTTTTTTTTTTTTCCAAAATCAGACTTGACACCAGAGAGGCTGAATACCGCACTGAGTCAATGCGGTTTTAGCCTCTCTGGTGTCAACACTGTCTGATTTTGGATTTTTTTTTTTTTTTTTCCAAAATCAGACTTGACACCCGAGAGGCTGAATACTGCACTGAGTCAATGCGGTCTTAGCCTCTCTGGTGTCAACACTCTGTCTGATTTTGGATTTTTTTTTTTTTTTTTTCCAAAATCAGACTTGACACCAGAGAGGCTGAATACCGCACTGAGTCAATGCGGTCTTAGCCTCTCTGGTGTCAACACTCTGTCTGATTTTGGATTTTTTTATTTTTTTTTCCAAAATCAGACTTGACACCAGAGAGGCTGAATACCGCACTGAGTCAATGCGGTCTTAGCCTCTCTGGTCTCAACACTCTGTCTGATTTTGGATTTTTTTTTTTTTTTTTTCCAAAATCAGACTTGACACCAGAGAGGCTGAATACCGCACTGAGTCAATGCGGTCTTAGCCTCTCTGGTGTCAACACTCTGTCTGATTTTGGATTTTTTTTTTTTTTTTTCCAAAATCAGACTTGACACCAGAGAGGCTGAATACCGCACTGAGTCAATGCGGTCTTAGCCTCTCTGGTCTCAACACTCTGTCTGATTTTGGATTTTTTTTTTTTTTTTTTCCAAAATCAGACTTGACACCAGAGAGGCTGAATACCGCACTGAGTCAATGCGGTCTTAGCCTCTGTCTGATTTTGGATTTTTTTTTTTTTTTTTCCAAAATCAGACTTGACACCAGAGAGGCTGAATACCGCACTGAGTCAATGCGGTCTTAGCCTCTCTGGTGTCAACACTCTGTCTGATTTTGGATTTTTTTATTTTTTTTTCCAAAATCAGACTTGACACCAGAGAGGCTGAATACCGCACTGAGTCAATGCGGTCTTAGCCTCTCTGGTGTCAACACTCTGTCTGATTTTGGATTTTTTTTTTTTTTTTTCCAAAATCAGACTTGACACCAGAGAGGCTGAATACTGCACTGAGTCAATGCGGTCTTAGCCTCTCTGGTGTCAACACTCTGTCTGATTTTGGATTTTTTTTTTTTTTTTTTCCAAAATCAGACTCGACACCAGAGAGGCTGAATACCGCACTGAGTCAATGCGGTCTTAGCCTCTCTGGTGTCAACACTCTGTCTGATTTTGCATTTTTTTTTTTTTTTTCCAAAATCAGACTTGACACCAGAGAGGCTGAATACCGCACTGAGTCAATGCGGTCTTAGCCTCTCTGGTGTCAACACTCTGTCTGATTTTGGATTTTTTTTTTTTTTTTCCAAAATCAGACTTGACACCAGAGAGGCTGAATACCGCACTGAGTCAATGCGGTCTTAGCCTCTCTGGTCTCAACACTCTGTCTGATTTTGGATTTTTTTTTTTTTTTTTCCAAAATCAGACTTGACACCAGAGAGGCTGAATACCGCACTGAGTCAATGCGGTCTTAGCGTCTCTGGTCTCAACACTCTGTCTGATTTTGGATTTTTTTTTTTTTTTTTTCCAAAATCAGACTTGACACCAGAGAGGCTGAATACCGCACTGAGTCAATGCGGTCTTAGCCTCTCTGGTCTCAACACTCTGTCTGATTTTGGATTTTTTTTTTTTTTCTTCCAAAATCAGACTTGACACCAGAGCGGCTGAATACCGCACTGAGTCAATGCGGTCTTAGCCTCTCTGGTGTCAACACTCTGTCTGATTTTGGATTTTTTTTTTTTTTCTCCAAAATCAGACTTGACACCAGAGAGGCTGAATACCGCACTGAGTCAATGCGGTCTTAGCCTCTCTGGTCTCAGCACTCTGTCTGATTTTGGATTTTTTTTTTCCTTTTTCCAAAATCAGACTTGACACCAGAGAGGCTGAATACTGCACTGAGTCAATGCGGTCTTAGCCTCTCTGGTGTCAACACTGTCTGATTTTGGATTTTTTTTTTTTTTTTCCAAAATCAGACTTGACACCAGAGAGGCTAAATACCACACTGAGTCAATGCGGTCTCAGCCTCTCTGGTCTCAACACTCTGTCTGATTTTGGATTTTTTTTTTTTTTTTTCCAAAATCAGACTTGACACCAGAGAGGCTGAATACCGCACTGAGTCAATGCGGTCTTAGCCTCTCTGGTCTCAACACTCTGTCTGATTTTGGATTTTTTTTTTTTTTTTTCCAAAATCAGACTTGACACCAGAGAGGCTGAATACCGCACTGAGTCAATGCGGTCTTAGCCTCTCTGGTGTCAACACTCCGTCTGATTTTGGATTTTTTTTTTTTTTTCCAAAATCAGATTTGACACCAGAGAGGCTGAATACCGCACTGAGTCAATGCGGTCTTAGCCTC
The DNA here is from genome assembly GCF_964638095.1 of Poromitra crassiceps. Classification (NCBI taxonomy): domain Eukaryota; kingdom Metazoa; phylum Chordata; class Actinopteri; order Beryciformes; family Melamphaidae; genus Poromitra; species Poromitra crassiceps. The sequence goes on along the minus strand of NW_028152214.1, from coordinate 379,780 downwards.
TCTGGTCTCAACACTCTGTCTGATTTTGGATTTTTTTTTTTTTTTCCAAAATCAGACTTGACACCAGAGAGGCTGAATACCGCACTGAGTCAATGCGGTCTTAGCCTCTCTGGTCTCAACACTCTGTCTGATTTTTGATTTTTGATTTTTTTTTTTTTAAATCAGACTTGACACCAGAGAGGCTGAATACCGCACTGAGTCAATGCAGTCTTAGCCTCTCTGGTCTCAACACTCTGTCTGATTTTGGATTTTTTTTTTTTTTTTCCCAAAATCAGACTTGACACCAGAGAGGCTGAATACCGCACTGAGTCAATGCGGTCTTAGCCTCTCTGGTGTCAACACTCTGTCTGATTTTGGATTTTTTTTTTTTTTTTCCAAAATCAGACTTGACACCAGAGAGGCTGAATACCGCACTGAGTCAATGCGGTCTTAGCCTCTCTGGTGTCAACACTCTGTCTGATTTTGGATTTTTTTTTTTTTTTTTTCAAAATCAGACTTGACACCAGAGAGGCTGAATACCGCACTGAGTCAATGCGGTCTTAGCCTCTCTGGTCTCAACACTCTGTCTGATTTTGGATTTTTTTTTTTTTTTTTTCCAAAATCAGACTTGACACCAGAGAGGCTGAATACCGCACTGAGTCAATGCGGGCTTAGCCTCTCTGGTGTCAACACTCTGTCTGATTTTGGATTTTTTTTTTTTTTTTTCAAAAATCAGACTTGACACCAGAGAGGCTGAATACCGCACTGAGTCAATGCGGTCTTAGCCTCTCTGGTCTCAACACTCTGTCTGATTTTGGATTTTTTTTCTTTTTTTTCCAAAATCAGACTTGACACCAGAGAGGCTGAATACCGCACTGAGTCAATGCGGTCTTAGCCTCTCTGGTGTCAACACTCTGTCTGATTTTGGATTTTTTTTTTTCCAAAATCAGACTTGACACCAGAGAGGCTGAATACCGCACTGAGTCAATGCGGTCTTAGCCTCTCTGGTCTCAACACTCTGTCTGATTTTGGATTTTTTTTTTTTTTTTTCCAAAATCAGACTTGACACCAGAGAGGCTGAATACCGCACTGAGTCAATGCGGTCTTAGCCTCTCTGGTGTCAACACTCTGTCTGATTTTGGATTTTTTTTTTTTTTTTCCAAAATCAGACTTGACACCAGAGAGGCTGAATACCGCACTGAGTCAATGCGGTCTTAGCCTCTCTGGTCTCAACACTCTGTCTGATTTTGGATTTTTTTTTTTTTTTTTTCCAAAATCAGACTTGACACCAGAGAGGCTGAATACTGCACTGAGTCAATGCGGTCTTAGCCTCTCTGGTGTCAACACTGTCTGATTTTGGATTTTTTTTTTTTTTTTCCAAAATCAGACTTGACACCAGAGAGGCTAAATACCACACTGAGTCAATGCGGTCTCAGCCTCTCTGGTCTCAACACTCTGTCTGATTTTGGATTTTTTTTTTTTTTTTTCCAAAATCAGACTTGACACCAGAGAGGCTGAATACCGCACTGAGTCAATGCGGTCTTAGCCTCTCTGGTCTCAACACTCTGTCTGATTTTGGATTTTTTTTTTTTTTTTTCCAAAATCAGACTTGACACCAGAGAGGCTGAATACCGCACTGAGTCAATGCGGTCTTAGCCTCTCTGGTGTCAACACTCCGTCTGATTTTGGATTTTTTTTTTTTTTTCCAAAATCAGATTTGACACCAGAGAGGCTGAATACCGCACTGAGTCAATGCGGTCTTAGCCTCTCTGGTCTCAACACTCTGTCTGATTTTGGATTTTTTTTTTTTTTTCCAAAATCAGACTTGACACCAGAGAGGCTGAATACCGCACTGAGTCAATGCGGTCTTAGCCTCTCTGGTCTCAACACTCTGTCTGATTTTTGATTTTTGATTTTTTTTTTTTTAAATCAGACTTGACACCAGAGAGGCTGAATACCGCACTGAGTCAATGCAGTCTTAGCCTCTCTGGTCTCAACACTCTGTCTGATTTTGGATTTTTTTTTTTTTTTTCCCAAAATCAGACTTGACACCAGAGAGGCTGAATACCGCACTGAGTCAATGCGGTCTTAGCCTCTCTGGTGTCAACACTCTGTCTGATTTTGGATTTTTTTTTTTTTTTTCCAAAATCAGACTTGACACCAGAGAGGCTGAATACCGCACTGAGTCAATGCGGTCTTAGCCTCTCTGGTGTCAACACTCTGTCTGATTTTGGATTTTTTTTTTTTTTTTTTCAAAATCAGACTTGACACCAGAGAGGCTGAATACCGCACTGAGTCAATGCGGTCTTAGCCTCTCTGGTCTCAACACTCTGTCTGATTTTGGATTTTTTTTTTTTTTTTTTCCAAAATCAGACTTGACACCAGAGAGGCTGAATACCGCACTGAGTCAATGCGGGCTTAGCCTCTCTGGTGTCAACACTCTGTCTGATTTTGGATTTTTTTTTTTTTTTTTCAAAAATCAGACTTGACACCAGAGAGGCTGAATACCGCACTGAGTCAATGCGGTCTTAGCCTCTCTGGTCTCAACACTCTGTCTGATTTTGGATTTTTTTTCTTTTTTTTCCAAAATCAGACTTGACACCAGAGAGGCTGAATACCGCACTGAGTCAATGCGGTCTTAGCCTCTCTGGTGTCAACACTCTGTCTGATTTTGGATTTTTTTTTTTCCAAAATCAGACTTGACACCAGAGAGGCTGAATACCGCACTGAGTCAATGCGGTCTTAGCCTCTCTGGTCTCAACACTCTGTCTGATTTTGGATTTTTTTTTTTTTTTTTCCAAAATCAGACTTGACACCAGAGAGGCTGAATACCGCACTGAGTCAATGCGGTCTTAGCCTCTCTGGTGTCAACACTCTGTCTGATTTTGGATTTTTTTTTTTTTTTTCCAAAATCAGACTTGACACCAGAGAGGCTGAATACCGCACTGAGTCAATGCGGTCTTAGCCTCTCTGGTCTCAACACTCTGTCTGATTTTGGATTTTTTTTTTTTTTTTTTCCAAAATCAGACTTGACACCAGAGAGGCTGAATACCGCACTGAGTCAATGCGGTTTTAGCCTCTCTGGTGTCAACACTGTCTGATTTTGGATTTTTTTTTTTTTTTTTCCAAAATCAGACTTGACACCCGAGAGGCTGAATACCGCACTGAGTCAATGCGGTCTTAGCCTCTCTGGTCTCAACACTCTGTCTGATTTTGGATTTTTTTTTTTTTTTCCAAAATCAGACTTGACACCAGAGAGGCTGAATACTGCACTGAGTCAATGCAGTCTTAGCCTCTCTGGTCTCAACACTCTGTCTGATTTTGGATTTTTTTTATTTTTTTTTCCAAAATCAGACTTGACACCAGAGAGGCTGAATACCGCACTGAGTCAATGCGGTCTTAGCCTCTCTGGTGTCAACACTCTGTCTGATTTTGGATTTTTTTATTTTTTTTTCCAAAATCAGACTTGACACCAGAGAGGCTGAATACCGCACTGAGTCAATGCGGTCTTAGCCTCTCTGGTCTCAACACTCTGTCTGATTTTGGATTTTTTTTTTTTTTTTCCAAAATCAGACTTGACACCAGAGAGGCTGAATACCGCACTGAGTCAATGCGGTCTTAGCCTCTCTGGTGTCAACACTCTGTCTGATTTTGGATTTTTTTTTTTTTTTTCCAAAATCAGACTTGACACCAGAGAGGCTGAATACCGCACTGAGTCAATGCGGTCTTAGCCTCTCTGGTCTCAACACTCTGTCTGATTTTGGATTTATTTTTATTTTTTTTCCAAAATCAGACTTGACACCAGAGAGGCTGAATACCGCACTGAGTCAATGCGGTCTTAGCCTCTCTGGTGTCAACACTCTGTCTGATTTTGGATTTTTTTTTTTTTTTTTCCAAAATCAAACTTGACACCAGAGAGGCTGAATACCGCACTGAGTCAATGCGGTCTTAGCCTCTCTTGTGTCAACACTCTGTCTGATTTTGGATTTTTTTTTTTTTTTTCCAAAATCAGACTTGACACCAGAGAGGCTGAATACCGCACTGAGTCAATGTGGTCTTAGCCTCTCTGGTGTCAACACTCTGTCTGATTTTGCATTTTTTTTTTTTTTTTCCAAAATCAGACTTGACACCAGAGAGGCTGAATACCGCACTGAGTCAATGCGGTCTTAGCCTCTCTGGTGTCAACACTCTGTCTGATTTTGGATTTTTTTTTTTTTTTCCAAAATCAGACTTGACACCAGAGAGGCTGAATACCGCACTGAGTCAATGCGGTCTTAGCCTCTCTGGTCTCAACACTCTGTCTGATTTTGGATTTTTTTTTTTTTTTTTCCAAAATCAGACTTGACACCAGAGAGGCTGAATACCGCACTGAGTCAATGCGGTCTTAGCGTCTCTGGTCTCAACACTCTGTCTGATTTTGGATTTTTTTTTTTTTTTTTTCCAAAATCAGACTTGACACCAGAGAGGCTGAATACGGCACTGAGTCAATGCGGTCTTAGCCTCTCTGGTGTCAACACTCTGTCTGATTTTGGATTTTTTTTTTTTTTTCTCCAAAATCAGACTTGACACCAGAGAGGCTGAATACCGCACTGAGTCAATGCGGTCTTAGCCTCTCTGGTCTCAACACTCTGTCTGATTTTGGATTTTTTTTTTTTTTTTTCCAAAATCAGACTTGACACCAGAGAGGCTGAATACCGCACTGAGTCAATGCGGTCTTAGCCTCTCTGGTCTCAACACTCTGTCTGATTTTGGATTTTTTTTTTTTTTTTCCAAAATCAGACTTGACACCAGAGAGGCTGAATACCGCACTGAGTCAATGCGGTCTTAGCCTCTCTGGTGTCAACACTCTGTCTGATTTTGGATTTTTTTTTTTTTTTCCCAAAATCAGACTTGACACCAGAGAGGCTGAATACCGCACTGAGTCAATGCGGTCTTAGCCTCTCTGGTCTCAACACTCTGTCTGATTTTGGATTTTTTTTTTTTTTTTTTCCAAAATCAAACTTGACACCAGAGAGGCTGAATACCGCACTGAGTCAATGCGGTCTTAGCCTCTCTGGTGTCAACACTCTGTCTGATTTTGCATTTTTTTTTTTTTTTTTCCAAAATCAGACTTGACACCAGAGAGGCTGAATACCGCACTGAGTCAATGCGGTCTTAGCCTCTCTGGTGTCAACACTCTGTCTGATTTTGGATTTTTTTTTTTTTTTCCAAAATCAGACTTGACACCAGAGAGGCTGAATACCGCACTGAGTCAATGCGGTCTTAGCCTCTCTGGTCTCAACACTCTGTCTGATTTTGGATTTTTTTTTTTTTTTTTTCCAAAATCAGACTTGACACCAGAGAGGCTGAATACCGCACTGAGTCAATGCGGTCTTAGCGTCTCTGGTCTCAACACTCTGTCTGATTTTGGATTTTTTTTTTTTTTTTTTCCAAAATCAGACTTGACACCAGAGAGGCTGAATACCGCACTGAGTCAATGCGGTCTTAGCCTCTCTGGTCTCAACACTCTGTCTGATTTTGGATTTTTTTTTCTTTTCTTCCAAAATCAGACTTGACACCAGAGAGGCTGAATACCGCACTGAGTCAATGCGGTCTTAGCCTCTCTGGTGTCAACACTCTGTCTGATTTTGGATTTTTTTTTTTTTTCTCCAAAATCAGACTTGACACCAGAGAGGCTGAATACCGCACTGAGTCAATGCGGTCTTAGCCTCTCTGGTGTCAACACTGTCTGATTTTGGATTTTTTTTTTTTTTTTCCAAAATCAGACTTGACACCAGAGAGGCTAAATACCACACTGAGTCAATGCGGTCTCAGCCTCTCTGGTCTCAACACTCTGTCTGATTTTGGATTTTTTTTTTTTTTTTTCCAAAATCAGACTTGACACCAGAGAGGCTGAATACCGCACTGAGTCAATGCGGTCTTAGCCTCTCTGGTCTCAACACTCTGTCTGATTTTGGATTTTTTTTTTTTTTTTTCCAAAATCAGACTTGACACCAGAGAGGCTGAATACCGCACTGAGTCAATGCAGTCTTAGCCTCTCTGGTCTCAACACTCTGTCTGATTTTGGATTTTTTTTTTTTTTTTCCCCAAAATCAGACTTGACACCAGAGAGGCTGAATACCGCACTGAGTCAATGCGGTCTTAGCCTCTCTGGTGTCAACACTCTGTCTGATTTTGGATTTTTCTTTTTTTTTTTTCAAAATCAGACTTGACACCAGAGAGGCTGAATACCGCACTGAGTCAATGCGGTCTTAGCCTCTCTGGTCTCAACACTCTGTCTGATTTTGGATTTTTTTTTTTTTTTTTTCCAAAATCAGACTTGACACCAGAGAGGCTGAATACTGCACTGAGTCAATGCGGTCTTAGCCTCTCTGGTGTCAACACTCTGTCTGATTTTGGATTTTTTTTTTTTTTTTTCAAAAATCAGACTTGACACCAGAGAGGCTGAATACCGCACTGAGTCAATGCGGTCTTAGCCTCTCTGGTCTCAACACTCTGTCTGATTTTGGATTTTTTTTTTTTTTTTCCAAAATCAGACTTGACACCAGAGAGGCTAAATACCACACTGAGTCAATGCGGTCTCAGCCTCTCTGGTCTCAACACTCTGTCTGATTTTGGATTTTTTTTTTTTTTTTTCCAAAATCAGACTTGACACCAGAGAGGCTGAATACCGCACTGAGTCAATGCGGTCTTAGCCTCTCTGGTGTCAACACTCCGTCTGATTTTGGATTTTTTTTTTTTTTTTCCAAAATCAGACTTGACACCAGAGAGGCTGAATACCGCACTGAGTCAATGCGGTCTTAGCCTCTCTGGTCTCAACACTCTGTCTGATTTTGGATTTTTTTTTTTTTTTTCCAAAATCAGACTTGACACCAGAGAGGCTGAATACCGCACTGAGTCAATGCGGTCTTAGCCTCTCTGGTCTCAACACTCTGTCTGATTTTTGATTTTTGATTTTTTTTTTTCAAAAATCAGACTTGACACCAGAGAGGCTGAATACCGCACTGAGTCAATGCAGTCTTAGCCTCTCTGGTCTCAACACTCTGTCTGATTTTGGATTTTTTTTTTTTTTTTCCCCAAAATCAGACTTGACACCAGAGAGGCTGAATACCGCACTGAGTCAATGCGGTCTTAGCCTCTCTGGTGTCAACACTCTGTCTGATTTTGGATTTTTCTTTTTTTTTTTTCAAAATCAGACTTGACACCAGAGAGGCTGAATACCGCACTGAGTCAATGCGGTCTTAGCCTCTCTGGTCTCAACACTCTGTCTGATTTTGGATTTTTTTTTTTTTTTTTTCCAAAATCAGACTTGACACCAGAGAGGCTGAATACTGCACTGAGTCAATGCGGTCTTAGCCTCTCTGGTGTCAACACTCTGTCTGATTTTGGATTTTTTTTTTTTTTTTTCAAAAATCAGACTTGACACCAGAGAGGCTGAATACCGCACTGAGTCAATGCGGTCTTAGCCTCTCTGGTCTCAACACTCTGTCTGATTTTGGATTTTTTTTCTTTTTTTTCCAAAATCAGACTTGACACCAGAGAGGCTGAATACCGCACTGAGTCAATGCGGTCTTAGCCTCTCTGGTGTCAACACTCTGTCTGATTTTGGATATTTTTTTTTCCAAAATCAGACTTGACACCAGAGAGGCTGAATACCGCACTGAGTCAATGCGGTCTTAGCCTCTCTGGTCTCAACACTCTGTCTGATTTTGGATTTTTTTTTTTTTTTTCCAAAATCAGACTTGACACCAGAGAGGCTGAATACCGCACTGAGTCAATGCGGTCTTAGCCTCTCTGGTGTCAACACTCTGTCTGATTTTTTTTTTTTTTTTTTTTTTTTCCAAAATCAGACTTGACACCAGAGAGGCTGAATACAGCACTGAGTCAATGCGGTCTTAGCCTCTCTGGTCTCAACACTCTGTCTGATTTTGGATTTTTTTTTTTTTTTTTTCCAAAATCAGACTTGACACCAGAGAGGCTGAATACCGCACTGAGTCAATGCGGTTTTAGCCTCTCTGGTGTCAACACTGTCTGATTTTGGATTTTTTTTTTTTTTTTTCCAAAATCAGACTTGACACCCGAGAGGCTGAATACCGCACTGAGTCAATGCGGTCTTAGCCTCTCTGGTGTCAACACTCTGTCTGATTTTGGATTTTTTTTTTTTTTTCCAAAATCAGACTTGACACCAGATAGGCTGAATACTGCACTGAGTCAATGCAGTCTTAGCCTCTCTGGTCTCAACACTCTGTCTGATTTTTGATTTTTGATTTTTTTTTTCCAAAATCAGACTTGACACCAGAGAGGCTGAATACCGCACTGAGTCAATGCGGTCTTAGCCTCTCTGGTGTCAACACTCTGTCTGATTTTGGATTTTTTTATTTTTTTTTCCAAAATCAGACTTGACACCAGAGAGGCTGAATACCGCACTGAGTCAATGCGGTCTTAGCCTGTCTGGTGTCAACACTCTGTCTGATTTTGGATTTTTTTTTTTTTTTTTCCAAAATCAGACTTGACACCAGATAGGCTGAATACTGCACTGAGTCAATGCAGTCTTAGCCTCTCTGGTCTCAACACTCTGTCTGATTTTTGATTTTTGATTTTTTTTTTCCAAAATCAGACTTGACACCAGAGAGGCTGAATACCGCACTGAGTCAATGCGGTCTTAGCCTCTCTGGTGTCAACACTCTGTCTGATTTTGGATTTTTTTATTTTTTTTTCCAAAATCAGACTTGACACCAGAGAGGCTGAATACCGCACTGAGTCAATGCGGTCTTAGCCTGTCTGGTGTCAACACTCTGTCTGATTTTGGATTTTTTTTTTTTTTTTTCCAAAATCAGACTTGACACCAGAGAGGCTGAATACCGCACTGAGTCAATGCGGTCTTAGCCTCTCTGGTGTCAACACTCTGTCTGATTTTGGATTTTTCTTTTTTTTTTTTCAAAATCAGACTTGACACCAGAGAGGCTGAATACCGCACTGAGTCAATGCGGTCTTAGCCTCTCTGGTCTCAACACTCTGTCTGATTTTGGATTTTTTTTTTTTTTTTCCCAAAATCAGACTTGACACCAGAGAGGCTGAGTACCGCACTGAGTCAATGCGGTCTTAGCCTCTCTGGTGTCAACACTCTGTCTGATTTTGGATTTTTTTTTTTTTTTTCCAAAATCAGACTTGACACCAGAGAGGCTGAATACCGCACTGAGTCAATGCGGTCTTAGCCTCTCTGGTGTCAACACTCTGTCAGATTTTTTGGATTTTTTTTTTTTTTTTCCAAAATCAGACTTGACACCAGAGAGGCTGAATACAGCACTGAGTCAATGCGGTCTTAGCCTCTCTGGTCTCAACACTCTGTCTGATTTTGGATTTTTTTTTTTTTTTTTCCAAAATCAGACTTGACACCAAAGAGGCTGAATACCGCACTGAGTCAATGCGGTCTTAGCCTCTCTGGTCTCAACACTCTGTCTGATTTTGGATTTTTTTTTTTTTTTTTTCCAAAATCAGACTTGACACCAGAGAGGCTGAATACCGCACTGAGTCAATGCGGTTTTAGCCTCTCTGGTGTCAACACTGTCTGATTTTGGATTTTTTTTTTTTTTTTTCCAAAATCAGACTTGACACCCGAGAGGCTGAATACTGCACTGAGTCAATGCGGTCTTAGCCTCTCTGGTGTCAACACTCTGTCTGATTTTGGATTTTTTTTTTTTTTTTTTCCAAAATCAGACTTGACACCAGAGAGGCTGAATACCGCACTGAGTCAATGCGGTCTTAGCCTCTCTGGTGTCAACACTCTGTCTGATTTTGGATTTTTTTATTTTTTTTTCCAAAATCAGACTTGACACCAGAGAGGCTGAATACCGCACTGAGTCAATGCGGTCTTAGCCTCTCTGGTCTCAACACTCTGTCTGATTTTGGATTTTTTTTTTTTTTTTTTCCAAAATCAGACTTGACACCAGAGAGGCTGAATACCGCACTGAGTCAATGCGGTCTTAGCCTCTCTGGTGTCAACACTCTGTCTGATTTTGGATTTTTTTTTTTTTTTTTCCAAAATCAGACTTGACACCAGAGAGGCTGAATACCGCACTGAGTCAATGCGGTCTTAGCCTCTCTGGTCTCAACACTCTGTCTGATTTTGGATTTTTTTTTTTTTTTTTTCCAAAATCAGACTTGACACCAGAGAGGCTGAATACCGCACTGAGTCAATGCGGTCTTAGCCTCTGTCTGATTTTGGATTTTTTTTTTTTTTTTTCAAAAATCAGACTTGACACCAGAGAGGCTGAATACCGCACTGAGTCAATGCGGTCTTAGCCTCTCTGGTGTCAACACTCTGTCTGATTTTGGATTTTTTTATTTTTTTTTCCAAAATCAGACTTGACACCAGAGAGGCTGAATACCGCACTGAGTCAATGCGGTCTTAGCCTCTCTGGTGTCAACACTCTGTCTGATTTTGGATTTTTTTTTTTTTTTTTCCAAAATCAGACTTGACACCAGAGAGGCTGAATACTGCACTGAGTCAATGCGGTCTTAGCCTCTCTGGTGTCAACACTCTGTCTGATTTTGGATTTTTTTTTTTTTTTTTTCCAAAATCAGACTCGACACCAGAGAGGCTGAATACCGCACTGAGTCAATGCGGTCTTAGCCTCTCTGGTGTCAACACTCTGTCTGATTTTGCATTTTTTTTTTTTTTTTCCAAAATCAGACTTGACACCAGAGAGGCTGAATACCGCACTGAGTCAATGCGGTCTTAGCCTCTCTGGTGTCAACACTCTGTCTGATTTTGGATTTTTTTTTTTTTTTTCCAAAATCAGACTTGACACCAGAGAGGCTGAATACCGCACTGAGTCAATGCAGTCTTAGCCTCTCTGGTCTCAACACTCTGTCTGATTTTGGATTTTTTTTTTTTTTTTTTTCAAAATCAGACTTGACACCAGAGAGGCTGAATACCGCACTGAGTCAATGCGGTCTTAGCGTCTCTGGTCTCAACACTCTGTCTGATTTTGGATTTTTTTTTTTTTTTTTTCCAAAATCAGACTTGACACCAGAGAGGCTGAATACCGCACTGAGTCAATGCGGTCTTAGCCTCTCTGGTCTCAACACTCTGTCTGATTTTGGATTTTTTTTTTTTTTCTTCCAAAATCAGACTTGACACCAGAGCGGCTGAATACCGCACTGAGTCAATGCGGTCTTAGCCTCTCTGGTGTCAACACTCTGTCTGATTTTGGATTTTTTTTTTTTTTCTCCAAAATCAGACTTGACACCAGAGAGGCTGAATACCGCACTGAGTCAATGCGGTCTTAGCCTCTCTGGTCTCAGCACTCTGTCTGATTTTGGATTTTTTTTTTCCTTTTTCCAAAATCAGACTTGACACCAGAGAGGCTGAATACTGCACTGAGTCAATGCGGTCTTAGCCTCTCTGGTGTCAACACTGTCTGATTTTGGATTTTTTTTTTTTTTTTCCAAAATCAGACTTGACACCAGAGAGGCTGAATACCGCACTGAGTCAATGCGGTCTTAGCCTCTCTGGTCTCAACACTCTGTCTGATTTTGGATTTTTTTTTTTTTTTTTCCAAAATCAGACTTGACACCAGAGAGGCTGAATACCGCACTGAGTCAATGCGGTCTTAGCCTCTCTGGTGTCAACACTCCGTCTGATTTTTGGATTTTTTTTTTTTTTTCCAAAATCAGATTTGACACCAGAGAGGCTGAATACCGCACTGAGTCAATGCGGTCTTAGCCTCTCTGGTCTCAACACTCTGTCTGATTTTGGATTTTTTTTTTTTTTTCCAAAATCAGACTTGACACCAGAGAGGCTGAATACCGCACTGAGTCAATGCGGTCTTAGCCTCTCTGGTCTCAACACTCTGTCTGATTTTTGATTTTTGATTTTTTTTTTTTTAAATCAGACTTGACACCAGAGAGGCTGAATACCGCACTGAGTCAATGCAGTCTTAGCCTCTCTGGTCTCAACACTCTGTCTGATTTTGGATTTTTTTTTTTTTTTTTCCCAAAATCAGACTTGACACCAGAGAGGCTGAATACCGCACTGAGTCAATGCGGTCTTAGCCTCTCTGGTGTCAACACTCTGTCTGATTTTGGATTTTTTTTTTTTTTTTCCAAAATCAGACTTGACACCAGAGAGGCTGAATACCGCACTGAGTCAATGCGGTCTTAGCCTCTCTGGTGTCAACACTCTGTCTGATTTTGGATTTTTTTTTTTTTTTTTTCAAAATCAGACTTGACACCAGAGAGGCTGAATACCGCACTGAGTCAATGCGGTCTTAGCCTCTCTGGTCTCAACACTCTGTCTGATTTTGGATTTTTTTTTTTTTTTTTTCCAAAATCAGACTTGACACCAGAGAGGCTGAATACCGCACTGAGTCAATGCGGGCTTAGCCTCTCTGGTGTCAACACTCTGTCTGATTTTGGATTTTTTTTTTTTTTTTTCAAAAATCAGACTTGACACCAGAGAGGCTGAATACCGCACTGAGTCAATGCGGTCTTAGCCTCTCTGGTCTCAACACTCTGTCTGATTTTTGATTTTTTTTCTTTTTTTTCCAAAATCAGACTTGACACCAGAGAGGCTGAATACCGCACTGAGTCAATGCGGTCTTAGCCTCTCTGGTGTCAACACTCTGTCTGATTTTGGATTTTTTTTTTTCCAAAATCAGACTTGACACCAGAGAGGCTGAATACCGCACTGAGTCAATGCGGTCTTAGCCTCTCTGGTCTCAACACTCTGTCTGATTTTGGATTTTTTTTTTTTTTTTTTCCAAAATCAGACTTGACACCAGAGAGGCTGAATACCGCACTGAGTCAATGCGGTTTTAGCCTCTCTGGTGTCAACACTGTCTGATTTTGGATTTTTTTTTTTTTTTTTCCAAAATCAGACTTGACACCCGAGAGGCTGAATACCGCACTGAGTCAATGCGGTCTTAGCCTCTCTGGTCTCAACACTCTGTCTGATTTTAGATTTTTTTTTTTTTTTCCAAAATCAGACTTGACACCAGAGAGGCTGAATACTGCACTGAGTCAATGCAGTCTTAGCCTCTCTGGTCTCAACACTCTGTCTGATTTTGGATTTTTTTTATTTTTTTTTCCAAAATCAGACTTGACACCAGAGAGGCTGAATACCGCACTGAGTCAATGCGGTCTTAGCCTCTCTGGTGTCAACACTCTGTCTGATTTTGGATTTTTTTATTTTTTTTTCCAAAATCAGACTTGACACCAGAGAGGCTGAGTACCGCACTGAGTCAATGCGGTCTTAGCCTCTCTGGTCTCAACACTCTGTCTGATTTTGGATTTTTTTTTTTTTTTTCCAAAATCAGACTTGACACCAGAGAGGCTGAATACCGCACTGAGTCAATGCGGTCTTAGCCTCTCTGGTGTCAACACTCTGTCTGATTTTGGATTTTTTTTTTTTTTTTCCAAAATCAGACTTGACACCAGAGAGGCTGAATACCGCACTGAGTCAATGCGGTCTTAGCCTCTCTGGTCTCAACACTCTGTCTGATTTTGGATTTTTTTTTTTTTTTCCAAAATCAGACTTGACACCAGAGAGGCTGAATACCGCACTGAGTCAATGCGGTCTTAGCCTCTCTGGTCTCAACACTCTGTCTGATTTTTGATTTTTGATTTTTTTTTTTTTAAATCAGACTTGACACCAGAGAGGCTGAATACCGCACTGAGTCAATGCAGTCTTAGCCTCTCTGGTCTCAACACTCTGTCTGATTTTGGATTTTTTTTTTTTTTTTTCCCAAAATCAGACTTGACACCAGAGAGGCTGAATACCGCACTGAGTCAATGCGGTCTTAGCCTCTCTGGTGTCAACACTCTGTCTGATTTTGGATTTTTTTTTTTTTTTTCCAAAATCAGACTTGACACCAGAGAGGCTGAATACCGCACTGAGTCAATGCGGTCTTAGCCTCTCTGGTGTCAACACTCTGTCTGATTTTGGATTTTTTTTTTTTTTTTTTCAAAATCAGACTTGACACCAGAGAGGCTGAATACCGCACTGAGTCAATGCGGTCTTAGCCTCTCTGGTCTCAACACTCTGTCTGATTTTGGATTTTTTTTTTTTTTTTTTCCAAAATCAGACTTGACACCAGAGAGGCTGAATACCGCACTGAGTCAATGCGGGCTTAGCCTCTCTGGTGTCAACACTCTGTCTGATTTTGGATTTTTTTTTTTTTTTTTCAAAAATCAGACTTGACACCAGAGAGGCTGAATACCGCACTGAGTCAATGCGGTCTTAGCCTCTCTGGTCTCAACACTCTGTCTGATTTTGGATTTTTTTTCTTTTTTTTCCAAAATCAGACTTGACACCAGAGAGGCTGAATACCGCACTGAGTCAATGCGGTCTTAGCCTCTCTGGTGTCAACACTCTGTCTGATTTTGGATTTTTTTTTTTCCAAAATCAGACTTGACACCAGAGAGGCTGAATACCGCACTGAGTCAATGCGGTCTTAGCCTCTCTGGTCTCAACACTCTGTCTGATTTTGGATTTTTTTTTTTTTTTTTCCAAAATCAGACTTGACACCAGAGAGGCTGAATACCGCACTGAGTCAATGCGGTCTTAGCCTCTCTGGTGTCAACACTCTGTCTGATTTTGGATTTTTTTTTTTTTTTTCCAAAATCAGACTTGACACCAGAGAGGCTGAATACCGCACTGAGTCAATGCGGTCTTAGCCTCTCTGGTCTCAACACTCTGTCTGATTTTGGATTTTTTTTTTTTTTTTTTCCAAAATCAGACTTGACACCAGAGAGGCTGAATACCGCACTGAGTCAATGCGGTTTTAGCCTCTCTGGTGTCAACACTGTCTGATTTTGGATTTTTTTTTTTTTTTTTCCAAAATCAGACTTGACACCCGAGAGGCTGAATACCGCACTGAGTCAATGCGGTCTTAGCCTCTCTGGTCTCAACACTCTGTCTGATTTTGGATTTTTTTTTTTTTTTCCAAAATCAGACTTGACACCAGAGAGGCTGAATACTGCACTGAGTCAATGCAGTCTTAGCCTCTCTGGTCTCAACACTCTGTCTGATTTTGGATTTTTTTTATTTTTTTTTCCAAAATCAGACTTGACACCAGAGAGGCTGAATACCGCACTGAGTCAATGCGGTCTTAGCCTCTCTGGTGTCAACACTCTGTCTGATTTTGGATTTTTTTTTTTTTTTTCCAAAATCAGACTTGACACCAGAGAGGCTGAATACCGCACTGAGTCAATGCGGTCTTAGCCTCTCTGGTGTCAACACTCTGTCTGATTTTGGATTTTTTTTTTTTTTTTTTCAAAATCAGACTTGACACCAGAGAGGCTGAATACCGCACTGAGTCAATGCGGTCTTAGCCTCTCTGGTCTCAACACTCTGTCTGATTTTGGATTTTTTTTTTTTTTTTTTCCAAAATCAGACTTGACACCAGAGAGGCTGAATACCGCACTGAGTCAATGCGGGCTTAGCCTCTCTGGTGTCAACACTCTGTCTGATTTTGGATTTTTTTTTTTTTTTTTCAAAAATCAGACTTGACACCAGAGAGGCTGAATACCGCACTGAGTCAATGCGGTCTTAGCCTCTCTGGTCTCAACACTCTGTCTGATTTTGGATTTTTTTTCTTTTTTTTCCAAAATCAGACTTGACACCAGAGAGGCTGAATACCGCACTGAGTCAATGCGGTCTTAGCCTCTCTGGTGTCAACACTCTGTCTGATTTTGGATTTTTTTTTTTCCAAAATCAGACTTGACACCAGAGAGGCTGAATACCGCACTGAGTCAATGCGGTCTTAGCCTCTCTGGTCTCAACACTCTGTCTGATTTTGGATTTTTTTTTTTTTTTTTCCAAAATCAGACTTGACACCAGAGAGGCTGAATACCGCACTGAGTCAATGCGGTCTTAGCCTCTCTGGTGTCAACACTCTGTCTGATTTTGGATTTTTTTTTTTTTTTTCCAAAATCAGACTTGACACCAGAGAGGCTGAATACCGCACTGAGTCAATGCGGTCTTAGCCTCTCTGGTCTCAACACTCTGTCTGATTTTGGATTTTTTTTTTTTTTTTTTCCAAAATCAGACTTGACACCAGAGAGGCTGAATACCGCACTGAGTCAATGCGGTTTTAGCCTCTCTGGTGTCAACACTGTCTGATTTTGGATTTTTTTTTTTTTTTTTCCAAAATCAGACTTGACACCCGAGAGGCTGAATACCGCACTGAGTCAATGCGGTCTTAGCCTCTCTGGTCTCAACACTCTGTCTGATTTTGGATTTTTTTTTTTTTTTCCAAAATCAGACTTGACACCAGAGAGGCTGAATACTGCACTGAGTCAATGCAGTCTTAGCCTCTCTGGTCTCAACACTCTGTCTGATTTTGGATTTTTTTTATTTTTTTTTCCAAAATCAGACTTGACACCAGAGAGGCTGAATACCGCACTGAGTCAATGCGGTCTTAGCCTCTCTGGTGTCAACACTCTGTCTGATTTTGGATTTTTTTATTTTTTTTTCCAAAATCAGACTTGACACCAGAGAGGCTGAATACCGCACTGAGTCAATGCGGTCTTAGCCTCTCTGGTCTCAACACTCTGTCTGATTTTGGATTTTTTTTTTTTTTTTCCAAAATCAGACTTGACACCAGAGAGGCTGAATACCGCACTGAGTCAATGCGGTCTTAGCCTCTCTGGTGTCAACACTCTGTCTGATTTTGGATTTTTTTTTTTTTTTTCCAAAATCAGACTTGACACCAGAGAGGCTGAATACCGCACTGAGTCAATGCGGTCTTAGCCTCTCTGGTGTCAACACTCTGTCTGATTTTGGATTTTTTTTTTTTTTTTTCCAAAATCAAACTTGACACCAGAGAGGCTGAATACCGCACTGAGTCAATGCGGTCTTAGCCTCTCTTGTGTCAACACTCTGTCTGATTTTGGATTTTTTTTTTTTTTTTCCAAAATCAGACTTGACACCAGAGAGGCTGAATACCGCACTGAGTCAATGTGGTCTTAGCCTCTCTGGTGTCAACACTCTGTCTGATTTTGCATTTTTTTTTTTTTTTTTCCAAAATCAGACTTGACACCAGAGAGGCTGAATACCGCACTGAGTCAATGCGGTCTTAGCCTCTCTGGTGTCAACACTCTGTCTGATTTTGGATTTTTTTTTTTTTTTCCAAAATCAGACTTGACACCAGAGAGGCTGAATACCGCACTGAGTCAATGCGGTCTTAGCCTCTCTGGTCTCAACACTCTGTCTGATTTTGGATTTTTTTTTTTTTTTTTCCAAAATCAGACTTGACACCAGAGAGGCTGAATACCGCACTGAGTCAATGCGGTCTTAGCGTCTCTGGTCTCAACACTCTGTCTGATTTTGGATTTTTTTTTTTTTTTTTTCCAAAATCAGACTTGACACCAGAGAGGCTGAATACCGCACTGAGTCAATGCGGTCTTAGCCTCTCTGGTCTCAACACTCTGTCTGATTTTGGATTTTTTTTTTTTTCTTCCAAAATCAGACTTGACACCAGAGAGGCTGAATACCGCACTGAGTCAATGCGGTCTTAGCCTCTCTGGTGTCAACACTCTGTCTGATTTTGGATTTTTTTTTTTTTTTCTCCAAAATCAGACTTGACACCAGAGAGGCTGAATACCGCACTGAGTCAATGCGGTCTTAGCCTCTCTGGTCTCAACACTCTGTCTGATTTTGGATTTTTTTTTTTTTTTTCCAAAATCAGACTTGACACCAGAGAGGCTGAATACCGCACTGAGTCAATGCGGTCTTAGCCTCTCTGGTGTCAACACTGTCTGATTTTGGATTTTTTTTTTTTTTTTCCAAAATCAGACTTGACACCAGAGAGGCTAAATACCACACTGAGTCAATGCGGTCTCAGCCTCTCTGGTCTCAACACTCTGTCTGATTTTGGATTTTTTTTTTTTTTTTTCCAAAATCAGACTTGACACCAGAGAGGCTGAATACCGCACTGAGTCAATGCGGTCTTAGCCTCTCTGGTGTCAACACTCTGTCTGATTTTGGATTTTTTTTTTTTTTTCCAAAATCAGACTTGACACCAGAGAGGCTGAATACCGCACTGAGTCAATGCGGTCTTAGCCTCTCTGGTGTCAACACTCTGTCTGATTTTGGATTTTTTTTTTTTTTCTCCAAAATCAGACTTGACACCAGAGAGGCTGAATACCGCACTGAGTCAATGCGGTCTTAGCCTCTCTGGTCTCAACACTCTGTCTGATTTTGGATTTTTTTTTTTTTTTTCCAAAATCAGACTTGACACCAGAGAGGCTGAATACCGCACTGAGTCAATGCGGTCTTAGCCTCTCTGGTGTCAACACTGTCTGATTTTGGATTTTTTTTTTTTTTTTCCAAAATCAGACTTGACACCAGAGAGGCTAAATACCACACTGAGTCAATGCGGTCTTAGCGTCTCTGGTCTCAACACTCTGTCTGATTTTGGATTTTTTTTTTTTTTTTTCCAAAATCAGACTTGACACCAGAGAGGCTGAATACCGCACTGAGTCAATGCGGTCTTAGCCTCTCTGGTCTCAACACTCTGTCTGATTTTGGATTTTTTTTTTCTTTCTTCCAAAATCAGACTTGACACCAGAGCGGCTGAATACCGCACTGAGTCAATGCGGTCTTAGCCTCTCTGGTGTCAACACTCTGTCTGATTTTGGATTTTTTTTTTTTTTCTCCAAAATCAGACTTGACACCAGAGAGGCTGAATACCGCACTGAGTCAATGCGGTCTTAGCCTCTCTGGTCTCAACACTCTGTCTGATTTTGGATTTTTTTTTTCCTTTTTCCAAAATCAGACTTGACACCAGAGAGGCTGAATACCGCACTGAGTCAATGCGGTCTTAGCCTCTCTGGTGTCAACACTGTCTGATTTTGGATTTTTTTTTTTTTTTTCCAAAATCAGACTTGACACCAGAGAGGCTAAATACCACAATGAGTCAATGCGGTCTCAGCCTCTCTGGTCTCAACACTCTGTCTGATTTTGGATTTTTTTTTTTTTTTTTCCAAAATCAGACTTGACACCAGAGAGGCTGAATACCGCACTGAGTCAATGCGGTCTTAGCCTCTCTGGTCTCAACACTCTGTCTGATTTTGGATTTTTTTTTTTTTTTTTCCAAAATCAGACTTGACACCAGAGAGGCTGAATACCGCACTGAGTCAATGCGGTCTTAGCCTCTCTGGTCTCAACACTCTGTCTGATTTTGGATTTTTTTTTTTTTTTTTTCAAAATCAGACTTGACACCAGAGAGGCTGAATACCGCACTGAGTCAATGCGGTCTTAGCCTCTCTGGTCTCAACACTCTGTCTGATTTTGGATTTTTTTTTTTTTTTTTTCCAAAATCAGACTTGACACCAGAGAGGCTGAATACCGCACTGAGTCAATGCGGGCTTAGCCTCTCTGGTGTCAACACTCTGTCTGATTTTGGATTTTTTTTTTTTTTTTTCAAAAATCAGACTTGACACCAGAGAGGCTGAATACCGCACTGAGTCAATGCGGTCTTAGCCTCTCTGGTCTCAACACTCTGTCTGATTTTGGATTTTTTTTCTTTTTTTTCCAAAATCAGACTTGACACCAGAGAGGCTGAATACCGCACTGAGTCAATGCGGTCTTAGCCTCTCTGGTGTCAACACTCTGTCTGATTTTGCATTTTTTTTTTTTTTTTTTTCCAAAATCAGACTTGACACCAGAGAGGCTGAATACCGCACTGAGTCAATGCGGTCTTAGCCTCTCTGGTCTCAACACTCTGTCTGATTTTGGATTTTTTTTTTTTTTTTCCAAAATCAGACTTGACACCAGAGAGGCTGAATACCGCACTGAGTCAATGCGGTCTTAGCCTCTCTGGTCTCAACACTCTGTCTGATTTTGGATTTTTTTTTTTTTTTTTCCAAAATCAGACTTGACACCAGAGAGGCTGAATACCGCACTGAGTCAATGCGGTCTTAGCCTCTCTGGTGTCAACACTCTGTCTGATTTTGGATTTTTTTATTTTTTTTTCCAAAATCAGACTTGACACCAGAGAGGCTGAATACCGCACTGAGTCAATGCGGTCTTAGCCTCTCTGGTCTCAACACTCTGTCTGATTTTGGATTTTTTTTTTTTTTTTCCAAAATCAGACTTGACACCAGAGAGGCTGAATACCGCACTGAGTCAATGCGGTCTTAGCCTCTCTGGTCTCAACACTCTGTCTGATTTTGGATTTTTTTTTTTTTTTTTTCCAAAATCAGACTTGACACCAGAGAGGCTGAATACCGCACTGAGTCAATGCGGGCTTAGCCTCTCTGGTGTCAACACTCTGTCTGATTTTGGATTTTTTTTTTTTTTTTTCAAAAATCAGACTTGACACCAGAGAGGCTGAATACCGCACTGAGTCAATGCGGTCTTAGCCTCTCTGGTCTCAACACTCTGTCTGATTTTGGATTTTTTTTCTTTTTTTTCCAAAATCAGACTTGACACCAGAGAGGCTGAATACCGCACTGAGTCAATGCGGTCTTAGCCTCTCTGGTGTCAACACTCTGTCTGATTTTGGATTTTTTTTTTTCCAAAATCAGACTTGACACCAGAGAGGCTGAATACCGCACTGAGTCAATGCGGTCTTAGCCTCTCTGGTCTCAACACTCTGTCTGATTTTGGATTTTTTTTTTTTTTTTTCCAAAATCAGACTTGACACCAGAGAGGCTGAATACCGCACTGAGTCAATGCGGTCTTAGCCTCTCTGGTGTCAACACTCTGTCTGATTTTGGATTTTTTTTTTTTTTTTCCAAAATCAGACTTGACACCAGAGAGGCTGAATACCGCACTGAGTCAATGCGGTCTTAGCCTCTCTGGTCTCAACACTCTGTCTGATTTTGGATTTTTTTTTTTTTTTTTTCCAAAATCAGACTTGACACCAGAGAGGCTGAATACCGCACTGAGTCAATGCGGTTTTAGCCTCTCTGGTGTCAACACTGTCTGATTTTGGATTTTTTTTTTTTTTTTTCCAAAATCAGACTTGACACCCGAGAGGCTGAATACCGCACTGAGTCAATGCGGTCTTAGCCTCTCTGGTCTCAACACTCTGTCTGATTTTGGATTTTTTTTTTTTTTTCCAAAATCAGACTTGACACCAGAGAGGCTGAATACTGCACTGAGTCAATGCAGTCTTAGCCTCTCTGGTCTCAACACTCTGTCTGATTTTGGATTTTTTTTATTTTTTTTTCCAAAATCAGACTTGACACCAGAGAGGCTGAATACCGCACTGAGTCAATGCGGTCTTAGCCTCTCTGGTGTCAACACTCTGTCTGATTTTGGATTTTTTTTTTTTTTTTCCAAAATCAGACTTGACACCAGAGAGGCTGAATACCGCACTGAGTCAATGCGGTCTTAGCCTCTCTGGTGTCAACACTCTGTCTGATTTTGGATTTTTTTTTTTTTTTTTTCAAAATCAGACTTGACACCAGAGAGGCTGAATACCGCACTGAGTCAATGCGGTCTTAGCCTCTCTGGTCTCAACACTCTGTCTGATTTTGGATTTTTTTTTTTTTTTTTTCCAAAATCAGACTTGACACCAGAGAGGCTGAATACCGCACTGAGTCAATGCGGGCTTAGCCTCTCTGGTGTCAACACTCTGTCTGATTTTGGATTTTTTTTTTTTTTTTTCAAAAATCAGACTTGACACCAGAGAGGCTGAATACCGCACTGAGTCAATGCGGTCTTAGCCTCTCTGGTCTCAACACTCTGTCTGATTTTGGATTTTTTTTCTTTTTTTTCCAAAATCAGACTTGACACCAGAGAGGCTGAATACCGCACTGAGTCAATGCGGTCTTAGCCTCTCTGGTGTCAACACTCTGTCTGATTTTGGATTTTTTTTTTTCCAAAATCAGACTTGACACCAGAGAGGCTGAATACCGCACTGAGTCAATGCGGTCTTAGCCTCTCTGGTCTCAACACTCTGTCTGATTTTGGATTTTTTTTTTTTTTTTTCCAAAATCAGACTTGACACCAGAGAGGCTGAATACCGCACTGAGTCAATGCGGTCTTAGCCTCTCTGGTGTCAACACTCTGTCTGATTTTGGATTTTTTTTTTTTTTTTCCAAAATCAGACTTGACACCAGAGAGGCTGAATACCGCACTGAGTCAATGCGGTCTTAGCCTCTCTGGTCTCAACACTCTGTCTGATTTTGGATTTTTTTTTTTTTTTTTTCCAAAATCAGACTTGACACCAGAGAGGCTGAATACCGCACTGAGTCAATGCGGTTTTAGCCTCTCTGGTGTCAACACTGTCTGATTTTGGATTTTTTTTTTTTTTTTTCCAAAATCAGACTTGACACCCGAGAGGCTGAATACCGCACTGAGTCAATGCGGTCTTAGCCTCTCTGGTCTCAACACTCTGTCTGATTTTGGATTTTTTTTTTTTTTTCCAAAATCAGACTTGACACCAGAGAGGCTGAATACTGCACTGAGTCAATGCAGTCTTAGCCTCTCTGGTCTCAACACTCTGTCTGATTTTGGATTTTTTTTATTTTTTTTTCCAAAATCAGACTTGACACCAGAGAGGCTGAATACCGCACTGAGTCAATGCGGTCTTAGCCTCTCTGGTGTCAACACTCTGTCTGATTTTGGATTTTTTTATTTTTTTTTCCAAAATCAGACTTGACACCAGAGAGGCTGAATACCGCACTGAGTCAATGCGGTCTTAGCCTCTCTGGTCTCAACACTCTGTCTGATTTTGGATTTTTTTTTTTTTTTTCCAAAATCAGACTTGACACCAGAGAGGCTGAATACCGCACTGAGTCAATGCGGTCTTAGCCTCTCTGGTGTCAACACTCTGTCTGATTTTGGATTTTTTTTTTTTTTTTCCAAAATCAGACTTGACACCAGAGAGGCTGAATACCGCACTGAGTCAATGCGGTCTTAGCCTCTCTGGTGTCAACACTCTGTCTGATTTTGGATTTTTTTTTTTTTTTTTCCAAAATCAAACTTGACACCAGAGAGGCTGAATACCGCACTGAGTCAATGCGGTCTTAGCCTCTCTTGTGTCAACACTCTGTCTGATTTTGGATTTTTTTTTTTTTTTTCCAAAATCAGACTTGACACCAGAGAGGCTGAATACCGCACTGAGTCAATGTGGTCTTAGCCTCTCTGGTGTCAACACTCTGTCTGATTTTGCATTTTTTTTTTTTTTTTTCCAAAATCAGACTTGACACCAGAGAGGCTGAATACCGCACTGAGTCAATGCGGTCTTAGCCTCTCTGGTGTCAACACTCTGTCTGATTTTGGATTTTTTTTTTTTTTTCCAAAATCAGACTTGACACCAGAGAGGCTGAATACCGCACTGAGTCAATGCGGTCTTAGCCTCTCTGGTCTCAACACTCTGTCTGATTTTGGATTTTTTTTTTTTTTTTTCCAAAATCAGACTTGACACCAGAGAGGCTGAATACCGCACTGAGTCAATGCGGTCTTAGCGTCTCTGGTCTCAACACTCTGTCTGATTTTGGATTTTTTTTTTTTTTTTTTCCAAAATCAGACTTGACACCAGAGAGGCTGAATACCGCACTGAGTCAATGCGGTCTTAGCCTCTCTGGTCTCAACACTCTGTCTGATTTTGGATTTTTTTTTTTTTCTTCCAAAATCAGACTTGACACCAGAGAGGCTGAATACCGCACTGAGTCAATGCGGTCTTAGCCTCTCTGGTGTCAACACTCTGTCTGATTTTGGATTTTTTTTTTTTTTTCTCCAAAATCAGACTTGACACCAGAGAGGCTGAATACCGCACTGAGTCAATGCGGTCTTAGCCTCTCTGGTCTCAACACTCTGTCTGATTTTGGATTTTTTTTTTTTTTTTCCAAAATCAGACTTGACACCAGAGAGGCTGAATACCGCACTGAGTCAATGCGGTCTTAGCCTCTCTGGTGTCAACACTGTCTGATTTTGGATTTTTTTTTTTTTTTTCCAAAATCAGACTTGACACCAGAGAGGCTAAATACCACACTGAGTCAATGCGGTCTCAGCCTCTCTGGTCTCAACACTCTGTCTGATTTTGGATTTTTTTTTTTTTTTTTCCAAAATCAGACTTGACACCAGAGAGGCTGAATACCGCACTGAGTCAATGCGGTCTTAGCCTCTCTGGTGTCAACACTCTGTCTGATTTTGGATTTTTTTTTTTTTTTCCAAAATCAGACTTGACACCAGAGAGGCTGAATACCGCACTGAGTCAATGCGGTCTTAGCCTCTCTGGTGTCAACACTCTGTCTGATTTTGGATTTTTTTTTTTTTTCTCCAAAATCAGACTTGACACCAGAGAGGCTGAATACCGCACTGAGTCAATGCGGTCTTAGCCTCTCTGGTCTCAACACTCTGTCTGATTTTGGATTTTTTTTTTTTTTTTCCAAAATCAGACTTGACACCAGAGAGGCTGAATACCGCACTGAGTCAATGCGGTCTTAGCCTCTCTGGTGTCAACACTGTCTGATTTTGGATTTTTTTTTTTTTTTTCCAAAATCAGACTTGACACCAGAGAGGCTAAATACCACACTGAGTCAATGCGGTCTTAGCGTCTCTGGTCTCAACACTCTGTCTGATTTTGGATTTTTTTTTTTTTTTTTCCAAAATCAGACTTGACACCAGAGAGGCTGAATACCGCACTGAGTCAATGCGGTCTTAGCCTCTCTGGTCTCAACACTCTGTCTGATTTTGGATTTTTTTTTTCTTTCTTCCAAAATCAGACTTGACACCAGAGCGGCTGAATACCGCACTGAGTCAATGCGGTCTTAGCCTCTCTGGTGTCAACACTCTGTCTGATTTTGGATTTTTTTTTTTTTTCTCCAAAATCAGACTTGACACCAGAGAGGCTGAATACCGCACTGAGTCAATGCGGTCTTAGCCTCTCTGGTCTCAACACTCTGTCTGATTTTGGATTTTTTTTTTCCTTTTTCCAAAATCAGACTTGACACCAGAGAGGCTGAATACCGCACTGAGTCAATGCGGTCTTAGCCTCTCTGGTGTCAACACTGTCTGATTTTGGATTTTTTTTTTTTTTTTCCAAAATCAGACTTGACACCAGAGAGGCTAAATACCACAATGAGTCAATGCGGTCTCAGCCTCTCTGGTCTCAACACTCTGTCTGATTTTGGATTTTTTTTTTTTTTTTTCCAAAATCAGACTTGACACCAGAGAGGCTGAATACCGCACTGAGTCAATGCGGTCTTAGCCTCTCTGGTCTCAACACTCTGTCTGATTTTGGATTTTTTTTTTTTTTTTTCCAAAATCAGACTTGACACCAGAGAGGCTGAATACCGCACTGAGTCAATGCGGTCTTAGCCTCTCTGGTCTCAACACTCTGTCTGATTTTGGATTTTTTTTTTTTTTTTTTCAAAATCAGACTTGACACCAGAGAGGCTGAATACCGCACTGAGTCAATGCGGTCTTAGCCTCTCTGGTCTCAACACTCTGTCTGATTTTGGATTTTTTTTTTTTTTTTTTCCAAAATCAGACTTGACACCAGAGAGGCTGAATACCGCACTGAGTCAATGCGGGCTTAGCCTCTCTGGTGTCAACACTCTGTCTGATTTTGGATTTTTTTTTTTTTTTTTCAAAAATCAGACTTGACACCAGAGAGGCTGAATACCGCACTGAGTCAATGCGGTCTTAGCCTCTCTGGTCTCAACACTCTGTCTGATTTTGGATTTTTTTTCTTTTTTTTCCAAAATCAGACTTGACACCAGAGAGGCTGAATACCGCACTGAGTCAATGCGGTCTTAGCCTCTCTGGTGTCAACACTCTGTCTGATTTTGCATTTTTTTTTTTTTTTTTTTCCAAAATCAGACTTGACACCAGAGAGGCTGAATACCGCACTGAGTCAATGCGGTCTTAGCCTCTCTGGTCTCAACACTCTGTCTGATTTTGGATTTTTTTTTTTTTTTTCCAAAATCAGACTTGACACCAGAGAGGCTGAATACCGCACTGAGTCAATGCGGTCTTAGCCTCTCTGGTCTCAACACTCTGTCTGATTTTGGATTTTTTTTTTTTTTTTTCCAAAATCAGACTTGACACCAGAGAGGCTGAATACCGCACTGAGTCAATGCGGTCTTAGCCTCTCTGGTGTCAACACTCTGTCTGATTTTGGATTTTTTTATTTTTTTTTCCAAAATCAGACTTGACACCAGAGAGGCTGAATACCGCACTGAGTCAATGCGGTCTTAGCCTCTCTGGTCTCAACACTCTGTCTGATTTTGGATTTTTTTTTTTTTTTTCCAAAATCAGACTTGACACCAGAGAGGCTGAATACCGCACTGAGTCAATGCGGTCTTAGCCTCTCTGGTGTCAACACTCTGTCTGATTTTGGATTTTTTTTTTTTTTTTCCAAAATCAGACTTGACACCAGAGAGGCTGAATACCGCACTGAGTCAATGCGGTCTTAGCCTCTCTGGTCTCAACACTCTGTCTGATTTTGGATTTATTTTTATTTTTTTTCCAAAATCAGACTTGACACCAGAGAGGCTGAATACCGCACTGAGTCAATGTGGTCTTAGCCTCTCTGGTGTCAACACTCTGTCTGATTTTGGATTTTTTTTTTTTTTTTTCCAAAATCAAACTTGACACCAGAGAGGCTGAATACCGCACTGAGTCAATGCGGTCTTAGCCTCTCTTGTGTCAACACTCTGTCTGATTTTGGATTTTTTTTTTTTTTTTCCAAAATCAGACTTGACACCAGAGAGGCTGAATACCGCACTGAGTCAATGCGGTCTTAGCCTCTCTGGTGTCAACACTCTGTCTGATTTTGCATTTTTTTTTTTTTTTTTTCCAAAATCAGACTTGACACCAGAGAGGCTGAATACCGCACTGAGTCAATGCGGTCTTAGCCTCTCTGGTGTCAACACTCTGTCTGATTTTGGATTTTTTTTTTTTTTTCCAAAATCAGACTTGACACCAGAGAGGCTGAATACCGCACTGAGTCAATGCGGTCTTAGCGTCTCTGGTCTCAACACTCTGTCTGATTTTGGATTTTTTTTTTTTTTTTTTTCCAAAATCAGACTTGACACCAGAGAGGCTGAATACCGCACTGAGTCAATGCGGTCTTAGCCTCTCTGGTGTCAACACTCTGTCTGATTTTGGATTTTTTTTTTTCTCCAAAATCAGACTTGACACCAGAGAGGCTGAATACCGCACTGAGTCAATGCGGTCTTAGCCTCTCTGGTCTCAACACTCTGTCTGATTTTGGATTTTTTTTTTTTTTTTTTCCAAAATCAGACTTGACACCAGAGAGGCTGAATACCGCACTGAGTCAATGCGGTCTTAGCCTCTCTGGTGTCAACACTCTGTCTGATTTTGGATTTTTTTTTTTTTTTTCCAAAATCAGACTTGACACCAGAGAGGCTGAATACCGCACTGAGTCAATGCGGTCTTAGCCTCTCTGGTCTCAACACTCTGTCTGATTTTGGATTTTTTTTTTTTTTTTTCCAAAATCAGACTTGACACCAGAGAGGCTGAATACCGCACTGAGTCAATGCGGTCTTAGCCTCTCTGGTGTCAACACTCTGTCTGATTTTGGATTTTTTTATTTTTTTTTCCAAAATCAGACTTGACACCAGAGAGGCTGAATACCGCACTGAGTCAATGCGGTCTTAGCCTCTCTGGTCTCAACACTCTGTCTGATTTTGGATTTTTTTTTTTTTTTCCAAAATCAGACTTGACACCAGAGAGGCTGAATACCGCACTGAGTCAATGCGGTCTTAGCCTCTCTGGTGTCAACACTCTGTCTGATTTTGGATTTTTTTTTTTTTTTTCCAAAATCAGACTTGACACCAGAGAGGCTGAATACCGCACTGAGTCAATGCGGTCTTAGCCTCTCTGGTCTCAACACTCTGTCTGATTTTGGATTTTTTTTTTTTTTTTTTCCAAAATCAGACTTGACACCAGAGAGGCTGAATACCGCACTGAGTCAATGTGGTCTTAGCCTCTCTGGTGTCAACACTCTGTCTGATTTTGGATTTTTTTTTTTTTTTTTCCAAAATCAAACTTGACACCAGAGAGGCTGAATACCGCACTGAGTCAATGCGGTCTTAGCCTCTCTTGTGTCAACACTCTGTCTGATTTTGGATTTTTTTTTTTTTTTTCCAAAATCAGACTTGACACCAGAGAGGCTGAATACCGCACTGAGTCAATGCGGTCTTAGCCTCTCTGGTGTCAACACTCTGTCTGATTTTGCATTTTTTTTTTTTTTTTTTCCAAAATCAGACTTGACACCAGAGAGGCTGAATACCGCACTGAGTCAATGCGGTCTTAGCCTCTCTGGTGTCAACACTCTGTCTGATTTTGGATTTTTTTTTTTTTTTCCAAAATCAGACTTGACACCAGAGAGGCTGAATACCGCACTGAGTCAATGCGGTCTTAGCGTCTCTGGTCTCAACACTCTGTCTGATTTTGGATTTTTTTTTTTTTTTTTTCCAAAATCAGACTTGACACCAGAGAGGCTGAATACCGCACTGAGTCAATGCGGTCTTAGCCTCTCTGGTGTCAACACTCTGTCTGATTTTGGATTTTTTTTTTCTCCAAAATCAGACTTGACACCAGAGAGGCTGAATACCGCACAGAGTCAATGCGGTCTTAGCCTCTCTGGTCTCAACACTCTGTCTGATTTTGGATTTTTTTTTTTTTTTTTCCAAAATCAGACTTGACACCAGAGAGGCTGAATACCGCACTGAGTCAATGCGGTCTTAGCCTCTCTGGTGTCAACACTCTGTCTGATTTTGGATTTTTTTTTTTTTTTTCCAAAATCAGACTTGACACCAGAGAGGCTGAATACCGCACTGAGTCAATGCGGTCTTAGCCTCTCTGGTATCAACACTCTGTCTGATTTTGGATTTTTTTTTTTTTTTTTCCAAAATCAGACTTGACACCAGAGAGGCTGAATACCGCACTGAGTCAATGCGGTCTTAGCCTCTCTGGTGTCAACACTCTGTCTGATTTTGGATTTTTTTATTTTTTTTTCCAAAATCAGACTTGACACCAGAGAGGCTGAATACCGCACTGAGTCAATGCAGTCTTAGCCTCTCTGGTCTCAACACTCTGTCTGATTTTGGATTTTTTTTTTTTTTTCCAAAATCAGACTTGACACCAGAGAGGCTGAATACCGCACTGAGTCAATGCGGTCTTAGCCTCTCTGGTGTCAACACTCTGTCTGATTTTGGATTTTTTTTTTTTTTTTCCAAAATCAGACTTGACACCAGAGAGGCTGAATACCGCACTGAGTCAATGCGGTCTTAGCCTCTCTGGTCTCAACACTCTGTCTGATTTTGGATTTATTTTTATTTTTTTTCCAAAATCAGACTTGACACCAGAGAGGCTGAATACCGCACTGAGTCAATGTGGTCTTAGCCTCTCTGGTGTCAACACTCTGTCTGATTTTGGATTTTTTTTTTTTTTTTATCAAAATCAAACTTGACACCAGAGAGGCTGAATACCGCACTGAGTCAATGCGGTCTTAGCCTCTCTTGTGTCAACACTCTGTCTGATTTTGGATTTTTTTTTTTTTTTTCCAAAATCAGACTTGACACCAGAGAGGCTGAATACCGCACTGAGTCAATGCGGTCTTAGCCTCTCTGGTGTCAACACTCTGTCTGATTTTGCATTTTTTTTTTTTTTTTTTCCAAAATCAGACTTGACACCAGAGAGGCTGAATACCGCACTGAGTCAATGCGGTCTTAGCCTCTCTGGTGTCAACACTCTGTCTGATTTTGGATTTTTTTTTTTTTTTTCCAAAATCAGACTTGACACCAGAGAGGCTGAATACCGCACTGAGTCAATGCGGTCTTAGCCTCTCTGGTCTCAACACTCTGTCTGATTTTGGATTTTTTTTTTTTTTTTTCCAAAATCAGACTTGACACCAGAGAGGCTGAATACCGCACTGAGTCAATGCGGTCTTAGCGTCTCTGGTCTCAACACTCTGTCTGATTTTGGATTTTTTTTTTTTTTTTTTCCAAAATCAGACTTGACACCAGAGAGGCTGAATACCGCACTGAGTCAATGCGGTCTTAGCCTCTCTGGTCTCAACACTCTGTCTGATTTTGGATTTTTTTTTTTTTCTTCCAAAATCAGACTTGACACCAGAGAGGCTGAATACCGCACTGAGTCAATGCGGTCTTAGCCTCTCTGGTGTCAACACTCTGTCTGATTTTGGATTTTTTTTTTTTTTCTCCAAAATCAGACTTGACACCAGAGAGGCTGAATACCGCACTGAGTCAATGCGGTCTTAGCCTCTCTGGTCTCAACACTCTGTCTGATTTTGGATTTTTTTTTTTTTTTCCAAAATCAGACTTGACACCAGAGAGGCTGAATACCGCACTGAGTCAATGCGGTCTTAGCCTCTCTGGTGTCAACACTGTCTGATTTTTTGATTTTTTTTTTTTTTTTCCAAAATCAGGCTTGACACCAGAGAGGCTAAATACCACACTGAGTCAATGCGGTCTCAGCCTCTCTGGTCTCAACACTCTGTCTGATTTTGGATTTTTTTTTTTTTTTTCCAAAATCAGACTTGACACCAGAGAGGCTGAATACCGCACTGAGTCAATGCTGTCTTAGCCTCTCTGGTCTCAACACTCTGTCTGATTTTGGATTTTTTTTTTTTTTTTCCAAAATCAGACTTGACACCAGAGAGGCTGAATACCGCACTGAGTCAATGCGGTCTTAGCCTCTCTGGTGTCAACACTCCGTCTGATTTTGGATTTTTTTTTTTTTTTTCCAAAATCAGACTTGACACCAGAGAGGCTGAATACCGCACTGAGTCAATGCGGTCTTAGCCTCTCTGGTGTCAACACTCCGTCTGATTTTGGATTTTTTTTTTTTTTTCCAAAATCAGACTTGACACCAGAGAGGCTGAATACCGCACTGAGTCAATGCGGTCTTAGCCTCTCTGGTCTCAACACTCTGTCTGATTTTGGATTTTTCTTTTTTTTTTCCAAAATCAGACTTGACACCAGAGAGGCTGAATACCGCACTGAGTCAATGCGGTCTTAGCCTCTCTGGTCTCAACACTCTGTCTGATTTTGGATTTTTTTTTTTTTTTTTCCAAAATCAGACTTGACACCAGAGAGGCTGAATACCGCACTGAGTCAATGCGGTCTTAGCCTCTCTGTTGTCAACACTCTGTCTGATTTTGGATTTTTTTTTTTTTTTTTCCAAAATCAGACTTGACACCAGAGAGGCTGAATACCGCACTGAGACAATGCGGTCTTAGCCTCTCTGGTCTCAACACTCTGTCTGATTTTGGATTTTTTTTTTTTCTTTTCCAAAATCAGACTTGACACCAGAGAGGCTGAATACAGCACTGAGTCAATGCGGTCTTAGCCTCTCTGGTGTCAACACTCTGTCTGATTTTGGATTTATTTTTATTTTTTTTCCAAAATCAGACTTGACACCAGAGAGGCTGAATACCGCACTGAGTCAATGCGGTCTTAGCCTCTCTGGTGTCAACACTCTGTCTGATTTTGGATTTTTTTTTTTTTTTTTTCCAAAATCAAACTTGACACCAGAGAGGCTGAATACCGCACTGAGTCAATGCGGTCTTAGCCTCTCTTGTGTCAACACTCTGTCTGATTTTGGATTTTTTTTTTTTTTTTCCAAAATCAGACTTGACACCAGAGAGGCTGAATACCGCACTGAGTCAATGCGGTCTTAGCCTCTCTGGTGTCAACACTCTGTCTGATTTTGCATTTTTTTTTTTTTTTTCCCAAAATCAGACTTGACACCAGAGAGGCTGAATACCGCACTGAGTCAATGCGGTCTTAGCCTCTCTGGTGTCAACACTCTGTCTGATTTTGGATTTTTTTTTTTTTTTCCAAAATCAGACTTGACACCAGAGAGGCTGAATACCGCACTGAGTCAATGCGGTCTTAGCCTCTCTGGTCTCAACACTCTGTCTGATTTTGGATTTTTTTTTTTTTTTTTCCAAAATCAGACTTGACACCAGAGAGGCTGAATACCGCACTGAGTCAATGTGGTCTTAGCGTCTCTGGTCTCAACACTCTGTCTGATTTTGGATTTTTTTTTTTTTTTTTTCCAAAATCAGACTTGACACCAGAGAGGCTGAATACCGCACTGAGTCAATGCGGTCTTAGCCTCTCTGGTCTCAACACTCTGTCTGATTTTGGATTTTTTTTTTTTCTTCCAAAATCAGACTTGACACCAGAGAGGCTGAATACCGCACTGAGTCAATGCGGTCTTAGCCTCTCTGGTGTCAACACTCTGTCTGATTTTGGATTTTTTTTTTTTTTCTCCAAAATCAGACTTGACACCAGAGAGGCTGAATACCGCACTGAGTCAATGCGGTCTTAGCCTCTCTGGTCTCAACACTCTGTCTGATTTTGGATTTTTTTTTTTTTTTTCCAAAATCAGACTTGACACCAGAGAGGCTGAATACCGCACTGAGTCAATGCGGTCTTAGCCTCTCTGGTGTCAACACTGTCTGATTTTGGATTTTTTTTTTTTTTTTCCAAAATCAGACTTGACACCAGAGAGGCTAAATACCACACTGAGTCAATGCGGTCTCAGCCTCTCTGGTCTCAACACTCTGTCTGATTTTGGATTTTTTTTTTTTTTTTTCAAAAATCAGACTTGACACCAGAGAGGCTGAATACCGCACTGAGTCAATGCGGTCTTAGCCTCTCTGGTGTCAACACTCTGTCTGATTTTGCATTTTTTTTTTTTTTTTTCCAAAATCAGACTTGACACCAGAGAGGCTGAATACCGCACTGAGTCAATGCAGTCTTAGCCTCTCTGGTGTCAACACTCTGTCTGATTTTGGATTTTTTTTTTTTTTTCCAAAATCAGACTTGACACCAGAGAGGCTGAATACCGCACTGAGTCAATGCGGTCTTAGCCTCTCTGGTCTCAACACTCTGTCTGATTTTGGATTTTTTTTTTTTTTTTTTCCAAAATCAGACTTGACACCAGAGAGGCTGAATACCGCACTGAGTCAATGCGGTCTTAGCGTCTCTGGTCTCAACACTCTGTCTGATTTTGGATTTTTTTTTTTTTTTTTTCCAAAATCAGACTTGACACCAGAGAGGCTGAATACCGCACTGAGTCAATGCGGTCTTAGCCTCTCTGGTCTCAACACTCTGTCTGATTTTGGATTTTTTTTCTTTTCTTCCAAAATCAGACTTGACACCAGAGAGGCTGAATACCGCACTGAGTCAATGCGGTCTTAGCCTCTCTGGTGTCAACACTCTGTCTGATTTTGGATTTTTTTTTTTTTCTCCAAAATCAGACTTGACACCAGAGAGGCTGAATACCGCACTGAGTCAATGCGGTCTTAGCCTCTCTGGTCTCAACACTCTGTCTGATTTTGGATTTTTTTTTTTTTTTTCCAAAATCAGACTTGACACCAGAGAGGCTGAATACCGCACTGAGTCAATGCGGTCTTAGCCTCTCTGGTGTCAACACTGTCTGATTTTGGATTTTTTTTTTTTTTTTCCAAAATCAGACTTGACACCAGAGAGGCTAAATACCACACTGAGTCAATGCGGTCTCAGCCTCTCTGGTCTCAACACTCTGTCTGATTTTGGATTTTTTTTTTTTTTTTTCCAAAATCAGACTTGACACCAGAGAGGCTGAATACCGCACTGAGTCAATGCTGTCTTAGCCTCTCTGGTCTCAACACTCTGTCTGATTTTGGATTTTTTTTTTTTTTTTTCCAAAATCCGACTTGACACCAGAGAGGCTGAATACCGCACTGAGTCAATGCGGTCTTAGCCTCTCTGGTGTCAACACTCCGTCTGATTTTGGATTTTTTTTTTTTTTTTCCAAAATCAGACTTGACACCAGAGAGGCTGAATACCGCACTGAGTCAATGCGGTCTTAGCCTCTCTGGTGTCAACACTGTCTGATTTTTTGATTTTTTTTTTTTTTTTCCAAAATCAGACTTGACACCAGAGAGGCTAAATACCACACTGAGTCAATGCGGTCTCAGCCTCTCTGGTCTCAACACTCTGTCTGATTTTGGATTTTTTTTTTTTTTTTTCCAAAATCAGACTTGACACCAGAGAGGCTGAATACTGCACTGAGTCAATGCTGTCTTAGCCTCTCTGGTCTCAACACTCTGTCTGATTTTGGATTTTTTTTTTTTTTTTCCAAAATCAGACTTGACACCAGAGAGGCTGAATACCGCACTGAGTCAATGCGGTCTTAGCCTCTCTGGTGTCAACACTCCGTCTGATTTTGGATTTTTTTTTTTTTTTTCCAAAATCAGACTTGACACCAGAGAGGCTGAATACCGCACTGAGTCAATGCGGTCTTAGCCTCTCTGGTGTCAACACTCCGTCTGATTTTGGATTTTTTTTTTTTTTTTCCAAAATCAGACTTGACACCAGAGAGGCTGAATACCGCACTGAGTCAATGCGGTCTTAGCCTCTCTGGTCTCAACACTCTGTCTGATTTTGGATTTTTCTTTTTTTTTTCCAAAATCAGACTTGACACCAGAGAGGCTGAATACCGCACTGAGTCAATGCGGTCTTAGCCTCTCTGGTCTCAACACTCTGTCTGATTTTGGATTTTTTTTTTTTTTTTTCCAAAATCAGACTTGACACCAGAGAGGCTGAATACCGCACTGAGTCAATGCGGTCTTAGCCTCTCTGTTGTCAACACTCTGTCTGATTTTGGATTTTTTTTTTTTTTTTTCCAAAATCAGACTTGACACCAGAGAGGCTGAATACCGCACTGAGACAATGCGGTCTTAGCCTCTCTGGTCTCAACACTCTGTCTGATTTTGGATTTTTTTTTTTTTTTTCCAAAATCAGACTTGACACCAGAGAGGCTGAATACAGCACTGAGTCAATGCGGTCTTAGCCTCTCTGGTGTCAACACTCTGTCTGATTTTGGATTTTTTTTTTTTTTTTTTCCAAAATCAGACTTGACACCAGAGAGGCTGAATACTGCACTGAGTCAATGCGGTCTTAGCCTCTCTGGTGTCAACACTCTGTCTGATTTTGGATTTTTTTTTTTTTTTTTTCCAAAATCAAACTTGACACCAGAGAGGCTGAATACCGCACTGAGTCAATGCGGTCTTAGCCTCTCTTGTGTCAACACTCTGTCTGATTTTGGATTTTTTTTTTTTTTTTCCAAAATCAGACTTGACACCAGAGAGGCTGAATACCGCACTGAGTCAATGCGGTCTTAGCCTCTCTGGTGTCAACACTCTGTCTGATTTTGCATTTTTTTTTTTTTTTTTCCAAAATCAGACTTGACACCAGAGAGGCTGAATACCGCACTGAGTCAATGCGGTCTTAGCCTCTCTGGTGTCAACACTCTGTCTGATTTTGGATTTTTTTTTTTTTTTCCAAAATCAGACTTGACACCAGAGAGGCTGAATACCGCACTGAGTCAATGCGGTCTTAGCCTCTCTGGTCTCAACACTCGGTCTGATTTTGGATTTTTTTTTTTTTTTTCCAAAATCAGACTTGACACCAGAGAGGCTGAATACCGCACTGAGTCAATGCGGTCTTAGCGTCTCTGGTCTCAACACTCTGTCTGATTTTGGATTTTTTTTTTTTTTTTTTCCAAAATCAGACTTGACACCAGAGAGGCTGAATACCGCACTGAGTCAATGCGGTCTTAGCCTCTCTGGTCTCAACACTCTGTCTGATTTTGGATTTTTTTTTTTTCTTCCAAAATCAGACTTGACACCAGAGAGGCTGAATACCGCACTGAGTCAATGCGGTCTTAGCCTCTCTGGTCTCAACACTCTGTCTGATTTTGGATTTTTTTTTTTTTTTTTTCAAAAATCAGACTTGACACCAGAGAGGCTGAATACCGCACTGAGTCAATGCGGTCTTAGCCTCTCTGGTGTCAACACTCTGTCTGATTTTGGATTTTTCTTTTTTTTTTTTCAAAATCAGACTTGACACCAGAGAGGCTGAATACCGCACTGAGTCAATGCGGTCTTAGCCTCTCTGGTCTCAACACTCTGTCTGATTTTTGATTTTTTTTTTTTTTTTCCAAAATCAGACTTGACACCAGAGAGGCTGAATACCGCACTGAGTCAATGCGGTCTTAGCCTCTCTGGTGTCAACACTGTCTGATTTTGGATTTTTTTTTTTTTTTTCCAAAATCAGACTTGACACCAGAGAGGCTAAATACCACACTGAGTCAATGCGGTCTCAGCCTCTCTGGTCTCAACACTCTGTCTGATTTTGGATTTTTTTTTTTTTTTTTTCCAAAATCAGACTTGACACCAGAGAGGCTGAATACCGCACTGAGTCAATGCTGTCTTAGCCTCTCTGGTCTCAACACTCTGTCTGATTTTGGATTTTTTTTTTTTTTTTTCCAAAATCAGACTTGACACCAGAGAGGCTGAATACCGCACTGAGTCAATGCGGTCTTAGCCTCTCTGGTGTCAACACTCCGTCTGATTTTGGATTTTTTTTTTTTTTTTCCAAAATCAGACTTGACACCAGAGAGGCTGAATACCGCACTGAGTCAATGCGGTCTTAGCCTCTCTGGTGTCAACACTCCGTCTGATTTTGGATTTTTTTTTTTTTTTTCCAAAATCAGACTTGACACCAGAGAGGCTGAATACCGCACTGAGTCAATGCGGTCTTAGCCTCTCTGGTCTCAACACTCTGTCTGATTTTGGATTTTTCTTTTTTTTTTCCAAAATCAGACTTGACACCAGAGAGGCTGAATACTGCACTGAGTCAATGCGGTCTTAGCCTCTCTGGTCTCAACACTCTGTCTGATTTTGGATTTTTTTTTTTTTTTTTCAAAAATCAGACTTGACACCAGAGAGGCTGAATACCGCACTGAGTCAATGCAGTCTTAGCCTCTCTGGTCTCAACACTCTGTCTGATTTTGGATTTTTTTTTTTTTTTTTCCAAAATCAGACTTGACACCAGAGAGGCTGAATACCGCACTGAGTCAATGCGGTCTTAGCCTCTCTGGTGTCAACACTCTGTCTGATTTTGGATTTTTCTTTTTTTTTTTTCAAAATCAGACTTGACACCAGAGAGGCTGAATACCGCACTGAGTCAATGCGGTCTTAGCCTCTCTGGTCTCAACACTCTGTCTGATTTTGGATTTTTTTTTTTTTTTTTTTCCAAAATCAGACTTGACACCAGAGAGGCTGAATACCGCACTGAGTCAATGCCGTCTTAGCCTCTCTGGTCTCAACACTCTGTCTGATTTTGGATTTTTTTTTTTTTTTTTCCAAAATCAGACTTGACACCAGAGAGGCTGAAGACTGCACTGAGTCAATGCAGTCTTAGCCTCTCTGGTCTCAACACTCTGTCTGATTTTGGATTTTTTTTTTTTTTTTCCAAAATCAGACTTGACACCAGAGAGGCTGAATACAGCACTGAGTCAATGCGGTCTTAGCCTCTCTGGTGTCAACACTCTGTCTGATTTTGGATTTTTTTTTTTTTTCTCCAAAATCAGACTTGACACCAGAGAGGCTGAATACAGCACTGAGTCAATGCGGTCTTAGCCTCTCTGGTGTCAACACTCTGTCTGATTTTGGATTTTTTTATTTTTTTTTCCAAAATCAGACTTGACACCAGAGAGGCTGAATACCGCACTGAGTCAATGCGGTCTTAGCCTCTCTGGTCTCAACACTCTGTCTGATTTTGGATTTTTTTTTTTTTTTTCCAAAATCAGACTTGACACCAGAGAGGCTGAATACCGCACTGAGTCAATGCGGTCTTAGCCTCTCTGGTGTCAACACTCTGTCTGATTTTGGATTTTTTTTTTTTTCTTCCAAAATCAGACTTGACACCAGAGAGGCTGAATACCGCACTGAGTCAATGCGGTCTTAGCCTCTCTGGTCTCAACACTCTGTCTGATTTTGGATTTTTTTTTTTTTTTTTTCCAAAATCAGACTTGACACCAGAGAGGCTGAATGCCGCACTGAGTCAATGCGGTCTTAGCCTCTCTGTTGTCAACACTCTGTCTGATTTTGGATTTTTTTTTTTTTTTTTCCAAAATCAGACTTGACACCAGAGACGCTGAATACCGCACTGAGTCAATGCGGTCTTAGCCTCTCTGGTCTCAACACTCTGTCTGATTTTGGATTTTTTTTTTTTTTTTCCAAAATCAGACTTGACACCAGAGAGGCTGAATACCGCACTGAGTCAATGCGGTCTTAGCCTCTCTGGTGTCAACACTCTGTCTGATTTTGGATTATTATTTTTTTTTTCTAAAATCAGACTTGACACCAGAGAGGCTGAATACCGCACTGAGTCAATGCGGTCTTAGCCTCTCTGGTCTCAACACTCTGTCTGATTTTGGATTTATTTTTATTTTTTTTCCAAAATCAGACTTGACACCAGAGAGGCTGAATACCGCACTGAGTCAATGCGGTCTTAGCCTCTCTGGTGTCAACACTGTCTGATTTTGGATTTTTTTTTTTTTTTTTCCAAAATCAGACTTGACACCAGAGAGGCTAAATACCACACTGAGTCAATGCGGTCTCAGCCTCTCTGGTCTCAACACTCTGTCTGATTTTGGATTTTTTTTTTTTTTTTTCCAAAATCAGACTTGACACCAGAGAGGCTGAATACCGCACTGAGTCAATGCTGTCTTAGCCTCTCTGGTCTCAACACTCTGTCTGATTTTGGATTTTTTTTTTTTTTTTTCCAAAATCAGACTTGACACCAGAGAGGCTGAATACCGCACTGAGTCAATGCGGTCTTAGCCTCTCTGGTGTCAACACTCCGTCTGATTTTGGATTTTTTTTTTTTTTTCCAAAATCAGACTTGACACCAGAGAGGCTGAATACCGCACTGAGTCAATGCGGTCTTAGCCTCTCTGGTGTCAACACTCCGTCTGATTTTGGATTTTTTTTTTTTTTTTCCAAAATCAGACTTGACACCAGAGAGGCTGAATACCGCACTGAGTCAATGCGGTCTTAGCCTCTCTGGTCTCAACACTCTGTCTGATTTTGGATTTTTCTTTTTTTTTTCCAAAATCAGACTTGACACCAGAGAGGCTGAATACCGCACTGAGTCAATGCGGTCTTAGCCTCTCTGGTCTCAACACTCTGTCTGATTTTGGATTTTTTTTTTTTTTTTTTCAAAAATCAGACTTGACACCAGAGAGGCTGAATACCGCACTGAGTCAATGCAGTCTTAGCCTCTCTGGTCTCAACACTCTGTCTGATTTTGGATTTTTTTTTTTTTTTTTCCAAAATCAGACTTGACACCAGAGAGGCTGAATACCGCACTGAGTCAATGCGGTCTTAGCCTCTCTGGTGTCAACACTCTGTCTGATTTTGGATTTTTCTTTTTTTTTTTTCAAAATCAGACTTGACACCAGAGAGGCTGAATACCGCACTGAGTCAATGCGGTCTTAGCCTCTCTGGTGTCAACACTCTGTCTGATTTTGGATTTTTCTTTTTTTTTTTTCAAAATCAGACTTGACACCAGAGAGGCTGAATACCGCACTGAGTCAATGCGGTCTTAGCCTCTCTGGTCTCAACACTCTGTCTGATTTTGGATTTTTTTTTTTTTTTTTTCCAAAATCAGACTTGACACCAGAGAGGCTGAATACCGCACTGAGTCAATGCCGTCTTAGCCTCTCTGGTCTCAACACTCTGTCTGATTTTGGATTTTTTTTTTTTTTTTTCCAAAATCAGACTTGACACCAGAGAGGCTGAATACCGCACTGAGTCAATGCAGTCTTAGCCTCTCTGGTCTCAACACTCTGTCTGATTTTGGATTTTTTTTTTTTTTTTCCAAAATCAGACTTGACACCAGAGAGGCTGAATACAGCACTGAGTCAATGCGGTCTTAGCCTCTCTGGTGTCAACACTCTGTCTGATTTTGGATTTTTTTTTTTTTTCTCCAAAATCAGACTTGACACCAGAGAGGCTGAATACAGCACTGAGTCAATGCGGTCTTAGCCTCTCTGGTGTCAACACTCTGTCTGATTTTGGATTTTTTTATTTTTTTTTCCAAAATCAGACTTGACACCAGAGAGGCTGAATACCGCACTGAGTCAATGCGGTCTTAGCCTCTCTGGTCTCAACACTCTGTCTGATTTTGGATTTTTTTTTTTTTTTTCCAAAATCAGACTTGACACCAGAGAGGCTGAATACCGCACTGAGTCAATGCGGTCTTAGCCTCTCTGGTGTCAACACTCTGTCTGATTTTGGATTTTTTTTTTTTTTTTCCAAAATCAGACTTGACACCAGAGAGGCTGAATACCGCACTGAGTCAATGCGGTCTTAGCCTCTCTGGTCTCAACACTCTGTCTGATTTTGGATTTTTTTTTTTTTTTTTTCCAAAATCAGACTTGACACCAGAGAGGCTGAATACCGCACTGAGTCAATGCGGTCTTAGCCTCTCTGTTGTCAACACTCTGTCTGATTTTGGAATTTTTTTTTTTTTTTTCCAAAATCAGACTTGACACCAGAGACGCTGAATACCGCACTGAGTCAATGCGGTCTTAGCCTCTCTGGTCTCAACACTCTGTCTGATTTTGGATTTTTTTTTTTTTTTTCCAAAATCAGACTTGACACCAGAGAGGCTGAATACCGCACTGAGTCAATGCGGTCTTAGCCTCTCTGGTGTCAACACTCTGTCTGATTTTGGATTATTATTTTTTTTTTCTAAAATCAGACTTGACACCAGAGAGGCTGAATACCGCACTGAGTCAATGCGGTCTTAGCCTCTCTGGTCTCAACACTCTGTCTGATTTTGGATTTATTTTTATTTTTTTTCCAAAATCAGACTTGACACCAGAGAGGCTGAATACCGCACTGAGTCAATGCGGTCTTAGCCTCTCTGGTGTCAACACTGTCTGATTTTGGATTTTTTTTTTTTTTTTCCAAAATCAGACTTGACACCAGAGAGGCTAAATACCACACTGAGTCAATGCGGTCTCAGCCTCTCTGGTCTCAACACTCTGTCTGATTTTGGATTTTTTTTTTTTTTTTTCCAAAATCAGACTTAACACCAGAGAGGCTGAATACCGCACTGAGTCAATGCTGTCTTAGCCTCTCTGGTCTCAACACTCTGTCTGATTTTGGATTTTTTTTTTTTTTTTTCCAAAATCAGACTTGACACCAGAGAGGCTGAATACCGCACTGAGTCAATGCGGTCTTAGCCTCTCTGGTGTCAACACTCCGTCTGATTTTGGATTTTTTTTTTTTTTTTCCAAAATCAGACTTGACACCAGAGAGGCTGAATACCGCACTGAGTCAATGCGGTCTTAGCCTCTCTGGTGTCAACACTCCGTCTGATTTTGGATTTTTTTTTTTTTTTTCCAAAATCAGACTTGACACCAGAGAGGCTGAATACCGCACTGAGTCAATGCGGTCTTAGCCTCTCTGGTCTCAACACTCTGTCTGATTTTGGATTTTTCTTTTTTTTTTCCAAAATCAGACTTGACACCAGAGAGGCTGAATACCGCACTGAGTCAATGCGGTCTTAGCCTCTCTGGTCTCAACACTCTGTCTGATTTTGGATTTTTTTTTTTTTTTTTCAAAAATCAGACTTGACACCAGAGAGGCTGAATACCGCACTGAGTCAATGCAGTCTTAGCCTCTCTGGTCTCAACACTCTGTCTGATTTTGGATTTTTTTTTTTTTTTTTCCAAAATCAGACTTGACACCAGAGAGGCTGAATACCGCACTGAGTCAATGCGGTCTTAGCCTCTCTGGTGTCAACACTCTGTCTGATTTTGGATTTTTCTTTTTTTTTTTTCAAAATCAGACTTGACACCAGAGAGGCTGAATACCGCACTGAGTCAATGCGGTCTTAGCCTCTCTGGTCTCAACACTCTGTCTGATTTTGGATTTTTTTTTTTTTTTTTTCCAAAATCAGACTTGACACCAGAGAGGCTGAATACCGCACTGAGTCAATGCCGTCTTAGCCTCTCTGGTCTCAACACTCTGTCTGATTTTGGATTTTTTTTTTTTTTTTTCCAAAATCAGACTTGACACCAGAGAGGCTGAATACCGCACTGAGTCAATGCAGTCTTAGCCTCTCTGGTCTCAACACTCTGTCTGATTTTGGATTTTTTTTTTTTTTTTCCAAAATCAGACTTGACACCAGAGAGGCTGAATACAGCACTGAGTCAATGCGGTCTTAGCCTCTCTGGTGTCAACACTCTGTCTGATTTTGGATTTTTTTTTTTTTTCTCCAAAATCAGACTTGACACCAGAGAGGCTGAATACAGCACTGAGTCAATGCGGTCTTAGCCTCTCTGGTGTCAACACTCTGTCTGATTTTGGATTTTTTTATTTTTTTTTCCAAAATCAGACTTGACACCAGAGAGGCTGAATACCGCACTGAGTCAATGCGGTCTTAGCCTCTCTGGTCTCAACACTCTGTCTGATTTTGGATTTTTTTTTTTTTTTTTCCAAAATCAGACTTGACACCAGAGAGGCTGAATACCGCACTGAGTCAATGCGGTCTTAGCCTCTCTGGTGTCAACACTCTGTCTGATTTTGGATTTTTTTTTTTTTCTTCCAAAATCAGACTTGACACCAGAGAGGCTGAATACCGCACTGAGTCAATGCGGTCTTAGCCTCTCTGGTCTCAACACTCTGTCTGATTTTGGATTTTTTTTTTTTTTTTTTCCAAAATCAGACTTGACACCAGAGAGGCTGAATGCCGCACTGAGTCAATGCGGTCTTAGCCTCTCTGTTGTCAACACTCTGTCTGATTTTGGATTTTTTTTTTTTTTTTTCCAAAATCAGACTTGACACCAGAGACGCTGAATACCGCACTGAGTCAATGCGGTCTTAGCCTCTCTGGTCTCAACACTCTGTCTGATTTTGGATTTTTTTTTTTTTTTTCCAAAATCAGACTTGACACCAGAGAGGCTGAATACCGCACTGAGTCAATGCGGTCTTAGCCTCTCTGGTGTCAACACTCTGTCTGATTTTGGATTATTATTTTTTTTTTCTAAAATCAGACTTGACACCAGAGAGGCTGAATACCGCACTGAGTCAATGCGGTCTTAGCCTCTCTGGTCTCAACACTCTGTCTGATTTTGGATTTATTTTTATTTTTTTTCCAAAATCAGACTTGACACCAGAGAGGCTGAATACCGCACTGAGTCAATGCGGTCTTAGCCTCTCTGGTGTCAACACTGTCTGATTTTGGATTTTTTTTTTTTTTTTCCAAAATCAGACTTGACACCAGAGAGGCTAAATACCACACTGAGTCAATGCGGTCTCAGCCTCTCTGGTCTCAACACTCTGTCTGATTTTGGATTTTTTTTTTTTTTTTTCCAAAATCAGACTTGACACCAGAGAGGCTGAGTACCGCACTGAGTCAATGCTGTCTTAGCCTCTCTGGTCTCAACACTCTGTCTGATTTTGGATTTTTTTTTTTTTTTTCCAAAATCAGACTTGACACCAGAGAGGCTGAATACCGCACTGAGTCAATGCGGTCTTAGCCTCTCTGGTGTCAACACTCCGTCTGATTTTGGATTTTTTTTTTTTTTTCCAAAATCAGACTTGACACCAGAGAGGCTGAATACCGCACTGAGTCAATGCGGTCTTAGCCTCTCTGGTGTCAACACTCCGTCTGATTTTGGATTTTTTTTTTTTTTTTC
This sequence comes from Poromitra crassiceps, assembly GCF_964638095.1. Taxonomy (NCBI): domain Eukaryota; kingdom Metazoa; phylum Chordata; class Actinopteri; order Beryciformes; family Melamphaidae; genus Poromitra; species Poromitra crassiceps. The sequence goes on along the minus strand of NW_028152214.1, from coordinate 336,288 downwards.
CAAAATCAGACTTGACACCAGAGAGGCTGAATACCGCACTGAGTCAATGCGGTCTTAGCCTCTCTGGTCTCAACACTCTGTCTGATTTTGGATTTTTCTTTTTTTTTTCCAAAATCAGACTTGACACCAGAGAGGCTGAATACCGCACTGAGTCAATGCGGTCTTAGCCTCTCTGGTCTCAACACTCTGTCTGATTTTGGATTTTTTTTTTTTTTTTTCCAAAATCAGACTTGACACCAGAGAGGCTGAATACCGCACTGAGTCAATGCGGTCTTAGCCTCTCTGGTGTCAACACTCTGTCTGATTTTGGATTTTTCTTTTTTTTTTTTCAAAATCAGACTTGACACCAGAGAGGCTGAATACCGCACTGAGTCAATGCGGTCTTAGCCTCTCTGGTGTCAACACTCTGTCTGATTTTGGATTTTTCTTTTTTTTTTTTTTCAAAATCAGACTTGACACCAGAGAGGCTGAATACCGCACTGAGTCAATGCGGTCTTAGCCTCTCTGGTCTCAACACTCTGTCTGATTTTGGATTTTTTTTTTTTTTTTTTCCAAAATCAGACTTGACACCAGAGAGGCTGAATACCGCACTGAGTCAATGCCGTCTTAGCCTCTCTGGTCTCAACACTCTGTCTGATTTTGGATTTTTTTTTCTTTTTTTCCAAAATCAGACTTGACACCAGAGAGGCTGAATACCGCACTGAGTCAATGCAGTCTTAGCCTCTCTGGTCTCAACACTCTGTCTGATTTTGGATTTTTTTTTTTTTTTTCCAAAATCAGACTTGACACCAGAGAGGCTGAATACAGCACTGAGTCAATGCGGTCTTAGCCTCTCTGGTGTCAACACTCTGTCTGATTTTGGATTTTTTTTTTCTTTCTCCAAAATCAGACTTGACACCAGAGAGGCTGAATACAGCACTGAGTCAATGCGGTCTTAGCCTCTCTGGTGTCAACACTCTGTCTGATTTTGGATTTTTTTATTTTTTTTTCCAAAATCAGACTTGACACCAGAGAGGCTGAATACCGCACTGAGTCAATGCGGTCTTAGCCTCTCTGGTCTCAACACTCTGTCTGATTTTGGATTTTTTTTTTTTTTTTCCAAAATCAGACTTGACACCAGAGAGGCTGAATACCGCACTGAGTCAATGCGGTCTTAGCCTCTCTGGTGTCAACACTCTGTCTGATTTTGGATTTTTTTTTTTTTTTTCCAAAATCAGACTTGACACCAGAGAGGCTGAATACCGCACTGAGTCAATGCGGTCTTAGCCTCTCTGGTCTCAACACTCTGTCTGATTTTGGATTTTTTTTTTTTTTTTTTCCAAAATCAGACTTGACACCAGAGAGGCTGAATACCGCACTGAGTCAATGCGGTCTTAGCCTCTCTGTTGTCAACACTCTGTCTGATTTTGGATTTTTTTTTTTTTTTTTCCAAAATCAGACTTGACACCAGAGACGCTGAATACCGCACTGAGTCAATGCGGTCTTAGCCTCTCTGGTCTCAACACTCTGTCTGATTTTGGATTTTTTTTTTTTTTTTCCAAAATCAGACTTGACACCAGAGAGGCTGAATACCGCACTGAGTCAATGCGGTCTTAGCCTCTCTGGTGTCAACACTCTGTCTGATTTTGGATTATTATTATTTTTTTCTAAAATCAGACTTGACACCAGAGAGGCTGAATACCGCACTGAGTCAATGCGGTCTTAGCCTCTCTGGTCTCAACACTCTGTCTGATTTTGGATTTATTTTTATTTTTTTTCCAAAATCAGACTTGACACCAGAGAGGCTGAATACCGCACTGAGTCAATGCGGTCTTAGCCTCTCTGGTGTCAACACTGTCTGATTTTGGATTTTTTTTTTTTTTTCCAAAATCAGACTTGACACCAGAGAGGCTAAATACCACACTGAGTCAATGCGGTCTCAGCCTCTCTGGTCTCAACACTCTGTCTGATTTTGGATTTTTTTTTTTTTTTTTCCAAAATCAGACTTAACACCAGAGAGGCTGAATACCGCACTGAGTCAATGCTGTCTTAGCCTCTCTGGTCTCAACACTCTGTCTGATTTTGGATTTTTTTTTTTTTTTTTCCAAAATCAGACTTGACACCAGAGAGGCTGAATACCGCACTGAGTCAATGCGGTCTTAGCCTCTCTGGTGTCAACACTCCGTCTGATTTTGGATTTTTTTTTTTTTTTCCAAAATCAGACTTGACACCAGAGAGGCTGAATACCGCACTGAGTCAATGCGGTCTTAGCCTCTCTGGTGTCAACACTCCGTCTGATTTTGGATTTTTTTTTTTTTTTTCCAAAATCAGACTTGACACCAGAGAGGCTGAATACCGCACTGAGTCAATGCGGTCTTAGCCTCTCTGGTCTCAACACTCTGTCTGATTTTGGATTTTTCTTTTTTTTTTTTCAAAATCAGACTTGACACCAGAGAGGCTGAATACCGCACTGAGTCAATGCGGTCTTAGCCTCTCTGGTGTCAACACTCTGTCTGATTTTGGATTTTTCTTTTTTTTTTTTCAAAATCAGACTTGACACCAGAGAGGCTGAATACCGCACTGAGTCAATGCGGTCTTAGCCTCTCTGGTCTCAACACTCTGTCTGATTTTGGATTTTTTTTTTTTTTTTTTCCAAAATCAGACTTGACACCAGAGAGGCTGAATACCGCACTGAGTCAATGCCGTCTTAGCCTCTCTGGTCTCAACACTCTGTCTGATTTTGGATTTTTTTTTTTTTTTTTCCAAAATCAGACTTGACACCAGAGAGGCTGAATACCGCACTGAGTCAATGCAGTCTTAGCCTCTCTGGTCTCAACACTCTGTCTGATTTTGGATTTTTTTTTTTTTTTTCCAAAATCAGACTTGACACCAGAGAGGCTAAATACCACACTGAGTCAATGCGGTCTCAGCCTCTCTGGTCTCAACACTCTGTCTGATTTTGGATTTTTTTTTTTTTTTTTCCAAAATCAGACTTAACACCAGAGAGGCTGAATACCGCACTGAGTCAATGCTGTCTTAGCCTCTCTGGTCTCAACACTCTGTCTGATTTTGGATTTTTTTTTTTTTTTTTCCAAAATCAGACTTGACACCAGAGAGGCTGAATACCGCACTGAGTCAATGCGGTCTTAGCCTCTCTGGTGTCAACACTCCGTCTGATTTTGGATTTTTTTTTTTTTTTTCCAAAATCAGACTTGACACCAGAGAGGCTGAATACCGCACTGAGTCAATGCGGTCTTAGCCTCTCTGGTGTCAACACTCCGTCTGATTTTGGATTTTTTTTTTTTTTTTCCAAAATCAGACTTGACACCAGAGAGGCTGAATACCGCACTGAGTCAATGCGGTCTTAGCCTCTCTGGTCTCAACACTCTGTCTGATTTTGGATTTTTCTTTTTTTTTTCCAAAATCAGACTTGACACCAGAGAGGCTGAATACCGCACTGAGTCAATGCGGTCTTAGCCTCTCTGGTCTCAACACTCTGTCTGATTTTGGATTTTTTTTTTTTTTTTTCAAAAATCAGACTTGACACCAGAGAGGCTGAATACCGCACTGAGTCAATGCAGTCTTAGCCTCTCTGGTCTCAACACTCTGTCTGATTTTGGATTTTTTTTTTTTTTTTTCCAAAATCAGACTTGACACCAGAGAGGCTGAATACCGCACTGAGTCAATGCGGTCTTAGCCTCTCTGGTGTCAACACTCTGTCTGATTTTGGATTTTTCTTTTTTTTTTTTCAAAATCAGACTTGACACCAGAGAGGCTGAATACCGCACTGAGTCAATGCGGTCTTAGCCTCTCTGGTCTCAACACTCTGTCTGATTTTGGATTTTTTTTTTTTTTTTTTCCAAAATCAGACTTGACACCAGAGAGGCTGAATACCGCACTGAGTCAATGCCGTCTTAGCCTCTCTGGTCTCAACACTCTGTCTGATTTTGGATTTTTTTTTTTTTTTTTCCAAAATCAGACTTGACACCAGAGAGGCTGAATACCGCACTGAGTCAATGCAGTCTTAGCCTCTCTGGTCTCAACACTCTGTCTGATTTTGGATTTTTTTTTTTTTTTTCCAAAATCAGACTTGACACCAGAGAGGCTGAATACAGCACTGAGTCAATGCGGTCTTAGCCTCTCTGGTGTCAACACTCTGTCTGATTTTGGATTTTTTTTTTTTTTCTCCAAAATCAGACTTGACACCAGAGAGGCTGAATACAGCACTGAGTCAATGCGGTCTTAGCCTCTCTGGTGTCAACACTCTGTCTGATTTTGGATTTTTTTATTTTTTTTTCCAAAATCAGACTTGACACCAGAGAGGCTGAATACCGCACTGAGTCAATGCGGTCTTAGCCTCTCTGGTCTCAACACTCTGTCTGATTTTGGATTTTTTTTTTTTTTTTTCCAAAATCAGACTTGACACCAGAGAGGCTGAATACCGCACTGAGTCAATGCGGTCTTAGCCTCTCTGGTGTCAACACTCTGTCTGATTTTGGATTTTTTTTTTTTTCTTCCAAAATCAGACTTGACACCAGAGAGGCTGAATACCGCACTGAGTCAATGCGGTCTTAGCCTCTCTGGTCTCAACACTCTGTCTGATTTTGGATTTTTTTTTTTTTTTTTTCCAAAATCAGACTTGACACCAGAGAGGCTGAATGCCGCACTGAGTCAATGCGGTCTTAGCCTCTCTGTTGTCAACACTCTGTCTGATTTTGGATTTTTTTTTTTTTTTTTCCAAAATCAGACTTGACACCAGAGACGCTGAATACCGCACTGAGTCAATGCGGTCTTAGCCTCTCTGGTCTCAACACTCTGTCTGATTTTGGATTTTTTTTTTTTTTTTCCAAAATCAGACTTGACACCAGAGAGGCTGAATACCGCACTGAGTCAATGCGGTCTTAGCCTCTCTGGTGTCAACACTCTGTCTGATTTTGGATTATTATTTTTTTTTTCTAAAATCAGACTTGACACCAGAGAGGCTGAATACCGCACTGAGTCAATGCGGTCTTAGCCTCTCTGGTCTCAACACTCTGTCTGATTTTGGATTTATTTTTATTTTTTTTCCAAAATCAGACTTGACACCAGAGAGGCTGAATACCGCACTGAGTCAATGCGGTCTTAGCCTCTCTGGTGTCAACACTGTCTGATTTTGGATTTTTTTTTTTTTTTTCCAAAATCAGACTTGACACCAGAGAGGCTAAATACCACACTGAGTCAATGCGGTCTCAGCCTCTCTGGTCTCAACACTCTGTCTGATTTTGGATTTTTTTTTTTTTTTTTCCAAAATCAGACTTGACACCAGAGAGGCTGAGTACCGCACTGAGTCAATGCTGTCTTAGCCTCTCTGGTCTCAACACTCTGTCTGATTTTGGATTTTTTTTTTTTTTTTCCAAAATCAGACTTGACACCAGAGAGGCTGAATACCGCACTGAGTCAATGCGGTCTTAGCCTCTCTGGTGTCAACACTCCGTCTGATTTTGGATTTTTTTTTTTTTTTCCAAAATCAGACTTGACACCAGAGAGGCTGAATACCGCACTGAGTCAATGCGGTCTTAGCCTCTCTGGTGTCAACACTCCGTCTGATTTTGGATTTTTTTTTTTTTTTTCCAAAATCAGACTTGACACCAGAGAGGCTGAATACCGCACTGAGTCAATGCGGTCTTAGCCTCTCTGGTCTCAACACTCTGTCTGATTTTGGATTTTTCTTTTTTTTTTCCAAAATCAGACTTGACACCAGAGAGGCTGAATACCGCACTGAGTCAATGCGGTCTTAGCCTCTCTGGTCTCAACACTCTGTCTGATTTTGGATTTTTTTTTTTTTTTTTCCAAAATCAGACTTGACACCAGAGAGGCTGAATACCGCACTGAGTCAATGCGGTCTTAGCCTCTCTGGTGTCAACACTCTGTCTGATTTTGGATTTTTCTTTTTTTTTTTTCAAAATCAGACTTGACACCAGAGAGGCTGAATACCGCACTGAGTCAATGCGGTCTTAGCCTCTCTGGTGTCAACACTCTGTCTGATTTTGGATTTTTCTTTTTTTTTTTTTTCAAAATCAGACTTGACACCAGAGAGGCTGAATACCGCACTGAGTCAATGCGGTCTTAGCCTCTCTGGTCTCAACACTCTGTCTGATTTTGGATTTTTTTTTTTTTTTTTTCCAAAATCAGACTTGACACCAGAGAGGCTGAATACCGCACTGAGTCAATGCCGTCTTAGCCTCTCTGGTCTCAACACTCTGTCTGATTTTGGATTTTTTTTTCTTTTTTTCCAAAATCAGACTTGACACCAGAGAGGCTGAATACCGCACTGAGTCAATGCAGTCTTAGCCTCTCTGGTCTCAACACTCTGTCTGATTTTGGATTTTTTTTTTTTTTTTCCAAAATCAGACTTGACACCAGAGAGGCTGAATACAGCACTGAGTCAATGCGGTCTTAGCCTCTCTGGTGTCAACACTCTGTCTGATTTTGGATTTTTTTTTTCTTTCTCCAAAATCAGACTTGACACCAGAGAGGCTGAATACAGCACTGAGTCAATGCGGTCTTAGCCTCTCTGGTGTCAACACTCTGTCTGATTTTGGATTTTTTTATTTTTTTTTCCAAAATCAGACTTGACACCAGAGAGGCTGAATACCGCACTGAGTCAATGCGGTCTTAGCCTCTCTGGTCTCAACACTCTGTCTGATTTTGGATTTTTTTTTTTTTTTTCCAAAATCAGACTTGACACCAGAGAGGCTGAATACCGCACTGAGTCAATGCGGTCTTAGCCTCTCTGGTGTCAACACTCTGTCTGATTTTGGATTTTTTTTTTTTTTTTCCAAAATCAGACTTGACACCAGAGAGGCTGAATACCGCACTGAGTCAATGCGGTCTTAGCCTCTCTGGTCTCAACACTCTGTCTGATTTTGGATTTTTTTTTTTTTTTTTTCCAAAATCAGACTTGACACCAGAGAGGCTGAATACCGCACTGAGTCAATGCGGTCTTAGCCTCTCTGTTGTCAACACTCTGTCTGATTTTGGATTTTTTTTTTTTTTTTTCCAAAATCAGACTTGACACCAGAGACGCTGAATACCGCACTGAGTCAATGCGGTCTTAGCCTCTCTGGTCTCAACACTCTGTCTGATTTTGGATTTTTTTTTTTTTTTTCCAAAATCAGACTTGACACCAGAGAGGCTGAATACCGCACTGAGTCAATGCGGTCTTAGCCTCTCTGGTGTCAACACTCTGTCTGATTTTGGATTATTATTATTTTTTTCTAAAATCAGACTTGACACCAGAGAGGCTGAATACCGCACTGAGTCAATGCGGTCTTAGCCTCTCTGGTCTCAACACTCTGTCTGATTTTGGATTTATTTTTATTTTTTTTCCAAAATCAGACTTGACACCAGAGAGGCTGAATACCGCACTGAGTCAATGCGGTCTTAGCCTCTCTGGTGTCAACACTGTCTGATTTTGGATTTTTTTTTTTTTTTCCAAAATCAGACTTGACACCAGAGAGGCTAAATACCACACTGAGTCAATGCGGTCTCAGCCTCTCTGGTCTCAACACTCTGTCTGATTTTGGATTTTTTTTTTTTTTTTTCCAAAATCAGACTTAACACCAGAGAGGCTGAATACCGCACTGAGTCAATGCTGTCTTAGCCTCTCTGGTCTCAACACTCTGTCTGATTTTGGATTTTTTTTTTTTTTTTTCCAAAATCAGACTTGACACCAGAGAGGCTGAATACCGCACTGAGTCAATGCGGTCTTAGCCTCTCTGGTGTCAACACTCCGTCTGATTTTGGATTTTTTTTTTTTTTTCCAAAATCAGACTTGACACCAGAGAGGCTGAATACCGCACTGAGTCAATGCGGTCTTAGCCTCTCTGGTGTCAACACTCCGTCTGATTTTGGATTTTTTTTTTTTTTTTCCAAAATCAGACTTGACACCAGAGAGGCTGAATACCGCACTGAGTCAATGCGGTCTTAGCCTCTCTGGTCTCAACACTCTGTCTGATTTTGGATTTTTCTTTTTTTTTTTTCAAAATCAGACTTGACACCAGAGAGGCTGAATACCGCACTGAGTCAATGCGGTCTTAGCCTCTCTGGTGTCAACACTCTGTCTGATTTTGGATTTTTCTTTTTTTTTTTTCAAAATCAGACTTGACACCAGAGAGGCTGAATACTGCACTGAGTCAATGCGGTCTTAGCCTCTCTGGTCTCAACACTCTGTCTGATTTTGGATTTTTTTTTTTTTTTTTTCCAAAATCAGACTTGACACCAGAGAGGCTGAATACCGCACTGAGTCAATGCCGTCTTAGCCTCTCTGGTCTCAACACTCTGTCTGATTTTGGATTTTTTTTTTTTTTTTTCCAAAATCAGACTTGACACCAGAGAGGCTGAATACCGCACTGAGTCAATGCAGTCTTAGCCTCTCTGGTCTCAACACTCTGTCTGATTTTGGATTTTTTTTTTTTTTTTCCAAAATCAGACTTGACACCAGAGAGGCTGAATACAGCACTGAGTCAATGCGGTCTTAGCCTCTCTGGTGTCAACACTCTGTCTGATTTTGGATTTTTTTTTTTTTTCTCCAAAATCAGACTTGACACCAGAGAGGCTGAATACAGCACTGAGTCAATGCGGTCTTAGCCTCTCTGGTGTCAACACTCTGTCTGATTTTGGATTTTTTTATTTTTTTTTCCAAAATCAGACTTGACACCAGAGAGGCTGAATACCGCACTGAGTCAATGCGGTCTTAGCCTCTCTGGTCTCAACACTCTGTCTGATTTTGGATTTTTTTTTTTTTTTTCCAAAATCAGACTTGACACCAGAGAGGCTGAATACCGCACTGAGTCAATGCGGTCTTAGCCTCTCTGGTGTCAACACTCTGTCTGATTTTGGATTTTTTTTTTTTTTTTTCCAAAATCAGACTTGACACCAGAGAGGCTGAATACCGCACTGAGTCAATGCGGTCTTAGCCTCTCTGGTCTCAACACTCTGTCTGATTTTGGATTTTTTTTTTTTTTTTTTCCAAAATCAGACTTGACACCAGAGAGGCTGAATACCGCACTGAGTCAATGCGGTCTTAGCCTCTCTGTTGTCAACACTCTGTCTGATTTTGGATTTTTTTTTTTTTTTTTCCAAAATCAGACTTGACACCAGAGACGCTGAATACCGCACTGAGTCAATGCGGTCTTAGCCTCTCTGGTCTCAACACTCTGTCTGATTTTGGATTTTTTTTTTTTTTTTCCAAAATCAGACTTGACACCAGAGAGGCTGAATACCGCACTGAGTCAATGCGGTCTTAGCCTCTCTGGTGTCAACACTCTGTCTGATTTTGGATTTTTTTTTTTTTTTTCTAAAATCAGACTTGACACCAGAGAGGCTGAATACCGCACTGAGTCAATGCGGTCTTAGCCTCTCTGGTCTCAACACTCTGTCTGATTTTGGATTTATTTTTATTTTTTTTCCAAAATCAGACTTGACACCAGAGAGGCTGAATACCGCACTGAGTCAATGCGGTCTTAGCCTCTCTGGTGTCAACACTGTCTGATTTTGGATTTTTTTTTTTTTTTTCCAAAATCAGACTTGACACCAGAGAGGCTAAATACCACACTGAGTCAATGCGGTCTCAGCCTCTCTGGTCTCAACACTCTGTCTGATTTTGGATTTTTTTTTTTTTTTTTCCAAAATCAGACTTGACACGAGAGAGGCTGAATACCGCACTGAGTCAATGCTGTCTTAGCCTCTCTGGTCTCAACACTCTGTCTGATTTTGGATTATTATTTTTTTTTTCTAAAATCAGACTTGACACCAGAGAGGCTGAATACCGCACTGAGTCAATGCGGTCTTAGCCTCTCTGGTCTCAACACTCTGTCTGATTTTGGATTTATTTTTTTTTTTTTTCCAAAATCAGACTTGACACCAGAGAGGCTGAATACCGCACTGAGTCAATGCGGTCTTAGCCTCTCTGGTGTCAACACTGTCTGATTTTGGATTTTTTTTTTTTTTTTCCAAAATCAGACTTGACACCAGAGAGGCTAAATACCACACTGAGTCAATGCGGTCTCAGCCTCTCTGGTCTCAACACTCTGTCTGATTTTGGATTTTTTTTTTTTTTTTTCCAAAATCAGACTTAACACCAGAGAGGCTGAATACCGCACTGAGTCAATGCTGTCTTAGCCTCTCTGGTCTCAACACTCTGTCTGATTTTGGATTTTTTTTTTTTTTTTTCCAAAATCAGACTTGACACCAGAGAGGCTGAATACCGCACTGAGTCAATGCGGTCTTAGCCTCTCTGGTGTCAACACTCCGTCTGATTTTGGATTTTTTTTTTTTTTTCCAAAATCAGACTTGACACCAGAGAGGCTGAATACCGCACTGAGTCAATGCGGTCTTAGCCTCTCTGGTGTCAACACTCCGTCTGATTTTGGATTTTTTTTTTTTTTTTCCAAAATCAGACTTGACACCAGAGAGGCTGAATACCGCACTGAGTCAATGCGGTCTTAGCCTCTCTGGTCTCAACACTCTGTCTGATTTTGGATTTTTCTTTTTTTTTTTTCAAAATCAGACTTGACACCAGAGAGGCTGAATACCGCACTGAGTCAATGCGGTCTTAGCCTCTCTGGTGTCAACACTCTGTCTGATTTTGGATTTTTCTTTTTTTTTTTTCAAAATCAGACTTGACACCAGAGAGGCTGAATACCGCACTGAGTCAATGCGGTCTTAGCCTCTCTGGTCTCAACACTCTGTCTGATTTTGGATTTTTTTTTTTTTTTTTTCCAAAATCAGACTTGACACCAGAGAGGCTGAATACCGCACTGAGTCAATGCCGTCTTAGCCTCTCTGGTCTCAACACTCTGTCTGATTTTGGATTTTTTTTTTTTTTTTTCCAAAATCAGACTTGACACCAGAGAGGCTGAATACCGCACTGAGTCAATGCAGTCTTAGCCTCTCTGGTCTCAACACTCTGTCTGATTTTGGATTTTTTTTTTTTTTTTTCCAAAATCAGACTTGACACCAGAGAGGCTGAATACAGCACTGAGTCAATGCGGTCTTAGCCTCTCTGGTGTCAACACTCTGTCTGATTTTGGATTTTTTTTTTTTTTCTCCAAAATCAGACTTGACACCAGAGAGGCTGAATACAGCACTGAGTCAATGCGGTCTTAGCCTCTCTGGTGTCAACACTCTGTCTGATTTTGGATTTTTTTATTTTTTTTTCCAAAATCAGACTTGACACCAGAGAGGCTGAATACCGCACTGAGTCAATGCGGTCTTAGCCTCTCTGGTCTCAACACTCTGTCTGATTTTGGATTTTTTTTTTTTTTTTCCAAAATCAGACTTGACACCAGAGAGGCTGAATACCGCACTGAGTCAATGCGGTCTTAGCCTCTCTGGTGTCAACACTCTGTCTGATTTTGGATTTTTTTTTTTTTTTTTCCAAAATCAGACTTGACACCAGAGAGGCTGAATACCGCACTGAGTCAATGCGGTCTTAGCCTCTCTGGTCTCAACACTCTGTCTGATTTTGGATTTTTTTTTTTTTTTTTTCCAAAATCAGACTTGACACCAGAGAGGCTGAATACCGCACTGAGTCAATGCGGTCTTAGCCTCTCTGTTGTCAACACTCTGTCTGATTTTGGATTTTTTTTTTTTTTTTTCCAAAATCAGACTTGACACCAGAGACGCTGAATACCGCACTGAGTCAATGCGGTCTTAGCCTCTCTGGTCTCAACACTCTGTCTGATTTTGGATTTTTTTTTTTTTTTTCCAAAATCAGACTTGACACCAGAGAGGCTGAATACCGCACTGAGTCAATGCGGTCTTAGCCTCTCTGGTGTCAACACTCTGTCTGATTTTGGATTATTATTTTTTTTTTCTAAAATCAGACTTGACACCAGAGAGGCTGAATACCGCACTGAGTCAATGCGGTCTTAGCCTCTCTGGTCTCAACACTCTGTCTGATTTTGGATTTATTTTTATTTTTTTTCCAAAATCAGACTTGACACCAGAGAGGCTGAATACCGCACTGAGTCAATGCGGTCTTAGCCTCTCTGGTGTCAACACTGTCTGATTTTGGATTTTTTTTTTTTTTTTCCAAAATCAGACTTGACACCAGAGAGGCTAAATACCACACTGAGTCAATGCGGTCTCAGCCTCTCTGGTCTCAACACTCTGTCTGATTTTGGATTTTTTTTTTTTTTTTTCCAAAATCAGACTTGACACGAGAGAGGCTGAATACCGCACTGAGTCAATGCTGTCTTAGCCTCTCTGGTCTCAACACTCTGTCTGATTTTGGATTTTTTTTTTTTTTTTTCCAAAATCAGACTTGACACCAGAGAGGCTGAATACCGCACTGAGTCAATGCGGTCTTAGCCTCTCTGGTCTCAACACTCTGTCTGATTTTGGATTTTTTTTTTTTTTTTTTCCAAAATCAGACTTGACACCAGAGAGGCTGAATACCGCACTGAGTCAATGCCGTCTTAGCCTCTCTGGTCTCAACACTCTGTCTGATTTTGGATTTTTTTTTTTTTTTTTCCAAAATCAGACTTGACACCAGAGAGGCTGAATACCGCACTGAGTCAATGCAGTCTTAGCCTCTCTGGTCTCAACACTCTGTCTGATTTTGGATTTTTTTTTTTTTTTTCCAAAATCAGACTTGACACCAGAGAGGCTGAATACAGCACTGAGTCAATGCGGTCTTAGCCTCTCTGGTGTCAACACTCTGTCTGATTTTGGATTTTTTTTTTTTTTCTCCAAAATCAGACTTGACACCAGAGAGGCTGAATACAGCACTGAGTCAATGCGGTCTTAGCCTCTCTGGTGTCAACACTCTGTCTGATTTTGGATTTTTTTATTTTTTTTTCCAAAATCAGACTTGACACCAGAGAGGCTGAATACCGCACTGAGTCAATGCGGTCTTAGCCTCTCTGGTCTCAACACTCTGTCTGATTTTGGATTTTTTTTTTTTTTTTCCAAAATCAGACTTGACACCAGAGAGGCTGAATACCGCACTGAGTCAATGCGGTCTTAGCCTCTCTGGTGTCAACACTCTGTCTGATTTTGGATTTTTTTTTTTTTTTTTCCAAAATCAGACTTGACACCAGAGAGGCTGAATACCGCACTGAGTCAATGCGGTCTTAGCCTCTCTGGTCTCAACACTCTGTCTGATTTTGGATTTTTTTTTTTTTTTTTTCCAAAATCAGACTTGACACCAGAGAGGCTGAATACCGCACTGAGTCAATGCGGTCTTAGCCTCTCTGTTGTCAACACTCTGTCTGATTTTGGATTTTTTTTTTTTTTTTTCCAAAATCAGACTTGACACCAGAGACGCTGAATACCGCACTGAGTCAATGCGGTCTTAGCCTCTCTGGTCTCAACACTCTGTCTGATTTTGGATTTTTTTTTTTTTTTTCCAAAATCAGACTTGACACCAGAGAGGCTGAATACCGCACTGAGTCAATGCGGTCTTAGCCTCTCTGGTGTCAACACTCTGTCTGATTTTGGATTATTATTTTTTTTTTCTAAAATCAGACTTGACACCAGAGAGGCTGAATACCGCACTGAGTCAATGCGGTCTTAGCCTCTCTGGTCTCAACACTCTGTCTGATTTTGGATTTATTTTTTTTTTTTTTCCAAAATCAGACTTGACACCAGAGAGGCTGAATACCGCACTGAGTCAATGCGGTCTTAGCCTCTCTGGTGTCAACACTGTCTGATTTTGGATTTTTTTTTTTTTTTTCCAAAATCAGACTTGACACCAGAGAGGCTAAATACCACACTGAGTCAATGCGGTCTCAGCCTCTCTGGTCTCAACACTCTGTCTGATTTTGGATTTTTTTTTTTTTTTTTCCAAAATCAGACTTGACACGAGAGAGGCTGAATACCGCACTGAGTCAATGCTGTCTTAGCCTCTCTGGTCTCAACACTCTGTCTGATTTTGGATTTTTTTTTTTTTTTTTCCAAAATCAGACTTGACACCAGAGAGGCTGAATACCGCACTGAGTCAATGCGGTCTTAGCCTCTCTGGTGTCAACACTCCGTCTGATTTTGGATTTTTTTTTTTTTTTCCAAAATCAGACTTGACACCAGAGAGGCTGAATACCGCACTGAGTCAATGCGGTCTTAGCCTCTCTGGTGTCAACACTCCGTCTGATTTTGGATTTTTTTTTTTTTTTTCCAAAATCAGACTTGACACCAGAGAGGCTGAATACCGCACTGAGTCAATGCAGTCTTAGCCTCTCTGGTCTCAACACTCTGTCTGATTTTGGATTTTTCTTTTTTTTTTCCAAAATCAGACTTGACACCAGAGAGGCTGAATACCGCACTGAGTCAATGCGGTCTTAGCCTCTCTGGTCTCAACACTCTGTCTGATTTTGGATTTTTTTTTTTTTTTTTTCAAAAATCAGACTTGACACCAGAGAGGCTGAATACCGCACTGAGTCAATGCAGTCTTAGCCTCTCTGGTCTCAACACTCTGTCTGATTTTGGATTTTTTTTTTTTTTTTTCCAAAATCAGACTTGACACCAGAGAGGCTGAATACCGCACTGAGTCAATGCGGTCTTAGCCTCTCTGGTGTCAACACTCTGTCTGATTTTGGATTTTTTTTTTTTTTTTTCAAAATCAGACTTGACACCAGAGAGGCTGAATACCGCACTGAGTCAATGCGGTCTTAGCCTCTCTGGTCTCAACACTCTGTCTGATTTTGGATTTTTTTTTTTTTTTTCCAAAATCAGACTTGACACCAGAGAGGCTGAATACCGCACTGAGTCAATGCGGTCTTAGCCTCTCTGGTGTCAACACTGTCTGATTTTGGATTTTTTTTTTTTTTTTCCAAAATCAGACTTGACACCAGAGAGGCTAAATACCACACTGAGTCAATGCGGTCTCAGCCTCTCTGGTCTCAACACTCTGTCTGATTTTGGATTTTTTTTTTTTTTTTTCCAAAATCAGACTTGACACCAGAGAGGCTGACTACCGCACTGAGTCAATGCTGTCTTAGCCTCTCTGGTCTCAACACTCTGTCTGATTTTGGATTTTTTTTTTTTTTTTTCCAAAATCAGACTTGACACCAGAGAGGCTGAATACCGCACTGAGTCAATGCGGTCTTAGCCTCTCTGGTGTCAACACTCCGTCTGATTTTGGATTTTTTTTTTTTTTTTCCAAAATCAGACTTGACACCAGAGAGGCTGAATACCGCACTGAGTCAATGCGGTCTTAGCCTCTCTGGTGTCAACACTCTGTCTGATTTTGGATTTTTTTTTTTTTTTTTCCAAAATCAGACTTGACACCAGAGAGGCTGAATACCGCACTGAGTCAATGCGGTCTTAGCCTCTCTGGTCTCAACACTCTGTCTGATTTTGGATTTTTTTTTTTTTTTTTTCCAAAATCAGACTTGACACCAGAGAGGCTGAATACCGCACTGAGTCAATGCGGTCTTAGCCTCTCTGTTGTCAACACTCTGTCTGATTTTGGATTTTTTTTTTTTTTTTTCCAAAATCAGACTTGACACCAGAGACGCTGAATACCGCACTGAGTCAATGCGGTCTTAGCCTCTCTGGTCTCAACACTCTGTCTGATTTTGGATTTTTTTTTTTTTTTTCCAAAATCAGACTTGACACCAGAGAGGCTGAATACCGCACTGAGTCAATGCGGTCTTAGCCTCTCTGGTGTCAACACTCTGTCTGATTTTGGATTATTATTTTTTTTTTCTAAAATCAGACTTGACACCAGAGAGGCTGAATACCGCACTGAGTCAATGCGGTCTTAGCCTCTCTGGTCTCAACACTCTGTCTGATTTTGGATTTATTTTTATTTTTTTTCCAAAATCAGACTTGACACCAGAGAGGCTGAATACCGCACTGAGTCAATGCGGTCTTAGCCTCTCTGGTGTCAACACTGTCTGATTTTGGATTTTTTTTTTTTTTTTCCAAAATCAGACTTGACACCAGAGAGGCTAAATACCACACTGAGTCAATGCGGTCTCAGCCTCTCTGGTCTCAACACTCTGTCTGATTTTGGATTTTTTTTTTTTTTTTTCCAAAATCAGACTTGACACGAGAGAGGCTGAATACCGCACTGAGTCAATGCTGTCTTAGCCTCTCTGGTCTCAACACTCTGTCTGATTTTGGATTTTTTTTTTTTTTTTTCCAAAATCAGACTTGACACCAGAGAGGCTGAATACCGCACTGAGTCAATGCGGTCTTAGCCTCTCTGGTGTCAACACTCCGTCTGATTTTGGATTTTTTTTTTTTTTTCCAAAATCAGACTTGACACCAGAGAGGCTGAATACCGCACTGAGTCAATGCGGTCTTAGCCTCTCTGGTGTCAACACTCCGTCTGATTTTGGATTTTTTTTTTTTTTTTCCAAAATCAGACTTGACACCAGAGAGGCTGAATACCGCACTGAGTCAATGCAGTCTTAGCCTCTCTGGTCTCAACACTCTGTCTGATTTTGGATTTTTCTTTTTTTTTTCCAAAATCAGACTTGACACCAGAGAGGCTGAATACCGCACTGAGTCAATGCGGTCTTAGCCTCTCTGGTCTCAACACTCTGTCTGATTTTGGATTTTTTTTTTTTTTTTTTCAAAAATCAGACTTGACACCAGAGAGGCTGAATACCGCACTGAGTCAATGCAGTCTTAGCCTCTCTGGTCTCAACACTCTGTCTGATTTTGGATTTTTTTTTTTTTTTTTCCAAAATCAGACTTGACACCAGAGAGGCTGAATACCGCACTGAGTCAATGCGGTCTTAGCCTCTCTGGTGTCAACACTCTGTCTGATTTTGGATTTTTCTTTTTTTTTTTTCAAAATCAGACTTGACACCAGAGAGGCTGAATACCGCACTGAGTCAATGCGGTCTTAGCCTCTCTGGTCTCAACACTCTGTCTGATTTTGGATTTTTTTTTTTTTTTCCAAAATCAGACTTGACACCAGAGAGGCTGAATACCGCACTGAGTCAATGCGGTCTTAGCCTCTCTGGTGTCAACACTGTCTGATTTTGGATTTTTTTTTTTTTTTTCCAAAATCAGACTTGACACCAGAGAGGCTAAATACCACACTGAGTCAATGCGGTCTCAGCCTCTCTGGTCTCAACACTCTGTCTGATTTTGGATTTTTTTTTTTTTTTTTCCAAAATCAGACTTGACACCAGAGAGGCTGAATACCGCACTGAGTCAATGCTGTCTTAGCCTCTCTGGTCTCAACACTCTGTCTGATTTTGGATTTTTTTTTTTTTTTTTCCAAAATCAGACTTGACACCAGAGAGGCTGAATACCGCACTGAGTCAATGCGGTCTTAGCCTCTCTGGTGTCAACACTCCGTCTGATTTTGGATTTTTTTTTTTTTTTTCCAAAATCAGACTTGACACCAGAGAGGCTGAATACCGCACTGAGTCAATGCGGTCTTAGCCTCTCTGGTGTCAACACTCCGTCTGATTTTGGATTTTTTTTTTTTTTTTCCAAAATCAGACTTGACACCAGAGAGGCTGAATACCGCACTGAGTCAATGCGGTCTTAGCCTCTCTGGTCTCAACACTCTGTCTGATTTTGGATTTTTCTTTTTCTTTTCCAAAATCAGACTTGACACCAGAGAGGCTGAATACCGCACTGAGTCAATGCGGTCTTAGCCTCTCTGGTCTCAACACTCTGTCTGATTTTGGATTTATTTTTATTTTTTTTCCAAAATCAGACTTGACACCAGAGAGGCTGAATACCGCACTGAGTCAATGCGGTCTTAGCCTCTCTGGTGTCAACACTGTCTGATTTTGGATTTTTTTTTTTTTTTTCCAAAATCAGACTTGACACCAGAGAGGCTAAATACCACACTGAGTCAATGCGGTCTCAGCCTCTCTGGTCTCAACACTCTGTCTGATTTTGGATTTTTTTTTTTTTTTTTCCAAAATCAGACTTGACACCAGAGAGGCTGAATACCGCACTGAGTCAATGCTGTCTTAGCCTCTCTGGTCTCAACACTCTGTCTGATTTTGGATTTTTTTTTTTTTTTTTTCCAAAATCAGACTTGACACCAGAGAGGCTGAATACCGCACTGAGTCAATGCGGTCTTAGCCTCTCTGGTGTCAACACTCCGTCTGATTTTGGATTTTTTTTTTTTTTTCCAAAATCAGACTTGACACCAGAGAGGCTGAATACCGCACTGAGTCAATGCGGTCTTAGCCTCTCTGGTGTCAACACTCCGTCTGATTTTGGATTTTTTTTTTTTTTTTCCAAAATCAGACTTGACACCAGAGAGGCTGAATACCGCACTGAGTCAATGCGGTCTTAGCCTCTCTGGTCTCAACACTCTGTCTGATTTTGGATTTTTCTTTTTTTTTTCCAAAATCAGACTTGACACCAGAGAGGCTGAATACCGCACTGAGTCAATGCGGTCTTAGCCTCTCTGGTCTCAACACTCTGTCTGATTTTGGATTTTTTTTTTTTTTTTTTCAAAAATCAGACTTGACACCAGAGAGGCTGAATACCGCACTGAGTCAATGCAGTCTTAGCCTCTCTGGTCTCAACACTCTGTCTGATTTTGGATTTTTTTTTTTTTTTTTCCAAAATCAGACTTGACACCAGAGAGGCTGAATACCGCACTGAGTCAATGCGGTCTTAGCCTCTCTGGTGTCAACACTCTGTCTGATTTTGGATTTTTCTTTTTTTTTTTTCAAAATCAGACTTGACACCAGAGAGGCTGAATACCGCACTGAGTCAATGCGGTCTTAGCCTCTCTGGTGTCAACACTCTGTCTGATTTTGGATTTTTCTTTTTTTTTTTTCAAAATCAGACTTGACACCAGAGAGGCTGAATACCGCACTGAGTCAATGCGGTCTTAGCCTCTCTGGTCTCAACACTCTGTCTGATTTTGGATTTTTTTTTTTTTTTTTTCCAAAATCAGACTTGACACCAGAGAGGCTGAATACCGCACTGAGTCAATGCCGTCTTAGCCTCTCTGGTCTCAACACTCTGTCTGATTTTGGATTTTTTTTTTTTTTTTTCCAAAATCAGACTTGACACCAGAGAGGCTGAATACCGCACTGAGTCAATGCAGTCTTAGCCTCTCTGGTCTCAACACTCTGTCTGATTTTGGATTTTTTTTTTTTTTTTCCAAAATCAGACTTGACACCAGAGAGGCTGAATACAGCACTGAGTCAATGCGGTCTTAGCCTCTCTGGTGTCAACACTCTGTCTGATTTTGGATTTTTTTTTTTTTTCTCCAAAATCAGACTTGACACCAGAGAGGCTGAATACAGCACTGAGTCAATGCGGTCTTAGCCTCTCTGGTCTCAACACTCTGTCTGATTTTGGATTTTTTTTTTTTTTTTCCAAAATCAGACTTGACACCAGAGAGGCTGAATACCGCACTGAGTCAATGCGGTCTTAGCCTCTCTGGTGTCAACACTCTGTCTGATTTTGGATTTTTTTTTTTTTTTTCCAAAATCAGACTTGACACCAGAGAGGCTGAATACCGCACTGAGTCAATGCGGTCTTAGCCTCTCTGGTCTCAACACTCTGTCTGATTTTGGATTTTTTTTTTTTTTTTTTCCAAAATCAGACTTGACACCAGAGAGGCTGAATACCGCACTGAGTCAATGCGGTCTTAGCCTCTCTGTTGTCAACACTCTGTCTGATTTTGGATTTTTTTTTTTTTTTTTCCAAAATCAGACTTGACACCAGAGACGCTGAATACCGCACTGAGTCAATGCGGTCTTAGCCTCTCTGGTCTCAACACTCTGTCTGATTTTGGATTTTTTTTTTTTTTTTCCAAAATCAGACTTGACACCAGAGCTGAATACCGCACTGAGTCAATGCGGTCTTAGCCTCTCTGGTGTCAACACTCTGTCTGATTTTGTATTATTATTTTTTTTTTCTAAAATCAGACTTGACACCAGAGAGGCTGAATACCGCACTGAGTCAATGCGGTCTTAGCCTCTCTGGTCTCAACACTCTGTCTGATTTTGGATTTATTTTTATTTTTTTTCCAAAATCAGACTTGACACCAGAGAGGCTGAATACCGCACTGAGTCAATGCGGTCTTAGCCTCTCTGGTGTCAACACTGTCTGATTTTGGATTTTTTTTTTTTTTTTCCAAAATCAGACTTGACACCAGAGAGGCTAAATACCACACTGAGTCAATGCGGTCTCAGCCTCTCTGGTCTCAACACTCTGTCTGATTTTGGATTTTTTTTTTTTTTTTTCCAAAATCAGACTTAACACCAGAGAGGCTGAATACCGCACTGAGTCAATGCTGTCTTAGCCTCTCTGGTCTCAACACTCTGTCTGATTTTGGATTTTTTTTTTTTTTTTTCCAAAATCAGACTTGACACCAGAGAGGCTGAATACCGCACTGAGTCAATGCGGTCTTAGCCTCTCTGGTGTCAACACTCCGTCTGATTTTGGATTTTTTTTTTTTTTTCCAAAATCAGACTTGACACCAGAGAGGCTGAATACCGCACTGAGTCAATGCGGTCTTAGCCTCTCTGGTGTCAACACTCCGTCTGATTTTGGATTTTTTTTTTTTTTTTCCAAAATCAGACTTGACACCAGAGAGGCTGAATACCGCACTGAGTCAATGCGGTCTTAGCCTCTCTGGTCTCAACACTCTGTCTGATTTTGGATTTTTCTTTTTTTTTTTTCAAAATCAGACTTGACACCAGAGAGGCTGAATACCGCACTGAGTCAATGCGGTCTTAGCCTCTCTGGTGTCAACACTCTGTCTGATTTTGGATTTTTCTTTTTTTTTTTTCAAAATCAGACTTGACACCAGAGAGGCTGAATACCGCACTGAGTCAATGCGGTCTTAGCCTCTCTGGTCTCAACACTCTGTCTGATTTTGGATTTTTTTTTTTTTTTTTTCCAAAATCAGACTTGACACCAGAGAGGCTGAATACCGCACTGAGTCAATGCCGTCTTAGCCTCTCTGGTCTCAACACTCTGTCTGATTTTGGATTTTTTTTTTTTTTTTTCCAAAATCAGACTTGACACCAGAGAGGCTGAATACCGCACTGAGTCAATGCAGTCTTAGCCTCTCTGGTCTCAACACTCTGTCTGATTTTGGATTTTTTTTTTTTTTTTCCAAAATCAGACTTGACACCAGAGAGGCTGAATACAGCACTGAGTCAATGCGGTCTTAGCCTCTCTGGTGTCAACACTCTGTCTGATTTTGGATTTTTTTTTTTTTTCTCCAAAATCAGACTTGACACCAGAGAGGCTGAATACAGCACTGAGTCAATGCGGTCTTAGCCTCTCTGGTGTCAACACTCTGTCTGATTTTGGATTTTTTTATTTTTTTTTCCAAAATCAGACTTGACACCAGAGAGGCTGAATACCGCACTGAGTCAATGCGGTCTTAGCCTCTCTGGTCTCAACACTCTGTCTGATTTTGGATTTTTTTTTTTTTTTTCCAAAATCAGACTTGACACCAGAGAGGCTGAATACCGCACTGAGTCAATGCGGTCTTAGCCTCTCTGGTGTCAACACTCTGTCTGATTTTGGATTTTTTTTTTTTTTTTTCCAAAATCAGACTTGACACCAGAGAGGCTGAATACCGCACTGAGTCAATGCGGTCTTAGCCTCTCTGGTCTCAACACTCTGTCTGATTTTGGATTTTTTTTTTTTTTTTTTCCAAAATCAGACTTGACACCAGAGAGGCTGAATACCGCACTGAGTCAATGCGGTCTTAGCCTCTCTGTTGTCAACACTCTGTCTGATTTTGGATTTTTTTTTTTTTTTTTCCAAAATCAGACTTGACACCAGAGACGCTGAATACCGCACTGAGTCAATGCGGTCTTAGCCTCTCTGGTCTCAACACTCTGTCTGATTTTGGATTTTTTTTTTTTTTTTCCAAAATCAGACTTGACACCAGAGAGGCTGAATACCGCACTGAGTCAATGCGGTCTTAGCCTCTCTGGTGTCAACACTCTGTCTGATTTTGGATTATTATTTTTTTTTTCTAAAATCAGACTTGACACCAGAGAGGCTGAATACCGCACTGAGTCAATGCGGTCTTAGCCTCTCTGGTCTCAACACTCTGTCTGATTTTGGATTTATTTTTATTTTTTTTCCAAAATCAGACTTGACACCAGAGAGGCTGAATACCGCACTGAGTCAATGCGGTCTTAGCCTCTCTGGTGTCAACACTGTCTGATTTTGGATTTTTTTTTTTTTTTTCCAAAATCAGACTTGACACCAGAGAGGCTAAATACCACACTGAGTCAATGCGGTCTCAGCCTCTCTGGTCTCAACACTCTGTCTGATTTTGGATTTTTTTTTTTTTTTTTCCAAAATCAGACTTGACACGAGAGAGGCTGAATACCGCACTGAGTCAATGCTGTCTTAGCCTCTCTGGTCTCAACACTCTGTCTGATTTTGGATTTTTTTTTTTTTTTTTCCAAAATCAGACTTGACACCAGAGAGGCTGAATACCGCACTGAGTCAATGCGGTCTTAGCCTCTCTGGTGTCAACACTCTGTCTGATTTTGCATTTTTTTTTTTTTTTTTCCAAAATCAGACTTGACACCAGAGAGGCTGAATACCGCACTGAGTCAATGCGGTCTTAGCCTCTCTGGTCTCAACACTCTGTCTGATTTTGGATTTTTTTTTTTTTTTTTCCAAAATCAGACTTGACACCAGAGAGGCTGAATACCGCACTGAGTCAATGCGGTCTTAGCGTCTCTGGTCTCAACACTCTGTCTGATTTTGGATTTTTTTTTTTTTTTTTCCAAAATCAGACTTGACACCAGAGAGGCTGAATACCGCACTGAGTCAATGCGGTCTTAGCCTCTCTGGTCTCAACACTCTGTCTGATTTTGGATTTTTTTTTTTTTCTTCCAAAATCAGACTTGACACCAGAGAGGCTGAATACCGCACTGAGTCAATGCGGTCTTAGCCTCTCTGGTGTCAACACTCTGTCTGATTTTGGATTTTTTTTTTTTTTTTTTCCAAAATCAGACTTGACACCAGAGAGGCTGAATACCGCACTGAGTCAATGCGGTCTTAGCCTCTCTGGTGTCAACACTCTGTCTGATTTTGGATTTTTTTTTTTTTTTTCCAAAATAAGACTTGACACCAGAGAGGCTGAATACCGCACTGAGTCAATGCGGTCTTAGCCTCTCTGGTGTCAACACTCTGTCTGATTTTGGATTTTTTTTTTTTTTTTTTCCAAAATCAGACTTGACACCAGAGAGGCTGAATACCGCACTGAGTCAATGCGGTCTTAGCCTCTCTGGTGTCAACACTCTGTCTGATTTTGCATTTTTTTTTTTTTTTTTCCAAAATCAGACTTGACACCAGAGAGGCTGAATACCGCACTGAGTCAATGCGGTCTTAGCCTCTCTGGTCTCAACACTCTGTCTGATTTTGGATTTTTTTTTTTTTTTTTCCAAAATCAGACTTGACACCAGAGAGGCTGAATACCGCACTGAGTCAATGCGGTCTTAGCGTCTCTGGTCTCAACACTCTGTCTGATTTTGGATTTTTTTTTTTTTTTTTCCAAAATCAGACTTGACACCAGAGAGGCTGAATACCGCACTGAGTCAATGCGGTCTTAGCCTCTCTGGTCTCAACACTCTGTCTGATTTTGGATTTTTTTTTTTTTCTTCCAAAATCAGACTTGACACCAGAGAGGCTGAATACCGCACTGAGTCAATGCGGTCTTAGCCTCTCTGGTGTCAACACTCTGTCTGATTTTGGATTTTTTTTTTTTTTTTTTCCAAAATCAGACTTGACACCAGAGAGGCTGAATACCGCACTGAGTCAATGCGGTCTTAGCCTCTCTGGTGTCAACACTCTGTCTGATTTTGGATTTTTTTTTTTTTTTTTCCAAAATCAGACTTGACACCAGAGACGCTGAATACCGCACTGAGTCAATGCGGTCTTAGCCTCTCTGGTCTCAACACTCTGTCTGATTTTGGATTTTTTTTTTTTTTTTCCAAAATCAGACTTGACACCAGAGAGGCTGAATACCGCACTGAGTCAATGCGGTCTTAGCCTCTCTGGTGTCAACACTCTGTCTGATTTTGGATTATTATTTTTTTTTTCTAAAATCAGACTTGACACCAGAGAGGCTGAATACCGCACTGAGTCAATGCGGTCTTAGCCTCTCTGGTCTCAACACTCTGTCTGATTTTGGATTTTTTTTTTTTTTTTTTCCAAAATCAGACTTGACACCAGAGAGGCTGAATACCGCACTGAGTCAATGCGGTCTTAGCCTCTCTGGTGTCAACACTGTCTGATTTTGGATTTTTTTTTTTTTTTTCCAAAATCAGACTTGACACCAGAGAGGCTAAATACCACACTGAGTCAATGCGGTCTCAGCCTCTCTGGTCTCAACACTCTGTCTGATTTTGGATTTTTTTTTTTTTTTTTCCAAAATCAGACTTGACACGAGAGAGGCTGAATACCGCACTGAGTCAATGCTGTCTTAGCCTCTCTGGTCTCAACACTCTGTCTGATTTTGGATTTTTTTTTTTTTTTTTCCAAAATCAGACTTGACACCAGAGAGGCTGAATACCGCACTGAGTCAATGCGGTCTTAGCCTCTCTGGTGTCAACACTCTGTCTGATTTTGCATTTTTTTTTTTTTTTTCCAAAATCAGACTTGACACCAGAGAGGCTGAATACCGCACTGAGTCAATGCGGTCTTAGCCTCTCTGGTCTCAACACTCTGTCTGATTTTGGATTTTTTTTTTTTTTTTTCCAAAATCAGACTTGACACCAGAGAGGCTGAATACCGCACTGAGTCAATGCGGTCTTAGCGTCTCTGGTCTCAACACTCTGTCTGATTTTGGATTTTTTTTTTTTTTTTTCCAAAATCAGACTTGACACCAGAGAGGCTGAATACCGCACTGAGTCAATGCGGTCTTAGCCTCTCTGGTCTCAACACTCTGTCTGATTTTGGATTTTTTTTTTTTTCTTCCAAAATCAGACTTGACACCAGAGAGGCTGAATACCGCACTGAGTCAATGCGGTCTTAGCCTCTCTGGTGTCAACACTCTGTCTGATTTTGGATTTTTTTTTTTTTTTTTTCCAAAATCAGACTTGACACCAGAGAGGCTGAATACCGCACTGAGTCAATGCGGTCTTAGCCTCTCTGGTGTCAACACTCTGTCTGATTTTGGATTTTTTTTTTTTTTTTCCAAAATAAGACTTGACACCAGAGAGGCTGAATACCGCACTGAGTCAATGCGGTCTTAGCCTCTCTGGTGTCAACACTCTGTCTGATTTTGGATTTTTTTTTTTTTTTTTTCCAAAATCAGACTTGACACCAGAGAGGCTGAATACCGCACTGAGTCAATGCGGTCTTAGCCTCTCTGGTGTCAACACTCTGTCTGATTTTGCATTTTTTTTTTTTTTTTTCCAAAATCAGACTTGACACCAGAGAGGCTGAATACCGCACTGAGTCAATGCGGTCTTAGCCTCTCTGGTCTCAACACTCTGTCTGATTTTGGATTTTTTTTTTTTTTTTTTCCAAAATCAGACTTGACACCAGAGAGGCTGAATACCGCACTGAGTCAATGCGGTCTTAGCGTCTCTGGTCTCAACACTCTGTCTGATTTTGGATTTTTTTTTTTTTTTTTCCAAAATCAGACTTGACACCAGAGAGGCTGAATACCGCACTGAGTCAATGCGGTCTTAGCCTCTCTGGTCTCAACACTCTGTCTGATTTTGGATTTTTTTTTTTTTCTTCCAAAATCAGACTTGACACCAGAGAGGCTGAATACCGCACTGAGTCAATGCGGTCTTAGCCTCTCTGGTGTCAACACTCTGTCTGATTTTGGATTTTTTTTTTTTTTTTTTCCAAAATCAGACTTGACACCAGAGAGGCTGAATACCGCACTGAGTCAATGCGGTCTTAGCCTCTCTGGTGTCAACACTCTGTCTGATTTTGCATTTTTTTTTTTTTTTTTCCAAAATCAGACTTGACACCAGAGAGGCTGAATACCGCACTGAGTCAATGCGGTCTTAGCCTCTCTGGTCTCAACACTCTGTCTGATTTTGGATTTTTTTTTTTTTTTTTCCAAAATCAGACTTGACACCAGAGAGGCTGAATACCGCACTGAGTCAATGCGGTCTTAGCGTCTCTGGTCTCAACACTCTGTCTGATTTTGGATTTTTTTTTTTTTTTTTCCAAAATCAGACTTGACACCAGAGAGGCTGAATACCGCACTGAGTCAATGCGGTCTTAGCCTCTCTGGTCTCAACACTCTGTCTGATTTTGGATTTTTTTTTTTTTCTTCCAAAATCAGACTTGACACCAGAGAGGCTGAATACCGCACTGAGTCAATGCGGTCTTAGCCTCTCTGGTGTCAACACTCTGTCTGATTTTGGATTTTTTTTTTTTTTTTCCAAAATCAGACTTGACACCAGAGAGGCTGAATACCGCACTGAGTCAATGCGGTCTTAGCCTCTCTGGTCTCAACACTCTGTCTGATTTTGGATTTTTTTTTTTTTTTTTCCAAAATCAGACTTGACACCAGAGAGGCTGAATACCGCACTGAGTCAATGCGGTCTTAGCGTCTCTGGTCTCAACACTCTGTCTGATTTTGGATTTTTTTTTTTTTTTTTCCAAAATCAGACTTGACACCAGAGAGGCTGAATACCGCACTGAGTCAATGCGGTCTTAGCCTCTCTGGTCTCAACACTCTGTCTGATTTTGGATTTTTTTTTTTTTCTTCCAAAATCAGACTTGACACCAGAGAGGCTGAATACCGCACTGAGTCAATGCGGTCTTAGCCTCTCTGGTGTCAACACTCTGTCTGATTTTGGATTTTTTTTTCTTTTCTCCAAAATCAGACTTGACACCAGAGAGGCTGAATACCGCACTGAGTCAATGCGGTCTTAGCCTCTCTGGTCTCAACACTCTGTCTGATTTTGGATTTTTTTTTTTTTTTTCCAAAATCAGACTTGACACCAGAGAGGCTGAATACCGCACTGAGTCAATGCAGTCTTAGCCTCTCTGGTCTCAACACTCTGTCTGATTTTGGATTTTTTTTTTTTTTTTTCCAAAATCAGACTTGACACCAGAGAGGCTGAATACCGCACTGAGTCAATGCGGTCTTAGCCTCTCTGGTCTCAACACTCTGTCTGATTTTGGATTTTTCTTTTTTTTTCCCCAAAATCAGAGTATTGACACCAGAGAGGCTGAATACCGCACTGAGTCAATGCGGTCTTAGCCTCTCTGGTGTCAACACTCTGTCTGATTTTGGATTTTTTTTTTTTTTTTCCAAAATAAGACTTGACACCAGAGAGGCTGAATACCGCACTGAGTCAATGCGGTCTTAGCCTCTCTGGTGTCAACACTCTGTCTGATTTTGGATTTTTTTTTTTTTTTTTTCCAAAATCAGACTTGACACCAGAGAGGCTGAATACCGCACTGAGTCAATGCGGTCTTAGCCTCTCTGGTGTCAACACTCTGTCTGATTTTGCATTTTTTTTTTTTTTTTTCCAAAATCAGACTTGACACCAGAGAGGCTGAATACCGCACTGAGTCAATGCGGTCTTAGCCTCTCTGGTCTCAACACTCTGTCTGATTTTGGATTTTTTTTTTTTTTTTTTCCAAAATCAGACTTGACACCAGAGAGGCTGAATACCGCACTGAGTCAATGCGGTCTTAGCGTCTCTGGTCTCAACACTCTGTCTGATTTTGGATTTTTTTTTTTTTTTTTCCAAAATCAGACTTGACACCAGAGAGGCTGAATACCGCACTGAGTCAATGCGGTCTTAGCCTCTCTGGTCTCAACACTCTGTCTGATTTTGGATTTTTTTTTTTTTCTTCCAAAATCAGACTTGACACCAGAGAGGCTGAATACCGCACTGAGTCAATGCGGTCTTAGCCTCTCTGGTCTCAACACTCTGTCTGATTTTGGATTTTTTTTTTTTTTTTTTCCAAAATCAGACTTGACACCAGAGAGGCTGAATACCGCACTGAGTCAATGCTGTCTTAGCCTCTCTGGTGTCAACACTCTGTCTGTTTTTGGATTTTTCTTTTTTTTTTTTCAAAATCAGACTTGACACCAGAGAGGCTGAATACCGCACTGAGTCAATGCGGTCTTAGCCTCTCTGGTCTCAACACTCTGTCTGATTTTGGATTTTTTTTTTTTTTTTCCAAAATCAGACTTGACACCAGAGAGGCTGAATACCGCACTGAGTCAATGCGGTCTTAGCCTCTCTGGTGTCAACACTCTGTCTGATTTTGCATTTTTTTTTTTTTTTTTCCAAAATCAGACTTGACACCAGAGAGGCTGAATACCGCACTGAGTCAATGCGGTCTTAGCCTCTCTGGTCTCAACACTCTGTCTGATTTTGGATTTTTTTTTTTTTTTTTCAAAATCAGACTTGACACCAGAGAGGCTGAATACCGCACTGAGTCAATGCGGTCTTAGCGTCTCTGGTCTCAACACTCTGTCTGATTTTGGATTTTTTTTTTTTTTTTTCCAAAATCAGACTTGACACCAGAGAGGCTGAATACCGCACTGAGTCAATGCGGTCTTAGCCTCTCTGGTCTCAACACTCTGTCTGATTTTGGATTTTTTTTTTTTTCTTCCAAAATCAGACTTGACACCAGAGAGGCTGAATACCGCACTGAGTCAATGCGGTCTTAGCCTCTCTGGTCTCAACACTCTGTCTGATTTTGGATTTTTTTTTTTTTTTTTTCCAAAATCAGACTTGACACCAGAGAGGCTGAATACCGCACTGAGTCAATGCGGTCTTAGCCTCTCTGGTCTCAACACTCTGTCTGATTTTGGATTTTTTTTTTTTTCTTCCAAAATCAGACTTGACACCAGAGAGGCTGAATACCGCACTGAGTCAATGCGGTCTTAGCCTCTCTGGTGTCAACACTCTGTCTGATTTTGGATTTTTTTTTTTTTTCTCCAAAATCAGACTTGACACCAGAGAGGCTGAATACCGCACTGAGTCAATGCGGTCTTAGCCTCTCTGGTCTCAACACTCTGTCTGATTTTGGATTTTTTTTTTTTTTTTTCCAAAATCAGACTTGACACCAGAGAGGCTGAATACCGCACTGAGTCAATGCAGTCTTAGCCTCTCTGGTCTCAACACTCTGTCTGATTTTGGATTTTTTTTTTTTTTTTTCCAAAATCAGACTTGACACCAGAGAGGCTGAATACCGCACTGAGTCAATGCGGTCTTAGCCTCTCTGGTCTCAACACTCTGTCTGATTTTGGATTTTTCTTTTTTTTCCCCCAAAATCAGAGTATTGACACCAGAGAGGCTGAATACCGCACTGAGTCAATGCGGTCTTAGCCTCTCTGGTGTCAACACTCTGTCTGATTTTGGATTTTTTTTTTTTTTTTCCAAAATAAGACTTGACACCAGAGAGGCTGAATACCGCACTGAGTCAATGCGGTCTTAGCCTCTCTGGTGTCAACACTCTGTCTGATTTTGGATTTTTTTTTTTTTTTTTTCCAAAATCAGACTTGACACCAGAGAGGCTGAATACCGCACTGAGTCAATGCGGTCTTAGCCTCTCTGGTGTCAACACTCTGTCTGATTTTGCATTTTTTTTTTTTTTTTTCCAAAATCAGACTTGACACCAGAGAGGCTGAATACCGCACTGAGTCAATGCGGTCTTAGCCTCTCTGGTCTCAACACTCTGTCTGATTTTGGATTTTTTTTTTTTTTTTTCCAAAATCAGACTTGACACCAGAGAGGCTGAATACCGCACTGAGTCAATGCGGTCTTAGCGTCTCTGGTCTCAACACTCTGTCTGATTTTGGATTTTTTTTTTTTTTTTTCCAAAATCAGACTTGACACCAGAGAGGCTGAATACCGCACTGAGTCAATGCGGTCTTAGCCTCTCTGGTCTCAACACTCTGTCTGATTTTGGATTTTTTTTTTTTTCTTCCAAAATCAGACTTGACACCAGAGAGGCTGAATACCGCACTGAGTCAATGCGGTCTTAGCCTCTCTGGTGTCAACACTCTGTCTGATTTTGGATTTTTTTTTCTTTTCTCCAAAATCAGACTTGACACCAGAGAGGCTGAATACCGCACTGAGTCAATGCGGTCTTAGCCTCTCTGGTCTCAACACTCTGTCTGATTTTGGATTTTTTTTTTTTTTTTCCAAAATCAGACTTGACACCAGAGAGGCTGAATACCGCACTGAGTCAATGCAGTCTTAGCCTCTCTGGTCTCAACACTCTGTCTGATTTTGGATTTTTTTTTTTTTTTTTCCAAAATCAGACTTGACACCAGAGAGGCTGAATACCGCACTGAGTCAATGCGGTCTTAGCCTCTCTGGTCTCAACACTCTGTCTGATTTTGGATTTTTCTTTTTTTTTCCCCAAAATCAGAGTATTGACACCAGAGAGGCTGAATACCGCACTGAGTCAATGCGGTCTTAGCCTCTCTGGTGTCAACACTCTGTCTGATTTTGGATTTTTTTTTTTTTTTTCCAAAATAAGACTTGACACCAGAGAGGCTGAATACCGCACTGAGTCAATGCGGTCTTAGCCTCTCTGGTGTCAACACTCTGTCTGATTTTGGATTTTTTTTTTTTTTTTTTCCAAAATCAGACTTGACACCAGAGAGGCTGAATACCGCACTGAGTCAATGCGGTCTTAGCCTCTCTGGTGTCAACACTCTGTCTGATTTTGCATTTTTTTTTTTTTTTTTCCAAAATCAGACTTGACACCAGAGAGGCTGAATACCGCACTGAGTCAATGCGGTCTTAGCCTCTCTGGTCTCAACACTCTGTCTGATTTTGGATTTTTTTTTTTTTTTTTTCCAAAATCAGACTTGACACCAGAGAGGCTGAATACCGCACTGAGTCAATGCGGTCTTAGCGTCTCTGGTCTCAACACTCTGTCTGATTTTGGATTTTTTTTTTTTTTTTTCCAAAATCAGACTTGACACCAGAGAGGCTGAATACCGCACTGAGTCAATGCGGTCTTAGCCTCTCTGGTCTCAACACTCTGTCTGATTTTGGATTTTTTTTTTTTTCTTCCAAAATCAGACTTGACACCAGAGAGGCTGAATACCGCACTGAGTCAATGCGGTCTTAGCCTCTCTGGTCTCAACACTCTGTCTGATTTTGGATTTTTTTTTTTTTTTTTTCCAAAATCAGACTTGACACCAGAGAGGCTGAATACCGCACTGAGTCAATGCTGTCTTAGCCTCTCTGGTGTCAACACTCTGTCTGTTTTTGGATTTTTCTTTTTTTTTTTTCAAAATCAGACTTGACACCAGAGAGGCTGAATACCGCACTGAGTCAATGCGGTCTTAGCCTCTCTGGTCTCAACACTCTGTCTGATTTTGGATTTTTTTTTTTTTTTTCCAAAATCAGACTTGACACCAGAGAGGCTGAATACCGCACTGAGTCAATGCGGTCTTAGCCTCTCTGGTGTCAACACTCTGTCTGATTTTGCATTTTTTTTTTTTTTTTTCCAAAATCAGACTTGACACCAGAGAGGCTGAATACCGCACTGAGTCAATGCGGTCTTAGCCTCTCTGGTCTCAACACTCTGTCTGATTTTGGATTTTTTTTTTTTTTTTTTCAAAATCAGACTTGACACCAGAGAGGCTGAATACCGCACTGAGTCAATGCGGTCTTAGCGTCTCTGGTCTCAACACTCTGTCTGATTTTGGATTTTTTTTTTTTTTTTTCCAAAATCAGACTTGACACCAGAGAGGCTGAATACCGCACTGAGTCAATGCGGTCTTAGCCTCTCTGGTCTCAACACTCTGTCTGATTTTGGATTTTTTTTTTTTTCTTCCAAAATCAGACTTGACACCAGAGAGGCTGAATACCGCACTGAGTCAATGCGGTCTTAGCCTCTCTGGTCTCAACACTCTGTCTGATTTTGGATTTTTTTTTTTTTTTTTTCCAAAATCAGACTTGACACCAGAGAGGCTGAATACCGCACTGAGTCAATGCGGTCTTAGCCTCTCTGGTCTCAACACTCTGTCTGATTTTGGATTTTTTTTTTTTTCTTCCAAAATCAGACTTGACACCAGAGAGGCTGAATACCGCACTGAGTCAATGCGGTCTTAGCCTCTCTGGTGTCAACACTCTGTCTGATTTTGGATTTTTTTTTTTTTTCTCCAAAATCAGACTTGACACCAGAGAGGCTGAATACCGCACTGAGTCAATGCGGTCTTAGCCTCTCTGGTCTCAACACTCTGTCTGATTTTGGATTTTTTTTTTTTTTTTCCAAAATCAGACTTGACACCAGAGAGGCTGAATACCGCACTGAGTCAATGCAGTCTTAGCCTCTCTGGTCTCAACACTCTGTCTGATTTTGGATTTTTTTTTTTTTTTTTCCAAAATCAGACTTGACACCAGAGAGGCTGAATACCGCACTGAGTCAATGCGGTCTTAGCCTCTCTGGTCTCAACACTCTGTCTGATTTTGGATTTTTCTTTTTTTTCCCCCAAAATCAGAGTATTGACACCAGAGAGGCTGAATACCGCACTGAGTCAATGCGGTCTTAGCCTCTCTGGTGTCAACACTCTGTCTGATTTTGGATTTTTTTTTTTTTTTTCCAAAATAAGACTTGACACCAGAGAGGCTGAATACCGCACTGAGTCAATGCGGTCTTAGCCTCTCTGGTGTCAACACTCTGTCTGATTTTGGATTTTTTTTTTTTTTTTTTCCAAAATCAGACTTGACACCAGAGAGGCTGAATACCGCACTGAGTCAATGCGGTCTTAGCCTCTCTGGTGTCAACACTCTGTCTGATTTTGCATTTTTTTTTTTTTTTTTCCAAAATCAGACTTGACACCAGAGAGGCTGAATACCGCACTGAGTCAATGCGGTCTTAGCCTCTCTGGTCTCAACACTCTGTCTGATTTTGGATTTTTTTTTTTTTTTTTCCAAAATCAGACTTGACACCAGAGAGGCTGAATACCGCACTGAGTCAATGCGGTCTTAGCGTCTCTGGTCTCAACACTCTGTCTGATTTTGGATTTTTTTTTTTTTTTTTCCAAAATCAGACTTGACACCAGAGAGGCTGAATACCGCACTGAGTCAATGCGGTCTTAGCCTCTCTGGTGTCAACACTCTGTCTGATTTTGCATTTTTTTTTTTTTTTTTCCAAAATCAGACTTGACACCAGAGAGGCTGAATACCGCACTGAGTCAATGCGGTCTTAGCCTCTCTGGTCTCAACACTCTGTCTGATTTTGGATTTTTTTTTTTTTTTTTCCAAAATCAGACTTGACACCAGAGAGGCTGAATACCGCACTGAGTCAATGCGGTCTTAGCCTCTCTGGTCTCAACACTCTGTCTGATTTTGGATTTTTCTTTTTTTTTCCCCAAAATCAGAGTATTGACACCAGAGAGGCTGAATACCGCACTGAGTCAATGCGGTCTTAGCCTCTCTGGTGTCAACACTCTGTCTGATTTTGGATTTTTTTTTTTTTTTTTCCAAAATCAAACTTGACACCAGAGAGGCTGAATACCGCACTGAGTCAATGCGGTCTTAGCCTCTCTTGTGTCAACACTCTGTCTGATTTTGGATTTTTTTTTTTTTTTTCCAAAATCAGACTTGACACCAGAGAGGCTGAATACCGCACTGAGTCAATGCGGTCTTAGCCTCTCTGGTGTCAACACTCTGTCTGATTTTGCATTTTTTTTTTTTTTTTTTCCAAAATCAGACTTGACACCAGAGAGGCTGAATACCGCACTGAGTCAATGCGGTCTTAGCCTCTCTGGTGTCAACACTCTGTCTGATTTTGGATTTTTTTTTTTTTTTTCCAAAATCAGACTTGACACCAGAGAGGCTGAATACCGCACTGAGTCAATGCGGTCTTAGCCTCTCTGGTCTCAACACTCTGTCTGATTTTGGATTTTTTTTTTTTTTTTTCCAAAATCAGACTTGACACCAGAGAGGCTGAATACCGCACTGAGTCAATGCGGTCTTAGCGTCTCTGGTCTCAACACTCTGTCTGATTTTGGATTTTTTTTTTTTTTTTTTCCAAAATCAGACTTGACACCAGAGAGGCTGAATACCGCACTGAGTCAATGCGGTCTTAGCCTCTCTGGTCTCAACACTCTGTCTGATTTTGGATTTTTTTTTTTTTTCTTCCAAAATCAGACTTGACACCAGAGAGGCTGAATACCGCACTGAGTCAATGCGGTCTTAGCCTCTCTGGTGTCAACACTCTGTCTGATTTTGGATTTTTTTTTTTTTTCTCCAAAATCAGACTTGACACCAGAGAGGCTGAATACCGCACTGAGTCAATGCGGTCTTAGCCTCTCTGGTCTCAACACTCTGTCTGATTTTGGATTTTTTTTTTTTTTTTCCAAAATCAGACTTGACACCAGAGAGGCTGAATACCGCACTGAGTCAATGCAGTCTTAGCCTCTCTGGTCTCAACACTCTGTCTGATTTTGGATTTTTTTTTTTTTTTTTCCAAAATCAGACTTGACACCAGAGAGGCTGAATACCGCACTGAGTCAATGCGGTCTTAGCCTCTCTGGTCTCAACACTCTGTCTGATTTTGGATTTTTCTTTTTTTTTCCCCAAAATCAGAGTATTGACACCAGAGAGGCTGAATACCGCACTGAGTCAATGCGGTCTTAGCCTCTCTGGTGTCAACACTCTGTCTGATTTTGGATTTTTTTTTTTTTTTCCAAAATAAGACTTGACACCAGAGAGGCTGAATACCGCACTGAGTCAATGCGGTCTTAGCCTCTCTGGTGTCAACACTCTGTCTGATTTTGGATTTTTTTTTTTTTTTTTCCAAAATCAGACTTGACACCAGAGAGGCTGAATACCGCACTGAGTCAATGCGGTCTTAGCCTCTCTGGTGTCAACACTCTGTCTGATTTTGCATTTTTTTTTTTTTTTTTCCAAAATCAGACTTGACACCAGAGAGGCTGAATACCGCACTGAGTCAATGCGGTCTTAGCCTCTCTGGTCTCAACACTCTGTCTGATTTTGGATTTTTTTTT
This sequence comes from Poromitra crassiceps, assembly GCF_964638095.1. Taxonomy (NCBI): domain Eukaryota; kingdom Metazoa; phylum Chordata; class Actinopteri; order Beryciformes; family Melamphaidae; genus Poromitra; species Poromitra crassiceps. The sequence goes on along the minus strand of NW_028152214.1, from coordinate 301,421 downwards.
TTTTTTTTCCAAAATCAGACTTGACACCAGAGAGGCTGAATACCGCACTGAGTCAATGCGGTCTTAGCGTCTCTGGTCTCAACACTCTGTCTGATTTTGGATTTTTTTTTTTTTTTTTCCAAAATCAGACTTGACACCAGAGAGGCTGAATACCGCACTGAGTCAATGCGGTCTTAGCCTCTCTGGTCTCAACACTCTGTCTGATTTTGGATTTTTTTTTTTTTTTTCCAAAATCAGACTTGACACCAGAGAGGCTGAATACCGCACTGAGTCAATGCAGTCTTAGCCTCTCTGGTCTCAACACTCTGTCTGATTTTGGATTTTTTTTTTTTTTTTTCCAAAATCAGACTTGACACCAGAGAGGCTGAATACCGCACTGAGTCAATGCGGTCTTAGCCTCTCTGGTCTCAACACTCTGTCTGATTTTGGATTTTTCTTTTTTTTTCCCCAAAATCAGAGTATTGACACCAGAGAGGCTGAATACCGCACTGAGTCAATGCGGTCTTAGCCTCTCTGGTGTCAACACTCTGTCTGATTTTGGATTTTTTTTTTTTTTTCCAAAATAAGACTTGACACCAGAGAGGCTGAATACCGCACTGAGTCAATGCGGTCTTAGCCTCTCTGGTGTCAACACTCTGTCTGATTTTGGATTTTTTTTTTTTTTTTTTCCAAAATCAGACTTGACACCAGAGAGGCTGAATACCGCACTGAGTCAATGCGGTCTTAGCCTCTCTGGTGTCAACACTCTGTCTGATTTTGCATTTTTTTTTTTTTTTTTCCAAAATCAGACTTGACACCAGAGAGGCTGAATACCGCACTGAGTCAATGCGGTCTTAGCCTCTCTGGTCTCAACACTCTGTCTGATTTTGGATTTTTTTTTTTTTTTTTCCAAAATCAGACTTGACACCAGAGAGGCTGAATACCGCACTGAGTCAATGCGGTCTTAGCGTCTCTGGTCTCAACACTCTGTCTGATTTTGGATTTTTTTTTTTTTTTTTCCAAAATCAGACTTGACACCAGAGAGGCTGAATACCGCACTGAGTCAATGCGGTCTTAGCCTCTCTGGTCTCAACACTCTGTCTGATTTTGGATTTTTTTTTTTTTCTTCCAAAATCAGACTTGACACCAGAGAGGCTGAATACCGCACTGAGTCAATGCGGTCTTAGCCTCTCTGGTGTCAACACTCTGTCTGATTTTGGATTTTTTTTTTTTTTTTTTCCAAAATCAGACTTGACACCAGAGAGGCTGAATACCGCACTGAGTCAATGCGGTCTTAGCCTCTCTGGTGTCAACACTCTGTCTGATTTTGCATTTTTTTTTTTTTCAAAATCAGACTTGACACCAGAGAGGCTGAATACCGCACTGAGTCAATGCGGTCTTAGCCTCTCTGGTCTCAACACTCTGTCTGATTTTGGATTTTTTTTTTTTTTTTTCCAAAATCAGACTTGACACCAGAGAGGCTGAATACCGCACTGAGTCAATGCGGTCTTAGCGTCTCTGGTCTCAACACTCTGTCTGATTTTGGATTTTTTTTTTTTTTTTTCCAAAATCAGACTTGACACCAGAGAGGCTGAATACCGCACTGAGTCAATGCGGTCTTAGCCTCTCTGGTCTCAACACTCTGTCTGATTTTGGATTTTTTTTTTTTTCTTCCAAAATCAGACTTGACACCAGAGAGGCTGAATACCGCACTGAGTCAATGCGGTCTTAGCCTCTCTGGTGTCAACACTCTGTCTGATTTTGGATTTTTTTTTTTTTTTTTTCCAAAATCAGACTTGACACCAGAGAGGCTGAATACCGCACTGAGTCAATGCGGTCTTAGCCTCTCTGGTGTCAACACTCTGTCTGATTTTGCATTTTTTTTTTTTTTTTCCAAAATCAGACTTGACACCAGAGAGGCTGAATACCGCACTGAGTCAATGCGGTCTTAGCCTCTCTGGTCCCAACACTCTGTCTGATTTTGGATTTTTTTTTTTTTTTTTCCAAAATCAGACTTGACACCAGAGAGGCTGAATACCGCACTGAGTCAATGCGGTCTTAGCGTCTCTGGTCTCAACACTCTGTCTGATTTTGGATTTTTTTTTTTTTTTTTCCAAAATCAGACTTGACACCAGAGAGGCTGAATACCGCACTGAGTCAATGCGGTCTTAGCCTCTCTGGTCTCAACACTCTGTCTGATTTTGGATTTTTTTTTTTTTCTTCCAAAATCAGACTTGACACCAGAGAGGCTGAATACCGCACTGAGTCAATGCGGTCTTAGCCTCTCTGGTGTCAACACTCTGTCTGATTTTGGATTTTTTTTTTTTTTTTTCCAAAATCAGACTTGACACCAGAGAGGCTGAATACCGCACTGAGTCAATGCGGTCTTAGCCTCTCTGGTGTCAACACTCTGTCTGATTTTGCATTTTTTTTTTTTTCAAAATCAGACTTGACACCAGAGAGGCTGAATACCGCACTGAGTCAATGCGGTCTTAGCCTCTCTGGTCTCAACACTCTGTCTGATTTTGGATTTTTTTTTTTTTTTTCCAAAATCAGACTTGACACCAGAGAGGCTGAATACCGCACTGAGTCAATGCGGTCTTAGCGTCTCTGGTCTCAACACTCTGTCTGATTTTGGATTTTTTTTTTTTTTTTTCCAAAATCAGACTTGACACCAGAGAGGCTGAATACCGCACTGAGTCAATGCGGTCTTAGCCTCTCTGGTCTCAACACTCTGTCTGATTTTGGATTTTTTTTTTTTTCTTCCAAAATCAGACTTGACACCAGAGAGGCTGAATACCGCACTGAGTCAATGCGGTCTTAGCCTCTCTGGTGTCAACACTCTGTCTGATTTTGGATTTTTTTTTTTTTTTTTTCCAAAATCAGACTTGACACCAGAGAGGCTGAATACCGCACTGAGTCAATGCGGTCTTAGCCTCTCTGGTGTCAACACTCTGTCTGATTTTGCATTTTTTTTTTTTTTTTCCAAAATCAGACTTGACACCAGAGAGGCTGAATACCGCACTGAGTCAATGCGGTCTTAGCCTCTCTGGTCCCAACACTCTGTCTGATTTTGGATTTTTTTTTTTTTTTTTCCAAAATCAGACTTGACACCAGAGAGGCTGAATACCGCACTGAGTCAATGCGGTCTTAGCGTCTCTGGTCTCAACACTCTGTCTGATTTTGGATTTTTTTTTTTTTTTTTCCAAAATCAGACTTGACACCAGAGAGGCTGAATACCGCACTGAGTCAATGCGGTCTTAGCCTCTCTGGTCTCAACACTCTGTCTGATTTTGGATTTTTTTTTTTTTCTTCCAAAATCAGACTTGACACCAGAGAGGCTGAATACCGCACTGAGTCAATGCGGTCTTAGCCTCTCTGGTGTCAACACTCTGTCTGATTTTGGATTTTTTTTTTTTTTTCCAAAATCAGACTTGACACCAGAGAGGCTGAATACCGCACTGAGTCAATGCGGTCTTAGCCTCTCTGGTCTCAACACTCTGTCTGATTTTGGATTTTTTTTTTTTTTTTTCCAAAATCAGACTTGACACCAGAGAGGCTGAATACCGCACTGAGTCAATGCGGTCTTAGCGTCTCTGGTCTCAACACTCTGTCTGATTTTGGATTTTTTTTTTTTTTTTTTCCAAAATCAGACTTGACACCAGAGAGGCTGAATACCGCACTGAGTCAATGCGGTCTTAGCCTCTCTGGTCTCAACACTCTGTCTGATTTTGGATTTTTTTTTTTTCTTCCAAAATCAGACTTGACACCAGAGAGGCTGAATACCGCACTGAGTCAATGCGGTCTTAGCCTCTCTGGTGTCAACACTCTGTCTGATTTTGGATTTTTTTTTTTTTTCTCCAAAATCAGACTTGACACCAGAGAGGCTGAATACCGCACTGAGTCAATGCGGTCTTAGCCTCTCTGGTCTCAACACTCTGTCTGATTTTGGATTTTTTTTTTTTTTTTCCAAAATCAGACTTGACACCAGAGAGGCTGAATACCGCACTGAGTCAATGCAGTCTTAGCCTCTCTGGTCTCAACACTCTGTCTGATTTTGGATTTTTTTTTTTTTTTTTCCAAAATCAGACTTGACACCAGAGAGGCTGAATACCGCACTGAGTCAATGCGGTCTTAGCCTCTCTGGTCTCAACACTCTGTCTGATTTTGGATTTTTTTTTTTTTTTTCCAAAATCAGACTTGACACCAGAGAGGCTGAATACCGCACTGAGTCAATGCGGTCTTAGCCTCTCTGGTGTCAACACTCCGTCTGATTTTGGATTTTTTTTTTTTTTTTTCCAAAATCAGACTTGACACCAGAGAGGCTGAATACCGCACTGAGTCAATGCGGTCTTAGCCTCTCTGGTCTCAACACTCTGTCTGATTTTGGATTTTTCTTTTTTTTTCCCCAAAATCAGAGTATTGACACCAGAGAGGCTGAATACCGCACTGAGTCAATGCGGTCTTAGCCTCTCTGGTGTCAACACTCTGTCTGATTTTGGATTTTTTTTTTTTTTTTTCCAAAATCAAACTTGACACCAGAGAGGCTGAATACCGCACTGAGTCAATGCGGTCTTAGCCTCTCTTGTGTCAACACTCTGTCTGATTTTGGATTTTTTTTTTTTTTTTCCAAAATCAGACTTGACACCAGAGAGGCTGAATACCGCACTGAGTCAATGCGGTCTTAGCCTCTCTGGTGTCAACACTCTGTCTGATTTTGCATTTTTTTTTTTTTTTTTTCCAAAATCAGACTTGACACCAGAGAGGCTGAATACCGCACTGAGTCAATGCGGTCTTAGCCTCTCTGGTGTCAACACTCTGTCTGATTTTGGATTTTTTTTTTTTTTTCCAAAATCAGACTTGACACCAGAGAGGCTGAATACCGCACTGAGTCAATGCGGTCTTAGCCTCTCTGGTCTCAACACTCTGTCTGATTTTGGATTTTTTTTTTTTTTTTTCCAAAATCAGACTTGACACCAGAGAGGCTGAATACCGCACTGAGTCAATGCGGTCTTAGCGTCTCTGGTCTCAACACTCTGTCTGATTTTGGATTTTTTTTTTTTTTTTTTCCAAAATCAGACTTGACACCAGAGAGGCTGAATACCGCACTGAGTCAATGCGGTCTTAGCCTCTCTGGTCTCAACACTCTGTCTGATTTTGGATTTTTTTTTTTTTCTTCCAAAATCAGACTTGACACCAGAGAGGCTGAATACCGCACTGAGTCAATGCGGTCTTAGCCTCTCTGGTGTCAACACTCTGTCTGATTTTGGATTTTTTTTTTTTTTCTCCAAAATCAGACTTGACACCAGAGAGGCTGAATACCGCACTGAGTCAATGCGGTCTTAGCCTCTCTGGTCTCAACACTCTGTCTGATTTTGGATTTTTTTTTTTTTTTTCCAAAATCAGACTTGACACCAGAGAGGCTGAATACCGCACTGAGTCAATGCGGTCTTAGCCTCTCTGGTGTCAACACTGTCTGATTTTTTGATTTTTTTTTTTTTTTTCCAAAATCAGGCTTGACACCAGAGAGGCTAAATACCACACTGAGTCAATGCGGTCTCAGCCTCTCTGGTCTCAACACTCTGTCTGATTTTGGATTTTTTTTTTTTTTTTCCAAAATCAGACTTGACACCAGAGAGGCTGAATACCGCACTGAGTCAATGCTGTCTTAGCCTCTCTGGTCTCAACACTCTGTCTGATTTTGGATTTTTTTTTTTTTTTTCCAAAATCAGACTTGACACCAGAGAGGCTGAATACCGCACTGAGTCAATGCGGTCTTAGCCTCTCTGGTGTCAACACTCCGTCTGATTTTGGATTTTTTTTTTTTTTTTCCAAAATCAGACTTGACACCAGAGAGGCTGAATACCGCACTGAGTCAATGCGGTCTTAGCCTCTCTGGTGTCAACACTCCGTCTGATTTTGGATTTTTTTTTTTTTTTTCCAAAATCAGACTTGACACCAGAGAGGCTGAATACCGCACTGAGTCAATGCGGTCTTAGCCTCTCTGGTCTCAACACTCTGTCTGATTTTGGATTTTTCTTTTTTTTTTCCAAAATCAGACTTGACACCAGAGAGGCTGAATACCGCACTGAGTCAATGCGGTCTTAGCCTCTCTGGTCTCAACACTCTGTCTGATTTTGGATTTTTTTTTTTTTTTTTCCAAAATCAGACTTGACACCAGAGAGGCTGAATACCGCACTGAGTCAATGCGGTCTTAGCCTCTCTGTTGTCAACACTCTGTCTGATTTTGGATTTTTTTTTTTTTTTTTCCAAAATCAGACTTGACACCAGAGAGGCTGAATACCGCACTGAGACAATGCGGTCTTAGCCTCTCTGGTCTCAACACTCTGTCTGATTTTGGATTTTTTTTTTTTCTTTTCCAAAATCAGACTTGACACCAGAGAGGCTGAATACAGCACTGAGTCAATGCGGTCTTAGCCTCTCTGGTGTCAACACTCTGTCTGATTTTGGATTTATTTTTATTTTTTTTCCAAAATCAGACTTGACACCAGAGAGGCTGAATACCGCACTGAGTCAATGCGGTCTTAGCCTCTCTGGTGTCAACACTCTGTCTGATTTTGGATTTTTTTTTTTTTTTTTCCAAAATCAAACTTGACACCAGAGAGGCTGAATACCGCACTGAGTCAATGCGGTCTTAGCCTCTCTTGTGTCAACACTCTGTCTGATTTTGGATTTTTTTTTTTTTTTTCCAAAATCAGACTTGACACCAGAGAGGCTGAATACCGCACTGAGTCAATGCGGTCTTAGCCTCTCTGGTGTCAACACTCTGTCTGATTTTGCATTTTTTTTTTTTTTTTTCCAAAATCAGACTTGACACCAGAGAGGCTGAATACCGCACTGAGTCAATGCGGTCTTAGCCTCTCTGGTGTCAACACTCTGTCTGATTTTGGATTTTTTTTTTTTTTTCCAAAATCAGACTTGACACCAGAGAGGCTGAATACCGCACTGAGTCAATGCGGTCTTAGCCTCTCTGGTCTCAACACTCTGTCTGATTTTGGATTTTTTTTTTTTTTTTTCCAAAATCAGACTTGACACCAGAGAGGCTGAATACCGCACTGAGTCAATGCGGTCTTAGCGTCTCTGGTCTCAACACTCTGTCTGATTTTGGATTTTTTTTTTTTTTTTTTCCAAAATCAGACTTGACACCAGAGAGGCTGAATACCGCACTGAGTCAATGCGGTCTTAGCCTCTCTGGTCTCAACACTCTGTCTGATTTTGGATTTTTTTTTTTTCTTCCAAAATCAGACTTGACACCAGAGAGGCTGAATACCGCACTGAGTCAATGCGGTCTTAGCCTCTCTGGTGTCAACACTCTGTCTGATTTTGGATTTTTTTTTTTTTTCTCCAAAATCAGACTTGACACCAGAGAGGCTGAATACCGCACTGAGTCAATGCGGTCTTAGCCTCTCTGGTCTCAACACTCTGTCTGATTTTGGATTTTTTTTTTTTTTTCCAAAATCAGACTTGACACCAGAGAGGCTGAATACCGCACTGAGTCAATGCGGTCTTAGCCTCTCTGGTGTCAACACTGTCTGATTTTGGATTTTTTTTTTTTTTTTCCAAAATCAGACTTGACACCAGAGAGGCTAAATACCACACTGAGTCAATGCGGTCTCAGCCTCTCTGGTCTCAACACTCTGTCTGATTTTGGATTTTTTTTTTTTTTTTTCCAAAATCAGACTTGACACCAGAGAGGCTGAATACCGCACTGAGTCAATGCGGTCTTAGCCTCTCTGGTGTCAACACTCCGTCTGATTTTGGATTTTTTTTTTTTTTTTTCCAAAATCAGTCTTGACACCAGAGAGGCTGAATACTGCACTGAGTCAATGCGGTCTTAGCCTCTCTGGTGTCAACACTCCGTCTGATTTTGGATTTTTTTTTTTTTTTTCCAAAATCAGACTTGACACCAGAGAGGCTGAATACCGCACTGAGTCAATGCGGTCTTAGCCTCTCTGGTCTCAACACTCTGTCTGATTTTGGATTTTTCTTTTTTTTTTCCAAAATCAGACTTGACACCAGAGAGGCTGAATACCGCACTGAGTCAATGCGGTCTTAGCCTCTCTGGTCTCAACACTCTGTCTGATTTTGGATTTTTTTTTTTTTTTCTCCAAAATCAGACTTGACACCAGAGAGGCTGAATACCGCACTGAGTCAATGCGGTCTTAGCCTCTCTGGTCTCAACACTCTGTCTGATTTTGGATTTTTTTTTTTTTTTTCCAAAATCAGACTTGACACCAGAGAGGCTGAATACCGCACTGAGTCAATGCAGTCTTAGCCTCTCTGGTCTCAACACTCTGTCTGATTTTGGATTTTTTTTTTTTTTTTTCCAAAATCAGACTTGACACCAGAGAGGCTGAATACCGCACTGAGTCAATGCGGTCTTAGCCTCTCTGGTCTCAACACTCTGTCTGATTTTGGATTTTTTTTTTTTTTTTCCAAAATCAGACTTGACACCAGAGAGGCTGAATACCGCACTGAGTCAATGCGGTCTTAGCCTCTCTGGTGTCAACACTCCGTCTGATTTTGGATTTTTTTTTTTTTTTTTCCAAAATCAGACTTGACACCAGAGAGGCTGAATACCGCACTGAGTCAATGCGGTCTTAGCCTCTCTGGTCTCAACACTCTGTCTGATTTTGGATTTTTCTTTTTTTTTCCCCAAAATCAGAGTATTGACACCAGAGAGGCTGAATACCGCACTGAGTCAATGCGGTCTTAGCCTCTCTGGTGTCAACACTCTGTCTGATTTTGGATTTTTTTTTTTTTTTTTCCAAAATCAAACTTGACACCAGAGAGGCTGAATACCGCACTGAGTCAATGCGGTCTTAGCCTCTCTTGTGTCAACACTCTGTCTGATTTTGGATTTTTTTTTTTTTTTTCCAAAATCAGACTTGACACCAGAGAGGCTGAATACCGCACTGAGTCAATGCGGTCTTAGCCTCTCTGGTGTCAACACTCTGTCTGATTTTGCATTTTTTTTTTTTTTTTTTTCCAAAATCAGACTTGACACCAGAGAGGCTGAATACCGCACTGAGTCAATGCGGTCTTAGCCTCTCTGGTGTCAACACTCTGTCTGATTTTGGATTTTTTTTTTTTTTTCCAAAATCAGACTTGACACCAGAGAGGCTGAATACCGCACTGAGTCAATGCGGTCTTAGCCTCTCTGGTCTCAACACTCTGTCTGATTTTGGATTTTTTTTTTTTTTTTTCCAAAATCAGACTTGACACCAGAGAGGCTGAATACCGCACTGAGTCAATGCGGTCTTAGCGTCTCTGGTCTCAACACTCTGTCTGATTTTGGATTTTTTTTTTTTTTTTTTCCAAAATCAGACTTGACACCAGAGAGGCTGAATACCGCACTGAGTCAATGCGGTCTTAGCCTCTCTGGTCTCAACACTCTGTCTGATTTTGGATTTTTTTTTTTTTCTTCCAAAATCAGACTTGACACCAGAGAGGCTGAATACCGCACTGAGTCAATGCGGTCTTAGCCTCTCTGGTGTCAACACTCTGTCTGATTTTGGATTTTTTTTTTTTTTCTCCAAAATCAGACTTGACACCAGAGAGGCTGAATACCGCACTGAGTCAATGCGGTCTTAGCCTCTCTGGTCTCAACACTCTGTCTGATTTTGGATTTTTTTTTTTTTTTTCCAAAATCAGACTTGACACCAGAGAGGCTGAATACCGCACTGAGTCAATGCGGTCTTAGCCTCTCTGGTGTCAACACTGTCTGATTTTTTGATTTTTTTTTTTTTTTTCCAAAATCAGGCTTGACACCAGAGAGGCTAAATACCACACTGAGTCAATGCGGTCTCAGCCTCTCTGGTCTCAACACTCTGTCTGATTTTGGATTTTTTTTTTTTTTTTCCAAAATCAGACTTGACACCAGAGAGGCTGAATACCGCACTGAGTCAATGCTGTCTTAGCCTCTCTGGTCTCAACACTCTGTCTGATTTTGGATTTTTTTTTTTTTTTTCCAAAATCAGACTTGACACCAGAGAGGCTGAATACCGCACTGAGTCAATGCGGTCTTAGCCTCTCTGGTGTCAACACTCCGTCTGATTTTGGATTTTTTTTTTTTTTTTCCAAAATCAGACTTGACACCAGAGAGGCTGAATACCGCACTGAGTCAATGCGGTCTTAGCCTCTCTGGTGTCAACACTCCGTCTGATTTTGGATTTTTTTTTTTTTTTTCCAAAATCAGACTTGACACCAGAGAGGCTGAATACCGCACTGAGTCAATGCGGTCTTAGCCTCTCTGGTCTCAACACTCTGTCTGATTTTGGATTTTTCTTTTTTTTTTCCAAAATCAGACTTGACACCAGAGAGGCTGAATACCGCACTGAGTCAATGCGGTCTTAGCCTCTCTGGTCTCAACACTCTGTCTGATTTTGGATTTTTTTTTTTTTTTTTCCAAAATCAGACTTGACACCAGAGAGGCTGAATACCGCACTGAGTCAATGCGGTCTTAGCCTCTCTGTTGTCAACACTCTGTCTGATTTTGGATTTTTTTTTTTTTTTTTCCAAAATCAGACTTGACACCAGAGAGGCTGAATACCGCACTGAGACAATGCGGTCTTAGCCTCTCTGGTCTCAACACTCTGTCTGATTTTGGATTTTTTTTTTTTCTTTTCCAAAATCAGACTTGACACCAGAGAGGCTGAATACAGCACTGAGTCAATGCGGTCTTAGCCTCTCTGGTGTCAACACTCTGTCTGATTTTGGATTTATTTTTATTTTTTTTCCAAAATCAGACTTGACACCAGAGAGGCTGAATACCGCACTGAGTCAATGCGGTCTTAGCCTCTCTGGTGTCAACACTCTGTCTGATTTTGGATTTTTTTTTTTTTTTTTCCAAAATCAAACTTGACACCAGAGAGGCTGAATACCGCACTGAGTCAATGCGGTCTTAGCCTCTCTTGTGTCAACACTCTGTCTGATTTTGGATTTTTTTTTTTTTTTTCCAAAATCAGACTTGACACCAGAGAGGCTGAATACCGCACTGAGTCAATGCGGTCTTAGCCTCTCTGGTGTCAACACTCTGTCTGATTTTGCATTTTTTTTTTTTTTTTTCCAAAATCAGACTTGACACCAGAGAGGCTGAATACCGCACTGAGTCAATGCGGTCTTAGCCTCTCTGGTGTCAACACTCTGTCTGATTTTGGATTTTTTTTTTTTTTTCCAAAATCAGACTTGACACCAGAGAGGCTGAATACCGCACTGAGTCAATGCGGTCTTAGCCTCTCTGGTCTCAACACTCTGTCTGATTTTGGATTTTTTTTTTTTTTTTTCCAAAATCAGACTTGACACCAGAGAGGCTGAATACCGCACTGAGTCAATGCGGTCTTAGCGTCTCTGGTCTCAACACTCTGTCTGATTTTGGATTTTTTTTTTTTTTTTTTCCAAAATCAGACTTGACACCAGAGAGGCTGAATACCGCACTGAGTCAATGCGGTCTTAGCCTCTCTGGTCTCAACACTCTGTCTGATTTTGGATTTTTTTTTTTTCTTCCAAAATCAGACTTGACACCAGAGAGGCTGAATACCGCACTGAGTCAATGCGGTCTTAGCCTCTCTGGTGTCAACACTCTGTCTGATTTTGGATTTTTTTTTTTTTTCTCCAAAATCAGACTTGACACCAGAGAGGCTGAATACCGCACTGAGTCAATGCGGTCTTAGCCTCTCTGGTCTCAACACTCTGTCTGATTTTGGATTTTTTTTTTTTTTTCCAAAATCAGACTTGACACCAGAGAGGCTGAATACCGCACTGAGTCAATGCGGTCTTAGCCTCTCTGGTGTCAACACTGTCTGATTTTGGATTTTTTTTTTTTTTTTCCAAAATCAGACTTGACACCAGAGAGGCTAAATACCACACTGAGTCAATGCGGTCTCAGCCTCTCTGGTCTCAACACTCTGTCTGATTTTGGATTTTTTTTTTTTTTTTTCCAAAATCAGACTTGACACCAGAGAGGCTGAATACCGCACTGAGTCAATGCGGTCTTAGCCTCTCTGGTGTCAACACTCCGTCTGATTTTGGATTTTTTTTTTTTTTTTTCCAAAATCAGTCTTGACACCAGAGAGGCTGAATACCGCACTGAGTCAATGCGGTCTTAGCCTCTCTGGTGTCAACACTCCGTCTGATTTTGGATTTTTTTTTTTTTTTTCCAAAATCAGACTTGACACCAGAGAGGCTGAATACCGCACTGAGTCAATGCGGTCTTAGCCTCTCTGGTCTCAACACTCTGTCTGATTTTGGATTTTTCTTTTTTTTTTCCAAAATCAGACTTGACACCAGAGAGGCTGAATACCGCACTGAGTCAATGCGGTCTTAGCCTCTCTGGTCTCAACACTCTGTCTGATTTTGGATTTTTTTTTTTTTTTTTCCAAAATCAGACTTGACACCAGAGAGGCTGAATACCGCACTGAGTCAATGCGGTCTTAGCCTCTCTGTTGTCAACACTCTGTCTGATTTTGGATTTTTTTTTTTTTTTTTCCAAAATCAGACTTGACACCAGAGAGGCTGAATACCGCACTGAGACAATGCGGTCTTAGCCTCTCTGGTCTCAACACTCTGTCTGATTTTGGATTTTTTTTTTTTCTTTTCCAAAATCAGACTTGACACCAGAGAGGCTGAATACAGCACTGAGTCAATGCGGTCTTAGCCTCTCTGGTGTCAACACTCTGTCTGATTTTGGATTTATTTTTATTTTTTTTCCAAAATCAGACTTGACACCAGAGAGGCTGAATACCGGACTGAGTCAATGCGGTCTTAGCCTCTCTGTTGTCAACACTCTGTCTGATTTTGGATTTTTTTTTTTTTTTTTTTCCATAATCAGACTTGACACCAGAGAGGCTGAATACCGCACTGAGACAATGCGGTCTTAGCCTCTCTGGTCTCAACACTCTGTCTGATTTTGGATTTTTTTTTTTTCTTTTCCAAAATCAGACTTGACACCAGAGAGGCTGAATACAGCACTGAGTCAATGCGGTCTTAGCCTCTCTGGTGTCAACACTCTGTCTGATTTTGGATTTATTTTTATTTTTTTTTCCAAAATCAGACTTGACACCAGAGAGGCTGAATACCGCACTGAGTCAATGCGGTCTTAGCCTCTCTGGTGTCAACACTCTGTCTGATTTTGGATTTTTTTTTTTTTTTTTTTCCAAAATCAAACTTGACACCAGAGAGGCTGAATACCGCACTGAGTCAATGCGGTCTTAGCCTCTCTTGTGTCAACACTCTGTCTGATTTTGGATTTTTTTTTTTTTTTTCCAAAATCAGACTTGACACCAGAGAGGCTGAATACTGCACTGAGTCAATGCGGTCTTAGCCTCTCTGGTGTCAACACTCTGTCTGATTTTGCATTTTTTTTTTTTTTTTTCCAAAATCAGACTTGACACCAGAGAGGCTGAATACCGCACTGAGTCAATGCGGTCTTAGCCTCTCTGGTGTCAACACTCTGTCTGATTTTGGATTTTTTTTTTTTTTTCCAAAATCAGACTTGACACCAGAGAGGCTGAATACCGCACTGAGTCAATGCGGTCTTAGCCTCTCTGGTCTCAACACTCTGTCTGATTTTGGATTTTTTTTTTTTTTTTTCCAAAATCAGACTTGACACCAGAGAGGCTGAATACCGCACTGAGTCAATGCGGTCTTAGCGTCTCTGGTCTCAACACTCTGTCTGATTTTGGATTTTTTTTTTTTTTTTTTCCAAAATCAGACTTGACACCAGAGAGGCTGAATACCGCACTGAGTCAATGCGGTCTTAGCCTCTCTGGTCTCAACACTCTGTCTGATTTTGGATTTTTTTTTTTTCTTCCAAAATCAGACTTGACACCAGAGAGGCTGAATACCGCACTGAGTCAATGCGGTCTTAGCCTCTCTGGTGTCAACACTCTGTCTGATTTTGGATTTTTTTTTTTTTCTCCAAAATCAGACTTGACACCAGAGAGGCTGAATACCGCACTGAGTCAATGCGGTCTTAGCCTCTCTGGTCTCAACACTCTGTCTGATTTTGGATTTTTTTTTTTTTTTTCCAAAATCAGACTTGACACCAGAGAGGCTGAATACCGCACTGAGTCAATGCGGTCTTAGCCTCTCTGGTGTCAACACTGTCTGATTTTGGATTTTTTTTTTTTTTTTCCAAAATCAGACTTGACACCAGAGAGGCTAAATACCACACTGAGTCAATGCGGTCTCAGCCTCTCTGGTCTCAACACTCTGTCTGATTTTGGATTTTTTTTTTTTTTTTTCCAAAATCAGACTTGACACCAGAGAGGCTGAATACCGCACTGAGTCAATGCTGTCTTAGCCTCTCTGGTCTCAACACTCTGTCTGATTTTGGATTTTTTTTTTTTTTTTTCCAAAATCCGACTTGACACCAGAGAGGCTGAATACCGCACTGAGTCAATGCGGTCTTAGCCTCTCTGGTGTCAACACTCCGTCTGATTTTGGATTTTTTTTTTTTTTTTCCAAAATCAGACTTGACACCAGAGAGGCTGAATACCGCACTGAGTCAATGCGGTCTTAGCCTCTCTGGTGTCAACACTGTCTGATTTTTTGATTTTTTTTTTTTTTTTCCAAAATCAGACTTGACACCAGAGAGGCTGAATACCGCACTGAGTCAATGCGGTCTTAGCCTCTCTGGTGTCAACACTCCGTCTGATTTTGGATTTTTTTTTTTTTTTTCCAAAATCAGACTTGACACCAGAGAGGCTGAATACCGCACTGAGTCAATGCGGTCTTAGCCTCTCTGGTGTCAACACTGTCTGATTTTTTGATTTTTTTTTTTTTTTTCCAAAATCAGACTTGACACCAGAGAGGCTAAATACCACACTGAGTCAATGCGGTCTTAGCCTCTCTGGTGTCAACACTCTGTCTGATTTTGGATTTTTTTTTTTTTTCTCCAAAATCAGACTTGACACCAGAGAGGCTGAATACCGCACTGAGTCAATGCGGTCTTAGCCTCTCTGGTCTCAACACTCTGTCTGATTTTGGATTTTTTTTTTTTTTTTCCAAAATCAGACTTGACACCAGAGAGGCTGAATACCGCACTGAGTCAATGCGGTCTTAGCCTCTCTGTTGTCAACACTGTCTGATTTTGGATTTTTTTTTTTTTTTTCCAAAATCAGACTTGACACCAGAGAGGCTAAATACCACACTGAGTCAATGCGGTCTCAGCCTCTCTGGTCTCAACACTCTGTCTGATTTTGGATTTTTTTTTTTTTTTTTCCAAAATCAGACTTGACACCAGAGAGGCTGAATACCGCACTGAGTCAATGCGGTCTTAGCCTCTCTGGTGTCAACACTCCGTCTGATTTTGGATTTTTTTTTTTTTTTTTCCAAAATCAGTCTTGACACCAGAGAGGCTGAATACCGCACTGAGTCAATGCGGTCTTAGCCTCTCTGGTGTCAACACTCCGTCTGATTTTGGATTTTTTTTTTTTTTTTCCAAAATCAGACTTGACACCAGAGAGGCTGAATACCGCACTGAGTCAATGCGGTCTTAGCCTCTCTGGTCTCAACACTCTGTCTGATTTTGGATTTTTCTTTTTTTTTTCCAAAATCAGACTTGACACCAGAGAGGCTGAATACCGCACTGAGTCAATGCGGTCTTAGCCTCTCTGGTCTCAACACTCTGTCTGATTTTGGATTTTTTTTTTTTTTTCTCCAAAATCAGACTTGACACCAGAGAGGCTGAATACCGCACTGAGTCAATGCGGTCTTAGCCTCTCTGGTCTCAACACTCTGTCTGATTTTGGATTTTTTTTTTTTTTTTCCAAAATCAGACTTGACACCAGAGAGGCTGAATACCGCACTGAGTCAATGCAGTCTTAGCCTCTCTGGTCTCAACACTCTGTCTGATTTTGGATTTTTTTTTTTTTTTTTCCAAAATCAGACTTGACACCAGAGAGGCTGAATACCGCACTGAGTCAATGCGGTCTTAGCCTCTCTGGTCTCAACACTCTGTCTGATTTTGGATTTTTTTTTTTTTTTTCCAAAATCAGACTTGACACCAGAGAGGCTGAATACCGCACTGAGTCAATGCGGTCTTAGCCTCTCTGGTGTCAACACTCCGTCTGATTTTGGATTTTTTTTTTTTTTTTTCCAAAATCAGACTTGACACCAGAGAGGCTGAATACCGCACTGAGTCAATGCGGTCTTAGCCTCTCTGGTCTCAACACTCTGTCTGATTTTGGATTTTTCTTTTTTTTTCCCCAAAATCAGAGTATTGACACCAGAGAGGCTGAATACCGCACTGAGTCAATGCGGTCTTAGCCTCTCTGGTGTCAACACTCTGTCTGATTTTGGATTTTTTTTTTTTTTTTCCAAAATCAGACTTGACACCAGAGAGGCTGAATACCGCACTGAGTCAATGCGGTCTTAGCCTCTCTGGTCTCAACACTCTGTCTGATTTTGGATTTTTTTTTTTTTTTCCAAAATCAGACTTGACACCAGAGAGGCTGAATACCGCACTGAGTCAATGCGGTCTTAGCCTCTCTGGTGTCAACACTCCGTCTGATTTTGGATTTTTTTTTTTTTTTTTCCAAAATCAGACTTGACACCAGAGAGGCTGAATACCGCACTGAGTCAATGCGGTCTTAGCCTCTCTGGTCTCAACACTCTGTCTGATTTTGGATTTTTCTTTTTTTTTCCCCAAAATCAGAGTATTGACACCAGAGAGGCTGAATACCGCACTGAGTCAATGCGGTCTTAGCCTCTCTGGTGTCAACACTCCGTCTGATTTTGGATTTTTTTTTTTTTTTTTCCAAAATCAGTCTTGACACCAGAGAGGCTGAATACCGCACTGAGTCAATGCGGTCTTAGCCTCTCTGGTGTCAACACTCCGTCTGATTTTGGATTTTTTTTTTTTTTTTCCAAAATCAGACTTGACACCAGAGAGGCTGAATACCGCACTGAGTCAATGCGGTCTTAGCCTCTCTGGTCTCAACACTCTGTCTGATTTTGGATTTTTCTTTTTTTTTTCCAAAATCAGACTTGACACCAGAGAGGCTGAATACCGCACTGAGTCAATGCGGTCTTAGCCTCTCTGGTCTCAACACTCTGTCTGATTTTGGATTTTTTTTTTTTTTTCTCCAAAATCAGACTTGACACCAGAGAGGCTGAATACCGCACTGAGTCAATGCGGTCTTAGCCTCTCTGGTCTCAACACTCTGTCTGATTTTGGATTTTTTTTTTTTTTTTCCAAAATCAGACTTGACACCAGAGAGGCTGAATACCGCACTGAGTCAATGCAGTCTTAGCCTCTCTGGTCTCAACACTCTGTCTGATTTTGGATTTTTTTTTTTTTTTTTCCAAAATCAGACTTGACACCAGAGAGGCTGAATACCGCACTGAGTCAATGCGGTCTTAGCCTCTCTGGTCTCAACACTCTGTCTGATTTTGGATTTTTTTTTTTTTTTTCCAAAATCAGACTTGACACCAGAGAGGCTGAATACCGCACTGAGTCAATGCGGTCTTAGCCTCTCTGGTGTCAACACTCCGTCTGATTTTGGATTTTTTTTTTTTTTTTTCCAAAATCAGACTTGACACCAGAGAGGCTGAATACCGCACTGAGTCAATGCGGTCTTAGCCTCTCTGGTCTCAACACTCTGTCTGATTTTGGATTTTTCTTTTTTTTTCCCCAAAATCAGAGTATTGACACCAGAGAGGCTGAATACCGCACTGAGTCAATGCGGTCTTAGCCTCTCTGGTGTCAACACTCTGTCTGATTTTGGATTTTTTTTTTTTTTTTTCCAAAATCAAACTTGACACCAGAGAGGCTGAATACCGCACTGAGTCAATGCGGTCTTAGCCTCTCTTGTGTCAACACTCTGTCTGATTTTGGATTTTTTTTTTTTTTTCTCCAAAATCAGACTTGACACCAGAGAGGCTGAATACCGCACTGAGTCAATGCGGTCTTAGCCTCTCTGGTGTCAACACTCTGTCTGATTTTGCATTTTTTTTTTTTTTTTTTTTTCCAAAATCAGACTTGACACCAGAGAGGCTGAATACCGCACTGAGTCAATGCGGTCTTAGCCTCTCTGGTGTCAACACTCTGTCTGATTTTGGATTTTTTTTTTTTTTTCCAAAATCAGACTTGACACCAGAGAGGCTGAATACCGCACTGAGTCAATGCGGTCTTAGCCTCTCTGGTCTCAACACTCTGTCTGATTTTGGATTTTTTTTTTTTTTTTTCCAAAATCAGACTTGACACCAGAGAGGCTGAATACCGCACTGAGTCAATGCGGTCTTAGCGTCTCTGGTCTCAACACTCTGTCTGATTTTGGATTTTTTTTTTTTTTTTTTCCAAAATCAGACTTGACACCAGAGAGGCTGAATACCGCACTGAGTCAATGCGGTCTTAGCCTCTCTGGTCTCAACACTCTGTCTGATTTTGGATTTTTTTTTTTTTCTTCCAAAATCAGACTTGACACCAGAGAGGCTGAATACCGCACTGAGTCAATGCGGTCTTAGCCTCTCTGGTGTCAACACTCTGTCTGATTTTGGATTTTTTTTTTTTTTCTCCAAAATCAGACTTGACACCAGAGAGGCTGAATACCGCACTGAGTCAATGCGGTCTTAGCCTCTCTGGTCTCAACACTCTGTCTGATTTTGGATTTTTTTTTTTTTTTTCCAAAATCAGACTTGACACCAGAGAGGCTGAATACCGCACTGAGTCAATGCGGTCTTAGCCTCTCTGGTGTCAACACTGTCTGATTTTTTGATTTTTTTTTTTTTTTTCCAAAATCAGGCTTGACACCAGAGAGGCTAAATACCACACTGAGTCAATGCGGTCTCAGCCTCTCTGGTCTCAACACTCTGTCTGATTTTGGATTTTTTTTTTTTTTTTCCAAAATCAGACTTGACACCAGAGAGGCTGAATACCGCACTGAGTCAATGCTGTCTTAGCCTCTCTGGTCTCAACACTCTGTCTGATTTTGGATTTTTTTTTTTTTTTTCCAAAATCAGACTTGACACCAGAGAGGCTGAATACCGCACTGAGTCAATGCGGTCTTAGCCTCTCTGGTGTCAACACTCCGTCTGATTTTGGATTTTTTTTTTTTTTTTCCAAAATCAGACTTGACACCAGAGAGGCTGAATACCGCACTGAGTCAATGCGGTCTTAGCCTCTCTGGTCTCAACACTCTGTCTGATTTTGGATTTTTCTTTTTTTTTTCCAAAATCAGACTTGACACCAGAGAGGCTGAATACCGCACTGAGTCAATGCGGTCTTAGCCTCTCTGGTCTCAACACTCTGTCTGATTTTGGATTTTTTTTTTTTTTTTTCCAAAATCAGACTTGACACCAGAGAGGCTGAATACCGCACTGAGTCAATGCGGTCTTAGCCTCTCTGTTGTCAACACTCTGTCTGATTTTGGATTTTTTTTTTTTTTTTTCCAAAATCAGACTTGACACCAGAGAGGCTGAATACCGCACTGAGACAATGCGGTCTTAGCCTCTCTGGTCTCAACACTCTGTCTGATTTTGGATTTTTTTTTTTTCTTTTCCAAAATCAGACTTGACACCAGAGAGGCTGAATACAGCACTGAGTCAATGCGGTCTTAGCCTCTCTGGTGTCAACACTCTGTCTGATTTTGGATTTATTTTTATTTTTTTTCCAAAATCAGACTTGACACCAGAGAGGCTGAATACCGCACTGAGTCAATGCGGTCTTAGCCTCTCTGGTGTCAACACTCTGTCTGATTTTGGATTTTTTTTTTTTTTTTTCCAAAATCAAACTTGACACCAGAGAGGCTGAATACCGCACTGAGTCAATGCGGTCTTAGCCTCTCTTGTGTCAACACTCTGTCTGATTTTGGATTTTTTTTTTTTTTTTCCAAAATCAGACTTGACACCAGAGAGGCTGAATACCGCACTGAGTCAATGCGGTCTTAGCCTCTCTGGTGTCAACACTCTGTCTGATTTTGCATTTTTTTTTTTTTTTTTTCCAAAATCAGACTTGACACCAGAGAGGCTGAATACCGCACTGAGTCAATGCGGTCTTAGCCTCTCTGGTGTCAACACTCTGTCTGATTTTGGATTTTTTTTTTTTTTTCCAAAATCAGACTTGACACCAGAGAGGCTGAATACCGCACTGAGTCAATGCGGTCTTAGCCTCTCTGGTCTCAACACTCTGTCTGATTTTGGATTTTTTTTTTTTTTTTTCCAAAATCAGACTTGACACCAGAGAGGCTGAATACCGCACTGAGTCAATGCGGTCTTAGCGTCTCTGGTCTCAACACTCTGTCTGATTTTGGATTTTTTTTTTTTTTTTTTCCAAAATCAGACTTGACACCAGAGAGGCTGAATACCGCACTGAGTCAATGCGGTCTTAGCCTCTCTGGTCTCAACACTCTGTCTGATTTTGGATTTTTTTTTTTTCTTCCAAAATCAGACTTGACACCAGAGAGGCTGAATACCGCACTGAGTCAATGCGGTCTTAGCCTCTCTGGTGTCAACACTCTGTCTGATTTTGGATTTTTTTTTTTTTTCTCCAAAATCAGACTTGACACCAGAGAGGCTGAATACCGCACTGAGTCAATGCGGTCTTAGCCTCTCTGGTCTCAACACTCTGTCTGATTTTGGATTTTTTTTTTTTTTTTCCAAAATCAGACTTGACACCAGAGAGGCTGAATACCGCACTGAGTCAATGCGGTCTTAGCCTCTCTGGTGTCAACACTGTCTGATTTTGGATTTTTTTTTTTTTTTTCCAAAATCAGACTTGACACCAGAGAGGCTAAATACCACACTGAGTCAATGCGGTCTCAGCCTCTCTGGTCTCAACACTCTGTCTGATTTTGGATTTTTTTTTTTTTTTTTCCAAAATCAGACTTGACACCAGAGAGGCTGAATACCGCACTGAGTCAATGCGGTCTTAGCCTCTCTGGTGTCAACACTCCGTCTGATTTTGGATTTTTTTTTTTTTTTTTCCAAAATCAGTCTTGACACCAGAGAGGCTGAATACCGCACTGAGTCAATGCGGTCTTAGCCTCTCTGGTGTCAACACTCCGTCTGATTTTGGATTTTTTTTTTTTTTTTCCAAAATCAGACTTGACACCAGAGAGGCTGAATACCGCACTGAGTCAATGCGGTCTTAGCCTCTCTGGTCTCAACACTCTGTCTGATTTTGGATTTTTCTTTTTTTTTTCCAAAATCAGACTTGACACCAGAGAGGCTGAATACCGCACTGAGTCAATGCGGTCTTAGCCTCTCTGGTCTCAACACTCTGTCTGATTTTGGATTTTTTTTTTTTTTTTTCCAAAATCAGACTTGACACCAGAGAGGCTGAATACCGCACTGAGTCAATGCGGTCTTAGCCTCTCTGTTGTCAACACTCTGTCTGATTTTGGATTTTTTTTTTTTTTTTTCCAAAATCAGACTTGACACCAGAGAGGCTGAATACCGCACTGAGACAATGCGGTCTTAGCCTCTCTGGTCTCAACACTCTGTCTGATTTTGGATTTTTTTTTTTTCTTTTCCAAAATCAGACTTGACACCAGAGAGGCTGAATACAGCACTGAGTCAATGCGGTCTTAGCCTCTCTGGTGTCAACACTCTGTCTGATTTTGGATTTATTTTTTTTTTTTTTCCAAAATCAGACTTGACACCAGAGAGGCTGAATACCGGACTGAGTCAATGCGGTCTTAGCCTCTCTGTTGTCAACACTCTGTCTGATTTTGGATTTTTTTTTTTTTTTTTTCCATAATCAGACTTGACACCAGAGAGGCTGAATACCGCACTGAGACAATGCGGTCTTAGCCTCTCTGGTCTCAACACTCTGTCTGATTTTGGATTTTTTTTTTTTCTTTTCCAAAATCAGACTTGACACCAGAGAGGCTGAATACAGCACTGAGTCAATGCGGTCTTAGCCTCTCTGGTGTCAACACTCTGTCTGATTTTGGATTTATTTTTATTTTTTTTTCCAAAATCAGACTTGACACCAGAGAGGCTGAATACCGCACTGAGTCAATGCGGTCTTAGCCTCTCTGGTGTCAACACTCTGTCTGATTTTGGATTTTTTTTTTTTTTTTTTTCCAAAATCAAACTTGACACCAGAGAGGCTGAATACCGCACTGAGTCAATGCGGTCTTAGCCTCTCTTGTGTCAACACTCTGTCTGATTTTGGATTTTTTTTTTTTTTTTCCAAAATCAGACTTGACACCAGAGAGGCTGAATACTGCACTGAGTCAATGCGGTCTTAGCCTCTCTGGTGTCAACACTCTGTCTGATTTTGCATTTTTTTTTTTTTTTTTCCAAAATCAGACTTGACACCAGAGAGGCTGAATACCGCACTGAGTCAATGCGGTCTTAGCCTCTCTGGTGTCAACACTCTGTCTGATTTTGGATTTTTTTTTTTTTTTCCAAAATCAGACTTGACACCAGAGAGGCTGAATACCGCACTGAGTCAATGCGGTCTTAGCCTCTCTGGTCTCAACACTCTGTCTGATTTTGGATTTTTTTTTTTTTTTTTCCAAAATCAGACTTGACACCAGAGAGGCTGAATACCGCACTGAGTCAATGCGGTCTTAGCGTCTCTGGTCTCAACACTCTGTCTGATTTTGGATTTTTTTTTTTTTTTTTTCCAAAATCAGACTTGACACCAGAGAGGCTGAATACCGCACTGAGTCAATGCGGTCTTAGCCTCTCTGGTCTCAACACTCTGTCTGATTTTGGATTTTTTTTTTTTCTTCCAAAATCAGACTTGACACCAGAGAGGCTGAATACCGCACTGAGTCAATGCGGTCTTAGCCTCTCTGGTGTCAACACTCTGTCTGATTTTGGATTTTTTTTTTTTTCTCCAAAATCAGACTTGACACCAGAGAGGCTGAATACCGCACTGAGTCAATGCGGTCTTAGCCTCTCTGGTCTCAACACTCTGTCTGATTTTGGATTTTTTTTTTTTTTTTCCAAAATCAGACTTGACACCAGAGAGGCTGAATACCGCACTGAGTCAATGCGGTCTTAGCCTCTCTGGTGTCAACACTGTCTGATTTTGGATTTTTTTTTTTTTTTTCCAAAATCAGACTTGACACCAGAGAGGCTAAATACCACACTGAGTCAATGCGGTCTCAGCCTCTCTGGTCTCAACACTCTGTCTGATTTTGGATTTTTTTTTTTTTTTTTCCAAAATCAGACTTGACACCAGAGAGGCTGAATACCGCACTGAGTCAATGCTGTCTTAGCCTCTCTGGTCTCAACACTCTGTCTGATTTTGGATTTTTTTTTTTTTTTTTCTAAAATCCGACTTGACACCAGAGAGGCTGAATACCGCACTGAGTCAATGCGGTCTTAGCCTCTCTGGTGTCAACACTCCGTCTGATTTTGGATTTTTTTTTTTTTTTTCCAAAATCAGACTTGACACCAGAGAGGCTGAATACCGCACTGAGTCAATGCGGTCTTAGCCTCTCTGGTGTCAACACTGTCTGATTTTTTGATTTTTTTTTTTTTTTCCAAAATCAGACTTGACACCAGAGAGGCTAAATACCACACTGAGTCAATGCGGTCTCAGCCTCTCTGGTCTCAACACTCTGTCTGATTTTGGATTTTTTTTTTTTTTTTCCAAAATCAGACTTGACACCAGAGAGGCTGAATACTGCACTGAGTCAATGCTGTCTTAGCCTCTCTGGTCTCAACACTCTGTCTGATTTTGGATTTTTTTTTTTTTTTTCCAAAATCAGACTTGACACCAGAGAGGCTGAATACCGCACTGAGTCAATGCGGTCTTAGCCTCTCTGGTGTCAACACTCCGTCTGATTTTGGATTTTTTTTTTTTTTTTCCAAAATCAGACTTGACACCAGAGAGGCTGAATACCGCACTGAGTCAATGCGGTCTTAGCCTCTCTGGTGTCAACACTCCGTCTGATTTTGGATTTTTTTTTTTTTTTTCCAAAATCAGACTTGACACCAGAGAGGCTGAATACCGCACTGAGTCAATGCGGTCTTAGCCTCTCTGGTCTCAACACTCTGTCTGATTTTGGATTTTTCTTTTTTTTTTCCAAAATCAGACTTGACACCAGAGAGGCTGAATACCGCACTGAGTCAATGCGGTCTTAGCCTCTCTGGTCTCAACACTCTGTCTGATTTTGGATTTTTTTTTTTTTTTTTCCAAAATCAGACTTGACACCAGAGAGGCTGAATACCGCACTGAGTCAATGCGGTCTTAGCCTCTCTGTTGTCAACACTCTGTCTGATTTTGGATTTTTTTTTTTTTTTTTCCAAAATCAGACTTGACACCAGAGAGGCTGAATACCGCACTGAGACAATGCGGTCTTAGCCTCTCTGGTCTCAACACTCTGTCTGATTTTGGATTTTTTTTTTTTTTTTCCAAAATCAGACTTGACACCAGAGAGGCTGAATACAGCACTGAGTCAATGCGGTCTTAGCCTCTCTGGTGTCAACACTCTGTCTGATTTTGGATTTTTTTTTTTTTTTTTTCCAAAATCAGACTTGACACCAGAGAGGCTGAATACCGCACTGAGTCAATGCGGTCTTAGCCTCTCTGGTGTCAACACTCTGTCTGATTTTGGATTTTTTTTTTTTTTTTTTCCAAAATCAAACTTGACACCAGAGAGGCTGAATACCGCACTGAGTCAATGCGGTCTTAGCCTCTCTTGTGTCAACACTCTGTCTGATTTTGGATTTTTTTTTTTTTTTTCCAAAATCAGACTTGACACCAGAGAGGCTGAATACCGCACTGAGTCAATGCGGTCTTAGCCTCTCTGGTGTCAACACTCTGTCTGATTTTGCATTTTTTTTTTTTTTTTTTTCCAAAATCAGACTTGACACCAGAGAGGCTGAATACCGCACTGAGTCAATGCGGTCTTAGCCTCTCTGGTGTCAACACTCTGTCTGATTTTGGATTTTTTTTTTTTTTTCCAAAATCAGACTTGACACCAGAGAGGCTGAATACCGCACTGAGTCAATGCGGTCTTAGCCTCTCTGGTCTCAACACTCTGTCTGATTTTGGATTTTTTTTTTTTTTTTTCCAAAATCAGACTTGACACCAGAGAGGCTGAATACCGCACTGAGTCAATGCGGTCTTAGCGTCTCTGGTCTCAACACTCTGTCTGATTTTGGATTTTTTTTTTTCTTCCAAAATCAGACTTGACACCAGAGAGGCTGAATACCGCACTGAGTCAATGCGGTCTTAGCCTCTCTGGTGTCAACACTCTGTCTGATTTTGGATTTTTTTTTTTTTTCTCCAAAATCAGACTTGACACCAGAGAGGCTGAATACCGCACTGAGTCAATGCGGTCTTAGCCTCTCTGGTCTCAACACTCTGTCTGATTTTGGATTTTTTTTTTTTTTTTCCAAAATCAGACTTGACACCAGAGAGGCTGAATACCGCACTGAGTCAATGCGGTCTTAGCCTCTCTGGTGTCAACACTGTCTGATTTTGGATTTTTTTTTTTTTTTTCCAAAATCAGACTTGACACCAGAGAGGCTAAATACCACACTGAGTCAATGCGGTCTCAGCCTCTCTGGTCTCAACACTCTGTCTGATTTTGGATTTTTTTTTTTTTTTTTCCAAAATCAGACTTGACACCAGAGAGGCTGAATACCGCACTGAGTCAATGCTGTCTTAGCCTCTCTGGTCTCAACACTCTGTCTGATTTTGGATTTTTTTTTTTTTTTTTCCAAAATCAGACTTGACACCAGAGAGGCTGAATACCGCACTGAGTCAATGCGGTCTTAGCCTCTCTGGTGTCAACACTCCGTCTGATTTTGGATTTTTTTTTTTTTTTTCCAAAATCAGACTTGACACCAGAGAGGCTGAATACCGCACTGAGTCAATGCGGTCTTAGCCTCTCTGGTGTCAACACTCCGTCTGATTTTGGATTTTT
This sequence comes from Poromitra crassiceps, assembly GCF_964638095.1. Classification (NCBI taxonomy): domain Eukaryota; kingdom Metazoa; phylum Chordata; class Actinopteri; order Beryciformes; family Melamphaidae; genus Poromitra; species Poromitra crassiceps. The sequence continues at coordinate 275,583 of NW_028152214.1, read as the reverse complement.
TTTTTTTTTTTCCAAAATCAGACTTGACACCAGAGAGGCTGAATACCGCACTGAGTCAATGCGGTCTTAGCCTCTCTGGTCTCAACACTCTGTCTGATTTTGGATTTTTCTTTTTTTTTTCCAAAATCAGACTTGACACCAGAGAGGCTGAATACCGCACTGAGTCAATGCGGTCTTAGCCTCTCTGGTCTCAACACTCTGTCTGATTTTGGATTTTTTTTTTTTTTTTTTCAAAAATCAGACTTGACACCAGAGAGGCTGAATACCGCACTGAGTCAATGCAGTCTTAGCCTCTCTGGTCTCAACACTCTGTCTGATTTTGGATTTTTTTTTTTTTTTTTTCCAAAATCAGACTTGACACCAGAGAGGCTGAATACCGCACTGAGTCAATGCGGTCTTAGCCTCTCTGGTGTCAACACTCTGTCTGATTTTGGATTTTTCTTTTTTTTTTTTCAAAATCAGACTTGACACCAGAGAGGCTGAATACCGCACTGAGTCAATGCGGTCTTAGGCTCTCTGGTCTCAACACTCTGTCTGATTTTGGATTTTTTTTTTTTTTTTCCAAAATCAGACTTGACACCAGAGAGGCTGAATACCGCACTGAGTCAATGCGGTCTTAGCCTCTCTGGTGTCAACACTGTCTGATTTTGGATTTTTTTTTTTTTTTTCCAAAATCAGACTTGACACCAGAGAGGCTAAATACCACACTGAGTCAATGCGGTCTCAGCCTCTCTGGTCTCAACACTCTGTCTGATTTTGGATTTTTTTTTTTTTTTTTCCAAAATCAGACTTGACACCAGAGAGGCTGAATACCGCACTGAGTCAATGCTGTCTTAGCCTCTCTGGTCTCAACACTCTGTCTGATTTTGGATTTTTTTTTTTTTTTTTCCAAAATCAGACTTGACACCAGAGAGGCTGAATACCGCACTGAGTCAATGCGGTCTTAGCCTCTCTGGTGTCAACACTCCGTCTGATTTTGGATTTTTTTTTTTTTTTTCCAAAATCAGACTTGACACCAGAGAGGCTGAATACCGCACTGAGTCAATGCGGTCTTAGCCTCTCTGGTGTCAACACTCCGTCTGATTTTGGATTTTTTTTTTTTTTTTCCAAAATCAGACTTGACACCAGAGAGGCTGAATACCGCACTGAGTCAATGCGGTCTTAGCCTCTCTGGTCTCAACACTCTGTCTGATTTTGGATTTTTCTTTTTTTTTTCCAAAATCAGACTTGACACCAGAGAGGCTGAATACCGCACTGAGTCAATGCGGTCTTAGCCTCTCTGGTCTCAACACTCTGTCTGATTTTGGATTTTTTTTTTTTTTTTTCAAAAATCAGACTTGACACCAGAGAGGCTGAATACCGCACTGAGTCAATGCAGTCTTAGCCTCTCTGGTCTCAACACTCTGTCTGATTTTGGATTTTTTTTTTTTTTTTTCCAAAATCAGACTTGACACCAGAGAGGCTGAATACCGCACTGAGTCAATGCGGTCTTAGCCTCTCTGGTGTCAACACTCTGTCTGATTTTGGATTTTTCTTTTTTTTTTTTCAAAATCAGACTTGACACCAGAGAGGCTGAATACCGCACTGAGTCAATGCGGTCTTAGCCTCTCTGGTCTCAACACTCTGTCTGATTTTGGATTTTTTTTTTTTTTTTTTCCAAAATCAGACTTGACACCAGAGAGGCTGAATACCGCACTGAGTCAATGCCGTCTTAGCCTCTCTGGTCTCAACACTCTGTCTGATTTTGGATTTTTTTTTTTTTTTTTCCAAAATCAGACTTGACACCAGAGAGGCTGAATACCGCACTGAGTCAATGCAGTCTTAGCCTCTCTGGTCTCAACACTCTGTCTGATTTTGGATTTTTTTTTTTTTTTTCCAAAATCAGACTTGACACCAGAGAGGCTGAATACAGCACTGAGTCAATGCGGTCTTAGCCTCTCTGGTGTCAACACTCTGTCTGATTTTGGATTTTTTTTTTTTTTCTCCAAAATCAGACTTGACACCAGAGAGGCTGAATACAGCACTGAGTCAATGCGGTCTTAGCCTCTCTGGTGTCAACACTCTGTCTGATTTTGGATATTTTTATTTTTTTTTCCAAAATCAGACTTGACACCAGAGAGGCTGAATACCGCACTGAGTCAATGCGGTCTTAGCCTCTCTGGTCTCAACACTCTGTCTGATTTTGGATTTTTTTTTTTTTTTTCCAAAATCAGACTTGACACCAGAGAGGCTGAATACCGCACTGAGTCAATGCGGTCTTAGCCTCTCTGGTGTCAACACTCTGTCTGATTTTGGATTTTTTTTTTTTTCTTCCAGAATCAGACTTGACACCAGAGAGGCTGAATACCGCACTGAGTCAATGCGGTCTTAGCCTCTCTGGTCTCAACACTCTGTCTGATTTTGGATTTTTTTTTTTTTTTTTCCCAAAATCAGACTTGACACCAGAGAGGCTGAATACCGCACTGAGTCAATGCGGTCTTAGCCTCTCTGTTGTCAACACTCTGTCTGATTTTGGATTTTTTTTTTTTTTTTTTCCAAAATCAGACTTGACACCAGAGACGCTGAATACCGCACTGAGTCAATGCGGTCTTAGCCTCTCTGGTCTCAACACTCTGTCTGATTTTGGATTTTTTTTTTTTTTTTCCAAAATCAGACTTGACACCAGAGAGGCTGAATACCGCACTGAGTCAATGCGGTCTTAGCCTCTCTGGTGTCAACACTCTGTCTGATTTTGGATTATTATTTTTTTTTTCTAAAATCAGACTTGACACCAGAGAGGCTGAATACCGCACTGAGTCAATGCGGTCTTAGCCTCTCTGGTCTCAACACTCTGTCTGATTTTGGATTTATTTTTATTTTTTTTCCAAAATCAGACTTGACACCAGAGAGGCTGAATACCGCACTGAGTCAATGCGGTCTTAGCCTCTCTGGTGTCAACACTGTCTGATTTTGGATTTTTTTTTTTTTTTTCCAAAATCAGACTTGACACCAGAGAGGCTAAATACCACACTGAGTCAATGCGGTCTCAGCCTCTCTGGTCTCAACACTCTGTCTGATTTTGGATTTTTTTTTTTTTTTTTCCAAAATCAGACTTGACACCAGAGAGGCTGAATACCGCACTGAGTCAATGCTGTCTTAGCCTCTCTGGTCTCAACACTCTGTCTGATTTTGGATTTTTTTTTTTTTTTTTCCAAAATCAGACTTGACACCAGAGAGGCTGAATACCGCACTGAGTCAATGCGGTCTTAGCCTCTCTGGTGTCAACACTCCGTCTGATTTTGGATTTTTTTTTTTTTTTCCAAAATCAGACTTGACACCAGAGAGGCTGAATACCGCACTGAGTCAATGCGGTCTTAGCCTCTCTGGTGTCAACACTCCGTCTGATTTTGGATTTTTTTTTTTTTTTTCCAAAATCAGACTTGACACCAGAGAGGCTGAATACCGCACTGAGTCAATGCGGTCTTAGCCTCTCTGGTCTCAACACTCTGTCTGATTTTGGATTTTTCTTTTTTTTTTCCAAAATCAGACTTGACACCAGAGAGGCTGAATACCGCACTGAGTCAATGCGGTCTTAGCCTCTCTGGTCTCAACACTCTGTCTGATTTTGGATTTTTTTTTTTTTTTTTTCAAAAATCAGACTTGACACCAGAGAGGCTGAATACCGCACTGAGTCAATGCAGTCTTAGCCTCTCTGGTCTCAACACTCTGTCTGATTTTGGATTTTTTTTTTTTTTTTTCCAAAATCAGACTTGACACCAGAGAGGCTGAATACCGCACTGAGTCAATGCGGTCTTAGCCTCTCTGGTGTCAACACTCTGTCTGATTTTGGATTTTTCTTTTTTTTTTTTCAAAATCAGACTTGACACCAGAGAGGCTGAATACCGCACTGAGTCAATGCGGTCTTAGCCTCTCTGGTGTCAACACTCTGTCTGATTTTGGATTTTTCTTTTTTTTTTTTCAAAATCAGACTTGACACCAGAGAGGCTGAATACCGCACTGAGTCAATGCGGTCTTAGCCTCTCTGGTCTCAACACTCTGTCTGATTTTGGATTTTTTTTTTTTTTTTTTCCAAAATCAGACTTGACACCAGAGAGGCTGAATACCGCACTGAGTCAATGCCATCTTAGCCTCTCTGGTCTCAACACTCTGTCTGATTTTGGATTTTTTTTTTTTTTTTTCCAAAATCAGACTTGACACCAGAGAGGCTGAATACCGCACTGAGTCAATGCAGTCTTAGCCTCTCTGGTCTCAACACTCTGTCTGATTTTGGATTTTTTTTTTTTTTTTCCAAAATCAGACTTGACACCAGAGAGGCTGAATACAGCACTGAGTCAATGCGGTCTTAGCCTCTCTGGTGTCAACACTCTGTCTGATTTTGGATTTTTTTATTTTTTTTTCCAAAATCAGACTTGACACCAGAGAGGCTGAATACCGCACTGAGTCAATGCGGTCTTAGCCTCTCTGGTCTCAACACTCTGTCTGATTTTGGATTTTTTTTTTTTTTTTCCAAAATCAGACTTGACACCAGAGAGGCTGAATACCGCACTGAGTCAATGCGGTCTTAGCCTCTCTGGTGTCAACACTCTGTCTGATTTTGGATTTTTTTTTTTTTTTTCCAAAATCAGACTTGACACCAGAGAGGCTGAATACCGCACTGAGTCAATGCGGTCTTAGCCTCTCTGGTCTCAACACTCTGTCTGATTTTGGATTTTTTTTTTTTTTTTTTCCAAAATCAGACTTGACACCAGAGAGGCTGAATACCGCACTGAGTCAATGCGGTCTTAGCCTCTCTGTTGTCAACACTCTGTCTGATTTTGGATTTTTTTTTTTTTTTTTCCAAAATCAGACTTGACACCAGAGACGCTGAATACCGCACTGAGTCAATGCGGTCTTAGCCTCTCTGGTCTCAACACTCTGTCTGATTTTGGATTTTTTTTTTTTTTTTCCAAAATCAGACTTGACACCAGAGAGGCTGAATACCGCACTGAGTCAATGCGGTCTTAGCCTCTCTGGTGTCAACACTCTGTCTGATTTTGGATTATTATTTTTTTTTTCTAAAATCAGACTTGACACCAGAGAGGCTGAATACCGCACTGAGTCAATGCGGTCTTAGCCTCTCTGGTCTCAACACTCTGTCTGATTTTGGATTTATTTTTATTTTTTTTCCAAAATCAGACTTGACACCAGAGAGGCTAAATACCGCACTGAGTCAATGCGGTCTTAGCCTCTCTGGTGTCAACACTGTCTGATTTTGGATTTTTTTTTTTTTTTCCAAAATCAGACTTGACACCAGAGAGGCTAAATACCACACTGAGTCAATGCGGTCTCAGCCTCTCTGGTCTCAACACTCTGTCTGATTTTGGATTTTTTTTTTTTTTTTTCCAAAATCAGACTTGACACCAGAGAGGCTGAATACCGCACTGAGTCAATGCTGTCTTAGCCTCTCTGGTCTCAACACTCTGTCTGATTTTGGATTTTTTTTTTTTTTTTTCCAAAATCAGACTTGACACCAGAGAGGCTGAATACCGCACTGAGTCAATGCGGTCTTAGCCTCTCTGGTGTCAACACTCCGTCTGATTTTGGATTTTTTTTTTTTTTTCCAAAATCAGACTTGACACCAGAGAGGCTGAATACCGCACTGAGTCAATGCGGTCTTAGCCTCTCTGGTGTCAACACTCCGTCTGATTTTGGATTTTTTTTTTTTTTTTCCAAAATCAGACTTGACACCAGAGAGGCTGAATACCGCACTGAGTCAATGCGGTCTTAGCCTCTCTGGTCTCAACACTCTGTCTGATTTTGGATTTTTCTTTTTTTTTTCCAAAATCAGACTTGACACCAGAGAGGCTGAATACCGCACTGAGTCAATGCGGTCTTAGCCTCTCTGGTCTCAACACTCTGTCTGATTTTGGATTTTTTTTTTTTTTTTTTCAAAAATCAGACTTGACACCAGAGAGGCTGAATACCGCACTGAGTCAATGCAGTCTTAGCCTCTCTGGTCTCAACACTCTGTCTGATTTTGGATTTTTTTTTTTTTTTTTCCAAAATCAGACTTGACACCAGAGAGGCTGAATACCGCACTGAGTCAATGCGGTCTTAGCCTCTCTGGTGTCAACACTCTGTCTGATTTTGGATTTTTCTTTTTTTTTTTTCAAAATCAGACTTGACACCAGAGAGGCTGAATACCGCACTGAGTCAATGCGGTCTTAGCCTCTCTGGTGTCAACACTCTGTCTGATTTTGGATTTTTCTTTTTTTTTTTTCAAAATCAGACTTGACACCAGAGAGGCTGAATACCGCACTGAGTCAATGCGGTCTTAGCCTCTCTGGTCTCAACACTCTGTCTGATTTTGGATTTTTTTTTTTTTTTTTTCCAAAATCAGACTTGACACCAGAGAGGCTGAATACCGCACTGAGTCAATGCCGTCTTAGCCTCTCTGGTCTCAACACTCTGTCTGATTTTGGATTTTTTTTTTTTTTTTTCCAAAATCAGACTTGACACCAGAGAGGCTGAATACCGCACTGAGTCAATGCAGTCTTAGCCTCTCTGGTCTCAACACTCTGTCTGATTTTGGATTTTTTTTTTTTTTTTCCAAAATCAGACTTGACACCAGAGAGGCTGAATACAGCACTGAGTCAATGCGGTCTTAGCCTCTCTGGTGTCAACACTCTGTCTGATTTTGGATTTTTTTATTTTTTTTTCCAAAATCAGACTTGACACCAGAGAGGCTGAATACCGCACTGAGTCAATGCGGTCTTAGCCTCTCTGGTCTCAACACTCTGTCTGATTTTGGATTTTTTTTTTTTTTTTCCAAAATCAGACTTGACACCAGAGAGGCTGAATACCGCACTGAGTCAATGCGGTCTTAGCCTCTCTGGTGTCAACACTCTGTCTGATTTTGGATTTTTTTTTTTTTTTTCCAAAATCAGACTTGACACCAGAGAGGCTGAATACCGCACTGAGTCAATGCGGTCTTAGCCTCTCTGGTCTCAACACTCTGTCTGATTTTGGATTTTTTTTTTTTTTTTTTCCAAAATCAGACTTGACACCAGAGAGGCTGAATACCGCACTGAGTCAATGCGGTCTTAGCCTCTCTGTTGTCAACACTCTGTCTGATTTTGGATTTTTTTTTTTTTTTTTCCAAAATCAGACTTGACACCAGAGACGCTGAATACCGCACTGAGTCAATGCGGTCTTAGCCTCTCTGGTCTCAACACTCTGTCTGATTTTGGATTTTTTTTTTTTTTTTCCAAAATCAGACTTGACACCAGAGAGGCTGAATACCGCACTGAGTCAATGCGGTCTTAGCCTCTCTGGTGTCAACACTCTGTCTGATTTTGGATTATTATTTTTTTTTTCTAAAATCAGACTTGACACCAGAGAGGCTGAATACCGCACTGAGTCAATGCGGTCTTAGCCTCTCTGGTCTCAACACTCTGTCTGATTTTGGATTTTTTTTTTTTTTTTTTCCAAAATCAGACTTGACACCAGAGAGGCTGAATACCGCACTGAGTCAATGCGGTCTTAGCCTCTCTGGTGTCAACACTGTCTGATTTTGGATTTTTTTTTTTTTTTTTCAAAATCAGACTTGACACCAGAGAGGCTGAATACCGCACTGAGTCAATGCGGTCTTAGCCTCTCTGGTCTCAACACTCTGTCTGATTTTGGATTTTTTTTTTTTTTTTCCAAAATCAGACTTGACACCAGAGAGGCTGAATACCGCACTGAGTCAATGCGGTCTTAGCCTCTCTGGTGTCAACACTCTGTCTGATTTTGGATTTTTTTTTTTTTTTTCCAAAATCAGACTTGACACCAGAGAGGCTGAATACCGCACTGAGTCAATGCGGTCTTAGCCTCTCTGGTCTCAACACTCTGTCTGATTTTGGATTTTTTTTTTTTTTTTTTCCAAAATCAGACTTGACACCAGAGAGGCTGAATACCGCACTGAGTCAATGCGGTCTTAGCCTCTCTGTTGTCAACACTCTGTCTGATTTTGGATTTTTTTTTTTTTTTTTCCAAAATCAGACTTGACACCAGAGACGCTGAATACCGCACTGAGTCAATGCGGTCTTAGCCTCTCTGGTCTCAACACTCTGTCTGATTTTGGATTTTTTTTTTTTTTTTCCAAAATCAGACTTGACACCAGAGAGGCTGAATACCGCACTGAGTCAATGCGGTCTTAGCCTCTCTGGTGTCAACACTCTGTCTGATTTTGGATTATTATTTTTTTTTTCTAAAATCAGACTTGACACCAGAGAGGCTGAATACCGCACTGAGTCAATGCGGTCTTAGCCTCTCTGGTCTCAACACTCTGTCTGATTTTGGATTTATTTTTATTTTTTTTCCAAAATCAGACTTGACACCAGAGAGGCTGAATACCGCACTGAGTCAATGCGGTCTTAGCCTCTCTGGTGTCAACACTGTCTGATTTTGGATTTTTTTTTTTTTTTTCCAAAATCAGACTTGACACCAGAGAGGCTAAATACCACACTGAGTCAATGCGGTCTCAGCCTCTCTGGTCTCAACACTCTGTCTGATTTTGGATTTTTTTTTTTTTTTTTCCAAAATCAGACTTGACACCAGAGAGGCTGAATACCGCACTGAGTCAATGCTGTCTTAGCCTCTCTGGTCTCAACACTCTGTCTGATTTTGGATTTTTTTTTTTTTTTTTCCAAAATCAGACTTGACACCAGAGAGGCTGAATACCGCACTGAGTCAATGCGGTCTTAGCCTCTCTGGTGTCAACACTCCGTCTGATTTTGGATTTTTTTTTTTTTTTCCAAAATCAGACTTGACACCAGAGAGGCTGAATACCGCACTGAGTCAATGCGGTCTTAGCCTCTCTGGTGTCAACACTCCGTCTGATTTTGGATTTTTTTTTTTTTTTTCCAAAATCAGACTTGACACCAGAGAGGCTGAATACCGCACTGAGTCAATGCGGTCTTAGCCTCTCTGGTCTCAACACTCTGTCTGATTTTGGATTTTTCTTTTTTTTTTCCAAAATCAGACTTGACACCAGAGAGGCTGAATACCGCACTGAGTCAATGCGGTCTTAGCCTCTCTGGTCTCAACACTCTGTCTGATTTTGGATTTTTTTTTTTTTTTTTTCAAAAATCAGACTTGACACCAGAGAGGCTGAATACCGCACTGAGTCAATGCAGTCTTAGCCTCTCTGGTCTCAACACTCTGTCTGATTTTGGATTTTTTTTTTTTTTTTTCCAAAATCAGACTTGACACCAGAGAGGCTGAATACCGCACTGAGTCAATGCGGTCTTAGCCTCTCTGGTGTCAACACTCTGTCTGATTTTGGATTTTTCTTTTTTTTTTTTCAAAATCAGACTTGACACCAGAGAGGCTGAATACCGCACTGAGTCAATGCGGTCTTAGCCTCTCTGGTGTCAACACTCTGTCTGATTTTGGATTTTTCTTTTTTTTTTTTCAAAATCAGACTTGACACCAGAGAGGCTGAATACCGCACTGAGTCAATGCGGTCTTAGCCTCTCTGGTCTCAACACTCTGTCTGATTTTGGATTTTTTTTTTTTTTTTTTCCAAAATCAGACTTGACACCAGAGAGGCTGAATACCGCACTGAGTCAATGCCGTCTTAGCCTCTCTGGTCTCAACACTCTGTCTGATTTTGGATTTTTTTTTTTTTTTTTTCCAAAATCAGACTTGACACCAGAGAGGCTGAATACCGCACTGAGTCAATGCAGTCTTAGCCTCTCTGGTCTCAACACTCTGTCTGATTTTGGATTTTTTTTTTTTTTTTCCAAAATCAGACTTGACACCAGAGAGGCTGAATACAGCACTGAGTCAATGCGGTCTTAGCCTCTCTGGTGTCAACACTCTGTCTGATTTTGGATTTTTTTATTTTTTTTTCCAAAATCAGACTTGACACCAGAGAGGCTGAATACCGCACTGAGTCAATGCGGTCTTAGCCTCTCTGGTCTCAACACTCTGTCTGATTTTGGATTTTTTTTTTTTTTTTCCAAAATCAGACTTGACACCAGAGAGGCTGAATACCGCACTGAGTCAATGCGGTCTTAGCCTCTCTGGTGTCAACACTCTGTCTGATTTTGGATTTTTTTTTTTTTTTTCCAAAATCAGACTTGACACCAGAGAGGCTGAATACCGCACTGAGTCAATGCGGTCTTAGCCTCTCTGGTCTCAACACTCTGTCTGATTTTGGATTTTTTTTTTTTTTTTTTCCAAAATCAGACTTGACACCAGAGAGGCTGAATACCGCACTGAGTCAATGCGGTCTTAGCCTCTCTGTTGTCAACACTCTGTCTGATTTTGGATTTTTTTTTTTTTTTTTTCCAAAATCAGACTTGACACCAGAGACGCTGAATACCGCACTGAGTCAATGCGGTCTTAGCCTCTCTGGTCTCAACACTCTGTCTGATTTTGGATTTTTTTTTTTTTTTTCCAAAATCAGACTTGACACCAGAGAGGCTGAATACCGCACTGAGTCAATGCGGTCTTAGCCTCTCTGGTGTCAACACTCTGTCTGATTTTGGATTATTATTTTTTTTTTCTAAAATCAGACTTGACACCAGAGAGGCTGAATACCGCACTGAGTCAATGCGGTCTTAGCCTCTCTGGTCTCAACACTCTGTCTGATTTTGGATTTATTTTTATTTTTTTTCCAAAATCAGACTTGACACCAGAGAGGCTGAATACCGCACTGAGTCAATGCGGTCTTAGCCTCTCTGGTGTCAACACTGTCTGATTTTGGATTTTTTTTTTTTTTTTTCAAAATCAGACTTGACACCAGAGAGGCTAAATACCACACTGAGTCAATGCGGTCTCAGCCTCTCTGGTCTCAACACTCTGTCTGATTTTGGATTTTTTTTTTTTTTTTTCCAAAATCAGACTTGACACCAGAGAGGCTGAATACCGCACTGAGTCAATGCTGTCTTAGCCTCTCTGGTCTCAACACTCTGTCTGATTTTGGATTTTTTTTTTTTTTTTTCCAAAATCAGACTTGACACCAGAGAGGCTGAATACCGCACTGAGTCAATGCGGTCTTAGCCTCTCTGGTGTCAACACTCCGTCTGATTTTGGATTTTTTTTTTTTTTTCCAAAATCAGACTTGACACCAGAGAGGCTGAATACCGCACTGAGTCAATGCGGTCTTAGCCTCTCTGGTGTCAACACTCCGTCTGATTTTGGATTTTTTTTTTTTTTTTCCAAAATCAGACTTGACACCAGAGAGGCTGAATACCGCACTGAGTCAATGCGGTCTTAGCCTCTCTGGTCTCAACACTCTGTCTGATTTTGGATTTTTCTTTTTTTTTTTTCAAAATCAGACTTGACACCAGAGAGGCTGAATACCGCACTGAGTCAATGCGGTCTTAGCCTCTCTGGTGTCAACACTCTGTCTGATTTGGGATTTTTCTTTTTTTTTTTTCAAAATCAGACTTGACACCAGAGAGGCTGAATACCGCACTGAGTCAATGCGGTCTTAGCCTCTCTGGTCTCAACACTCTGTCTGATTTTGGATTTTTTTTTTTTTTTTTTTCCAAAATCAGACTTGACACCAGAGAGGCTGAATACCGCACTGAGTCAATGCCGTCTTAGCCTCTCTGGTCTCAACACTCTGTCTGATTTTGGATTTTTTTTTTTTTTTTTCCAAAATCAGACTTGACACCAGAGAGGCTGAATACCGCACTGAGTCAATGCAGTCTTAGCCTCTCTGGTCTCAACACTCTGTCTGATTTTGGATTTTTTTTTTTTTTTTTCCAAAATCAGACTTGACACCAGAGAGGCTGAATACAGCACTGAGTCAATGCGGTCTTAGCCTCTCTGGTGTCAACACTCTGTCTGATTTTGGATTTTTTTTTTTTTTCTCCAAAATCAGACTTGACAACAGAGAGGCTGAATACAGCACTGAGTCAATGCGGTCTTAGCCTCTCTGGTGTCAACACTCTGTCTGATTTTGGATTTTTTTATTTTTTTTTCCAAAATCAGACTTGACACCAGAGAGGCTGAATACCGCACTGAGTCAATGCGGTCTTAGCCTCTCTGGTCTCAACACTCTGTCTGATTTTGGATTTTTTTTTTTTTTTTCCAAAATCAGACTTGACACCAGAGAGGCTGAATACCGCACTGAGTCAATGCGGTCTTAGCCTCTCTGGTGTCAACACTCTGTCTGATTTTGGATTTTTTTTTTTTTTTTCCAAAATCAGACTTGACACCAGAGAGGCTGAATACCGCACTGAGTCAATGCGGTCTTAGCCTCTCTGGTCTCAACACTCTGTCTGATTTTGGATTTTTTTTTTTTTTTTTTCCAAAATCAGACTTGACACCAGAGAGGCTGAATACCGCACTGAGTCAATGCGGTCTTAGCCTATCTGTTGTCAACACTCTGTCTGATTTTGGATTTTTTTTTTTTTTTTTCCAAAATCAGACTTGACACCAGAGACGCTGAATACCGCACTGAGTCAATGCGGTCTTAGCCTCTCTGGTCTCAACACTCTGTCTGATTTTGGATTTTTTTTTTTTTTTTTCCAAAATCAGACTTGACACCAGAGAGGCTGAATACCGCACTGAGTCAATGCGGTCTTAGCCTCTCTGGTGTCAACACTCTGTCTGATTTTGGATTATTATTTTTTTTTTCTAAAATCAGACTTGACACCAGAGAGGCTGAATACCGCACTGAGTCAATGCGGTCTTAGCCTCTCTGGTCTCAACACTCTGTCTGATTTTGGATTTATTTTTATTTTTTTTCCAAAATCAGACTTGACACCAGAGAGGCTGAATACCGCACTGAGTCAATGCGGTCTTAGCCTCTCTGGTGTCAACACTGTCTGATTTTGGATTTTTTTTTTTTTTTTCCAAAATCAGACTTGACACCAGAGAGGCTAAATACCACACTGAGTCAATGCGGTCTCAGCCTCTCTGGTCTCAACACTCTGTCTGATTTTGGATTTTTTTTTTTTTTTTTCCAAAATCAGACTTGACACGAGAGAGGCTGAATACCGCACTGAGTCAATGCTGTCTTAGCCTCTCTGGTCTCAACACTCTGTCTGATTTTGGATTTTTTTTTTTTTTTTTCCAAAATCAGACTTGACACCAGAGAGGCTGAATACCGCACTGAGTCAATGCGGTCTTAGCCTCTCTGGTGTCAACACTCCGTCTGATTTTGGATTTTTTTTTTTTTTTCCAAAATCAGACTTGACACCAGAGAGGCTGAATACCGCACTGAGTCAATGCGGTCTTAGCCTCTCTGGTGTCAACACTCCGTCTGATTTTGGATTTTTTTTTTTTTTTTCCAAAATCAGACTTGACACCAGAGAGGCTGAATACCGCACTGAGTCAATGCAGTCTTAGCCTCTCTGGTCTCAACACTCTGTCTGATTTTGGATTTTTCTTTTTTTTTTCCAAAATCAGACTTGACACCAGAGATGCTGAATACCGCACTGAGTCAATGCGGTCTTAGCCTCTCTGGTCTCAACACTCTGTCTGATTTTGGATTTTTTTTTTTTTTTTTTCAAAAATCAGACTTGACACCAGAGAGGCTGAATACCGCACTGAGTCAATGCAGTCTTAGCCTCTCTGGTCTCAACACTCTGTCTGATTTTGGATTTTTTTTTTTTTTTTTCCAAAATCAGACTTGACACCAGAGAGGCTGAATACCGCACTGAGTCAATGCGGTCTTAGCCTCTCTGGTGTCAACACTCTGTCTGATTTTGGATTTTTCTTTTTTTTTTTTCAAAATCAGACTTGACACCAGAGAGGCTGAATACCGCACTGAGTCAATGCGGTCTTAGCCTCTCTGGTCTCAACACTCTGTCTGATTTTGGATTTTTTTTTTTTTTTTCCAAAATCAGACTTGACACGAGAGAGGCTGAATACCGCACTGAGTCAATGCTGTCTTAGCCTCTCTGGTCTCAACACTCTGTCTGATTTTGGATTTTTTTTTTTTTTTTTCCAAAATCAGACTTGACACCAGAGAGGCTGAATACCGCACTGAGTCAATGCGGTCTTAGCCTCTCTGGTGTCAACACTCTGTCTGATTTTGGATTTTTCTTTTTTTTTTTTCAAAATCAGACTTGACACCAGAGAGGCTGAATACCGCACTGAGTCAATGCGGTCTTAGCCTCTCTGGTCTCAACACTCTGTCTGATTTTGGATTTTTTTTTTTTTTTTCCAAAATCAGACTTGACACCAGAGAGGCTGAATACCGCACTGAGTCAATGCGGTCTTAGCCTCTCTGGTGTCAACACTGTCTGATTTTGGATTTTTTTTTTTTTTTTCCAAAATCAGACTTGACACCAGAGAGGCTAAATACCACACTGAGTCAATGCGGTCTCAGCCTCTCTGGTCTCAACACTCTGTCTGATTTTGGATTTTTTTTTTTTTTTTTCCAAAATCAGACTTGACACCAGAGAGGCTGAATACCGCACTGAGTCAATGCTGTCTTAGCCTCTCTGGTCTCAACACTCTGTCTGATTTTGGATTTTTTTTTTTTTTTTTCCAAAATCAGACTTGACACCAGAGAGGCTGAATACCGCACTGAGTCAATGCGGTCTTAGCCTCTCTGGTCTCAACACTCTGTCTGATTTTGGATTTTTCTTTTTTTTTTTCCAAAATCAGACTTGACACCAGAGAGGCTGAATACCGCACTGAGTCAATGCGGTCTTAGCCTCTCTGGTCTCAACACTCTGTCTGATTTTGGATTTTTCTTTTTTTTTTTCCAAAATCAGACTTGACACCAGAGAGGCTGAATACCGCACTGAGTCAATGCGGTCTTAGCCTCTCTGGTGTCAACACTCTGTCTGATTTGGGATTTTTCTTTTTTTTTTTTCAAAATCAGACTTGACACCAGAGAGGCTGAATACCGCACTGAGTCAATGCGGTCTTAGCCTCTCTGGTCTCAACACTCTGTCTGATTTTGGATTTTTTTTTTTTTTTTTTTCCAAAATCAGACTTGACACCAGAGAGGCTGAATACCGCACTGAGTCAATGCCGTCTTAGCCTCTCTGGTCTCAACACTCTGTCTGATTTTGGATTTTTTTTTTTTTTTTTCCAAAATCAGACTTGACACCAGAGAGGCTGAATACCGCACTGAGTCAATGCAGTCTTAGCCTCTCTGGTCTCAACACTCTGTCTGATTTTGGATTTTTTTTTTTTTTTTTCCAAAATCAGACTTGACACCAGAGAGGCTGAATACAGCACTGAGTCAATGCGGTCTTAGCCTCTCTGGTGTCAACACTCTGTCTGATTTTGGATTTTTTTTTTTTTTCTCCAAAATCAGACTTGACACCAGAGAGGCTGAATACAGCACTGAGTCAATGCGGTCTTAGCCTCTCTGGTGTCAACACTCTGTCTGATTTTGGATTTTTTTATTTTTTTTTCCAAAATCAGACTTGACACCAGAGAGGCTGAATACCGCACTGAGTCAATGCGGTCTTAGCCTCTCTGGTCTCAACACTCTGTCTGATTTTGGATTTTTTTTTTTTTTTTCCAAAATCAGACTTGACACCAGAGAGGCTGAATACCGCACTGAGTCAATGCGGTCTTAGCCTCTCTGGTGTCAACACTCTGTCTGATTTTGGATTTTTTTTTTTTTTTTCCAAAATCAGACTTGACACCAGAGAGGCTGAATACCGCACTGAGTCAATGCGGTCTTAGCCTCTCTGGTCTCAACACTCTGTCTGATTTTGGATTTTTTTTTTTTTTTTTTCCAAAATCAGACTTGACACCAGAGAGGCTGAATACCGCACTGAGTCAATGCGGTCTTAGCCTATCTGTTGTCAACACTCTGTCTGATTTTGGATTTTTTTTTTTTTTTTTCCAAAATCAGACTTGACACCAGAGACGCTGAATACCGCACTGAGTCAATGCGGTCTTAGCCTCTCTGGTCTCAACACTCTGTCTGATTTTGGATTTTTTTTTTTTTTTTCCAAAATCAGACTTGACACCAGAGAGGCTGAATACCGCACTGAGTCAATGCGGTCTTAGCCTCTCTGGTGTCAACACTCTGTCTGATTTTGGATTATTATTTTTTTTTTCTAAAATCAGACTTGACACCAGAGAGGCTGAATACCGCACTGAGTCAATGCGGTCTTAGCCTCTCTGGTCTCAACACTCTGTCTGATTTTGGATTTATTTTTATTTTTTTTCCAAAATCAGACTTGACACCAGAGAGGCTGAATACCGCACTGAGTCAATGCGGTCTTAGCCTCTCTGGTGTCAACACTGTCTGATTTTGGATTTTTTTTTTTTTTTTCCAAAATCAGACTTGACACCAGAGAGGCTAAATACCACACTGAGTCAATGCGGTCTCAGCCTCTCTGGTCTCAACACTCTGTCTGATTTTGGATTTTTTTTTTTTTTTTTCCAAAATCAGACTTGACACGAGAGAGGCTGAATACCGCACTGAGTCAATGCTGTCTTAGCCTCTCTGGTCTCAACACTCTGTCTGATTTTGGATTTTTTTTTTTTTTTTTCCAAAATCAGACTTGACACCAGAGAGGCTGAATACCGCACTGAGTCAATGCGGTCTTAGCCTCTCTGGTGTCAACACTCCGTCTGATTTTGGATTTTTTTTTTTTTTTCCAAAATCAGACTTGACACCAGAGAGGCTGAATACCGCACTGAGTCAATGCGGTCTTAGCCTCTCTGGTGTCAACACTCCGTCTGATTTTGGATTTTTTTTTTTTTTTTCCAAAATCAGACTTGACACCAGAGAGGCTGAATACCGCACTGAGTCAATGCAGTCTTAGCCTCTCTGGTCTCAACACTCTGTCTGATTTTGGATTTTTCTTTTTTTTTTCCAAAATCAGACTTGACACCAGAGATGCTGAATACCGCACTGAGTCAATGCGGTCTTAGCCTCTCTGGTCTCAACACTCTGTCTGATTTTGGATTTTTTTTTTTTTTTTTTCAAAAATCAGACTTGACACCAGAGAGGCTGAATACCGCACTGAGTCAATGCAGTCTTAGCCTCTCTGGTCTCAACACTCTGTCTGATTTTGGATTTTTTTTTTTTTTTTTCCAAAATCAGACTTGACACCAGAGAGGCTGAATACCGCACTGAGTCAATGCGGTCTTAGCCTCTCTGGTGTCAACACTCTGTCTGATTTTGGATTTTTCTTTTTTTTTTTTCAAAATCAGACTTGACACCAGAGAGGCTGAATACCGCACTGAGTCAATGCGGTCTTAGCCTCTCTGGTCTCAACACTCTGTCTGATTTTGGATTTTTTTTTTTTTTTTCCAAAATCAGACTTGACACGAGAGAGGCTGAATACCGCACTGAGTCAATGCTGTCTTAGCCTCTCTGGTCTCAACACTCTGTCTGATTTTGGATTTTTTTTTTTTTTTTTCCAAAATCAGACTTGACACCAGAGAGGCTGAATACCGCACTGAGTCAATGCGGTCTTAGCCTCTCTGGTGTCAACACTCTGTCTGATTTTGGATTTTTCTTTTTTTTTTTTCAAAATCAGACTTGACACCAGAGAGGCTGAATACCGCACTGAGTCAATGCGGTCTTAGCCTCTCTGGTCTCAACACTCTGTCTGATTTTGGATTTTTTTTTTTTTTTTCCAAAATCAGACTTGACACCAGAGAGGCTGAATACCGCACTGAGTCAATGCGGTCTTAGCCTCTCTGGTGTCAACACTGTCTGATTTTGGATTTTTTTTTTTTTTTTCCAAAATCAGACTTGACACCAGAGAGGCTAAATACCACACTGAGTCAATGCGGTCTCAGCCTCTCTGGTCTCAACACTCTGTCTGATTTTGGATTTTTTTTTTTTTTTTTCCAAAATCAGACTTGACACCAGAGAGGCTGAATACCGCACTGAGTCAATGCTGTCTTAGCCTCTCTGGTCTCAACACTCTGTCTGATTTTGGATTTTTTTTTTTTTTTTTCCAAAATCAGACTTGACACCAGAGAGGCTGAATACCGCACTGAGTCAATGCGGTCTTAGCCTCTCTGGTCTCAACACTCTGTCTGATTTTGGATTTTTCTTTTTTTTTTTCCAAAATCAGACTTGACACCAGAGAGGCTGAATACCGCACTGAGTCAATGCGGTCTTAGCCTCTCTGGTCTCAACACTCTGTCTGATTTTGGATTTTTCTTTTTTTTTTCCAAAATCAGACTTGACACCAGAGAGGCTGAATACCGCACTGAGTCAATGCGGTCTTAGCCTCTCTGGTCTCAACACTCTGTCTGATTTTGGATTTTTTTTTTTTTTTTTTCAAAAATCAGACTTGACACCAGAGAGGCTGAATACCGCACTGAGTCAATGCAGTCTTAGCCTCTCTGGTCTCAACACTCTGTCTGATTTTGGATTTTTTTTTTTTTTTTTCCAAAATCAGACTTGACACCAGAGAGGCTGAATACCGCACTGAGTCAATGCGGTCTTAGCCTCTCTGGTGTCAACACTCTGTCTGATTTTGGATTTTTTTTTTTTTTTTTTCAAAATCAGACTTGACACCAGAGAGGCTGAATACCGCACTGAGTCAATGCGGTCTTAGCCTCTCTGGTCTCAACACTCTGTCTGATTTTGGATTTTTTTTTTTTTTTTTTCCAAAATCAGACTTGACACCAGAGAGGCTGAATACCGCACTGAGTCAATGCAGTCTTAGCCTCTCTGGTCTCAACACTCTGTCTGATTTTGGATTTTTTTTTTTTTTTTCCAAAATCAGACTTGACACCAGAGAGGCTGAATACAGCACTGAGTCAATGCGGTCTTAGCCTCTCTGGTGTCAACACTCTGTCTGATTTTGGATTTTTTTTTTTTTCTCCAAAATCAGACTTGACACCAGAGAGGCTGAATACAGCACTGAGTCAATGCGGTCTTAGCCTCTCTGGTGTCAACACTCTGTCTGATTTTGGATTTTTTTATTTTTTTTTCCAAAATCAGACTTGACACCAGAGAGGCTGAATACCGCACTGAGTCAATGCGGTCTTAGCCTCTCTGGTCTCAACACTCTGTCTGATTTTGGATTTTTTTTTTTTTTTTCCAAAATCAGACTTGACACCAGAGAGGCTGAATACCGCACTGAGTCAATGCGGTCTTAGCCTCTCTGGTGTCAACACTCTGTCTGATTTTGGATTTTTTTTTTTTTTTTCCAAAATCAGACTTGACACCAGAGAGGCTGAATACCGCACTGAGTCAATGCGGTCTTAGCCTCTCTGGTCTCAACACTCTGTCTGATTTTGGATTTTTTTTTTTTTTTTTTCCAAAATCAGACTTGACACCAGAGAGGCTGAATACCGCACTGAGTCAATGCGGTCTTAGCCTCTCTGTTGTCAACACTCTGTCTGATTTTGGATTTTTTTTTTTTTTTTTCCAAAATCAGACTTGACACCAGAGACGCTGAATACCGCACTGAGTCAATGCGGTCTTAGCCTCTCTGGTCTCAACACTCTGTCTGATTTTGGATTTTTTTTTTTTTTTTCCAAAATCAGACTTGACACCAGAGAGGCTGAATACCGCACTGAGTCAATGCGGTCTTAGCCTCTCTGGTGTCAACACTCTGTCTGATTTTGGATTATTATTTTTTTTTCTAAAATCAGACTTGACACCAGAGAGGCTGAATACCGCACTGAGTCAATGCGGTCTTAGCCTCTCTGGTCTCAACACTCTGTCTGATTTTGGATTTATTTTTATTTTTTTTCCAAAATCAGACTTGACACCAGAGAGGCTGAATACCGCACTGAGTCAATGCGGTCTTAGCCTCTCTGGTGTCAACACTCTGTCTGCTTTTGGATTTTTTTTTTTTTTTTTCCAAAATCAAACTTGACACCAGAGAGGCTGAATACCGCACTGAGTCAATGCGGTCTTAGCCTCTCTTGTGTCAACACTCTGTCTGATTTTGGATTTTTTTTTTTTTTTTTCCAAAATCAGACTTGACACCAGAGAGGCTGAATACCGCACTGAGTCAATGCGGTCTTAGCCTCTCTGGTGTCAACACTCTGTCTGATTTTGGATTTTTTTTTTTTTTTTCCAAAATAAGACTTGACACCAGAGAGGCTGAATACCGCACTGAGTCAATGCGGTCTTAGCCTCTCTGGTGTCAACACTCTGTCTGATTTTGGATTTTTTTTGTTTTTTTTTTCCAAAATCAGACTTGACACCAGAGAGGCTGAATACCGCACTGAGTCAATGCGGTCTTAGCCTCTCTGGTGTCAACACTCTGTCTGATTTTGCATTTTTTTTTTTTTTTTTCCAAAATCAGACTTGACACCAGAGAGGCTGAATACCGCACTGAGTCAATGCGGTCTTAGCCTCTCTGGTCTCAACACTCTGTCTGATTTTTGATTTTTGATTTTTTTTTTTCCAAAATCAGACTTGACACCAGAGAGGCTGAATACCGCACTGAGTCAATGCGGTCTTAGCCTCTCTGGTGTCAACACTGTCTGATTTTGGATTTTTTTTTTTTTTTCCAAAATCAGACTTGACACCAGAGAGGCTAAATACCACACTGAGTCAATGCGGTCTCAGCCTCTCTGGTCTCAACACTCTGTCTGATTTTGGATTTTTTTTTTTTCTTTTTTCCAAAATCAGACTTGACACCAGAGAGGCTGAATACCGCACTGAGTCAATGCAGTCTTAGCCTCTCTGGTCTCAACACTCTGTCTGATTTTGGATTTTTTTTTTTTTTTTTCCAAAATCAGACTTGACACCAGAGAGGCTGAATACCGCACTGAGTCAATGCGGTCTTAGCCTCTCTGGTCTCAACACTCTGTCTGATTTTGGATTTTTCTTTTTTTTTCCCCAAAATCAGAGTATTGACACCAGAGAGGCTGAATACCGCACTGAGTCAATGCGGTCTTAGCCTCTCTGGTGTCAACACTCTGTCTGATTTTGGATTTTTTTTTTTTTTTTCCAAAATCAGACTTGACACCAGAGAGGCTGAATACCGCACTGAGTCAATGCGGTCTTAGCCTCTCTGGTGTCAACACTCTGTCTGATTTTGGATTTTTTTTTTTTTTTTCCAAAATCAGACTTGACACCAGAGAGGCTGAATACCGCACTGAGTCAATGCGGTCTTAGCCTCTCTGGTGTCAACACTCTGTCTGATTTTGGATTTTTTTTTTTTTTTTCTAAAATCAGACTTGACACCAGAGAGGCTGAATACCGCACTGAGTCAATGCGGTCTTAGCCTCTCTGGTCTCAACACTCTGTCTGATTTTGGATTTTTTTTTTTTTTTTTTCCAAAATCAGACTTGACACCAGAGAGGCTGAATACCGCACTGAGTCAATGCGGTCTTAGCCTCTCTGGTGTCAACACTCTGTCTGATTTTGGATTTTTTTTTTTTTTTTTCCAAAATCAAACTTGACACCAGAGAGGCTGAATACCGCACTGAGTCAATGCGGTCTTAGCCTCTCTTGTGTCAACACTCTGTCTGATTTTGGATTTTTTTTTTTTTTTTCCAAAATCAGACTTGACACCAGAGAGGCTGAATACCGCACTGAGTCAATGCGGTCTTAGCCTCTCTGGTGTCAACACTCTGTCTGATTTTGGATTTTTATTTTTTTTTTCCAAAATAAGACTTGACACCAGAGAGGCTGAATACCGCACTGAGTCAATGCGGTCTTAGCCTCTCTGGTGTCAACACTCTGTCTGATTTTGGATTTTTTTTTTTTTTTTTTCCAAAATCAGACTTGACACCAGAGAGGCTGAATACCGCACTGAGTCAATGCGGTCTTAGCCTCTCTGGTGTCAACACTCTGTCTGATTTTGCATTTTTTTTTTTTTTTTTCCAAAATCAGACTTGACACCAGAGAGGCTGAATACCGCACTGAGTCAATGCGGTCTTAGCCTCTCTGGTCTCAACACTCTGTCTGATTTTGGATTTTTTTTTTTTTTTTTCCAAAATCAGACTTGACACCAGAGAGGCTGAATACCGCACTGAGTCAATGCGGTCTTAGCGTCTCTGGTCTCAACACTCTGTCTGATTTTGGATTTTTTTTTTTTTTTTTTCCAAAATCAGACTTGACACCAGAGAGGCTGAATACCGCACTGAGTCAATGCGGTCTTAGCCTCTCTGGTCTCAACACTCTGTCTGATTTTGGATTTTTTTTTTTTCTTCCAAAATCAGACTTGACACCAGAGAGGCTGAATACCGCACTGAGTCAATGCGGTCTTAGCCTCTCTGGTCTCAACACTCTGTCTGATTTTGGATTTTTTTTTTTTTTTTTTCCAAAATCAGACTTGACACCAGAGAGGCTGAATACCGCACTGAGTCAATGCGGTCTTAGCCTCTCTGGTGTCAACACTCTGTCTGTTTTTGGATTTTTCTTTTTTTTTTTTTCAAAATCAGACTTGACACCAGAGAGGCTGAATACCGCACTGAGTCAATGCGGTCTTAGCCTCTCTGGTCTCAACACTCTGTCTGATTTTGGATTTTTTTTTTTTTTTTCCAAAATCAGACTTGACACCAGAGAGGCTGAATACCGCACTGAGTCAATGCAGTCTTAGCCTCTCTGGTGTCAACACTCTGTCTGATTTTGGATTTTTTTTTTTTTTTTTCAAAAATCAGACTTGACACCAGAGAGGCTGAATACCGCACTGAGTCAATGCGGTCTTAGCCTCTCTGGTCTCAACACTCTGTCTGATTTTGGATTTTTTTTTTTTTCTCCAAAATCAGACTTGACACCAGAGAGGCTGAATACCGCACTGAGTCAATGCGGTCTTAGCCTCTCTGGTCTCAACACTCTGTCTGATTTTGGATTTTTTTTTTTTTTTTTCAAAATCAGACTTGACACCAGAGAGGCTGAATACCGCACTGAGTCAATGCGGTCTTAGCGTCTCTGGTCTCAACACTCTGTCTGATTTTGGATTTTTTTTTTTTTTTTCCAAAATCAGACTTGACACCAGAGAGGCTGAGTACCGCACTGAGTCAATGCGGTCTTAGCCTCTCTGGTGTCAACACTCTGTCTGATTTTGGATTTTTTTTTTTTTTTTTCAAAATCAGACTTGACACCAGAGAGGCTGAATACCGCACTGAGTCAATGCGGTCTTAGCCTCTCTGGTCTCAACACTCTGTCTGATTTTTGATTTTTTTTTTTTTTTTTTCCAAAATCAGACTTGACACCAGAGAGGCTGAATACCGCACTGAGTCAATGCGGTCTTAGCCTCTCTGGTGTCAACACTGTCTGATTTTGGATTTTTTTTTTTTTTTTCCAAAATCAGACTTGACACCAGAGAGGCTAAATACCACACTGAGTCAATGCGGTCTCAGCCTCTCTGGTCTCAACACTCTGTCTGATTTTGGATTTTTTTTTTTTTTTTTCCAAAATCAGACTTGACACCAGAGAGGCTGAATACCGCACTGAGTCAATGCAGTCTTAGCCTCTCTGGTCTCAACACTCTGTCTGATTTTGGATTTTTTTTTTTTTTTTTCCAAAATCAGACTTGACACCAGAGAGGCTGAATACCGCACTGAGTCAATGCGGTCTTAGCCTCTCTGGTCTCAACACTCTGTCTGATTTTGGATTTTTCTTTTTTTTTCCCCAAAATCAGAGTATTGACACCAGAGAGGCTGAATACCGCACTGAGTCAATGCGGTCTTAGCCTCTCTGGTGTCAACACTCTGTCTGATTTTGGATTTTTTTTTTTTTTTTCCAAAATAAGACTTGACACCAGAGAGGCTGAATACCGCACTGAGTCAATGCGGTCTTAGCCTCTCTGGTGTCAACACTCTGTCTGATTTTTGATTTTTTTTTTTTTTTTTTCCAAAATCAGACTTGACACCAGAGAGGCTGAATACCGCACTGAGTCAATGCGGTCTTAGCCTCTCTGGTGTCAACACTCTGTCTGATTTTGCATTTTTTTTTTTTTTTTTCCAAAATCAGACTTGACACCAGAGAGGCTGAATACCGCACTGAGTCAATGCGGTCTTAGCCTCTCTGGTCTCAACACTCTGTCTGATTTTGGATTTTTTTTTTTTTTTTTCCAAAATCAGACTTGACACCAGAGAGGCTGAATACCGCACTGAGTCAATGCGGTCTTAGCGTCTCTGGTCTCAACACTCTGTCTGATTTTGGATTTTTTTTTTTTTTTTTTCCAAAATCAGACTTGACACCAGAGAGGCTGAATACCGCACTGAGTCAATGCGGTCTTAGCCTCTCTGGTCTCAACACTCTGTCTGATTTTGGATTTTTTTTTTTTCTTCCAAAATCAGACTTGACACCAGAGAGGCTGAATACCGCACTGAGTCAATGCGGTCTTAGCCTCTCTGGTCTCAACACTCTGTCTGATTTTGGATTTTTTTTTTTTTTTTTTCCAAAATCAGACTTGACACCAGAGAGGCTGAATACCGCACTGAGTCAATGCGGTCTTAGCCTCTCTGGTGTCAACACTCTGTCTGTTTTTGGATTTTTCTTTTTTTTTTTTTCAAAATCAGACTTGACACCAGAGAGGCTGAATACCGCACTGAGTCAATGCGGTCTTAGCCTCTCTGGTCTCAACACTCTGTCTGATTTTGGATTTTTTTTTTTTTTTTCCAAAATCAGACTTGACACCAGAGAGGCTGAATACCGCACTGAGTCAATGCAGTCTTAGCCTCTCTGGTGTCAACACTCTGTCTGATTTTGGATTTTTTTTTTTTTTTTTCAAAAATCAGACTTGACACCAGAGAGGCTGAATACCGCACTGAGTCAATGCGGTCTTAGCCTCTCTGGTCTCAACACTCTGTCTGATTTTGGATTTTTTTTTTTTTCTCCAAAATCAGACTTGACACCAGAGAGGCTGAATACCGCACTGAGTCAATGCGGTCTTAGCCTCTCTGGTCTCAACACTCTGTCTGATTTTGGATTTTTTTTTTTTTTTTTCAAAATCAGACTTGACACCAGAGAGGCTGAATACCGCACTGAGTCAATGCGGTCTTAGCGTCTCTGGTCTCAACACTCTGTCTGATTTTGGATTTTTTTTTTTTTTTTCCAAAATCAGACTTGACACCAGAGAGGCTGAGTACCGCACTGAGTCAATGCGGTCTTAGCCTCTCTGGTGTCAACACTCTGTCTGATTTTGGATTTTTTTTTTTTTTTTTCAAAATCAGACTTGACACCAGAGAGGCTGAATACCGCACTGAGTCAATGCGGTCTTAGCCTCTCTGGTCTCAACACTCTGTCTGATTTTTGATTTTTTTTTTTTTTTTTTCCAAAATCAGACTTGACACCAGAGAGGCTGAATACCGCACTGAGTCAATGCGGTCTTAGCCTCTCTGGTGTCAACACTGTCTGATTTTGGATTTTTTTTTTTTTTTTCCAAAATCAGACTTGACACCAGAGAGGCTAAATACCACACTGAGTCAATGCGGTCTCAGCCTCTCTGGTCTCAACACTCTGTCTGATTTTGGATTTTTTTTTTTTTTTTTCCAAAATCAGACTTGACACCAGAGAGGCTGAATACCGCACTGAGTCAATGCAGTCTTAGCCTCTCTGGTCTCAACACTCTGTCTGATTTTGGATTTTTTTTTTTTTTTTTCCAAAATCAGACTTGACACCAGAGAGGCTGAATACCGCACTGAGTCAATGCGGTCTTAGCCTCTCTGGTCTCAACACTCTGTCTGATTTTGGATTTTTCTTTTTTTTTCCCCAAAATCAGAGTATTGACACCAGAGAGGCTGAATACCGCACTGAGTCAATGCGGTCTTAGCCTCTCTGGTGTCAACACTCTGTCTGATTTTGGATTTTTTTTTTTTTTTTCCAAAATAAGACTTGACACCAGAGAGGCTGAATACCGCACTGAGTCAATGCGGTCTTAGCCTCTCTGGTGTCAACACTCTGTCTGATTTTTGATTTTTTTTTTTTTTTTTTCCAAAATCAGACTTGACACCAGAGAGGCTGAATACCGCACTGAGTCAATGCGGTCTTAGCCTCTCTGGTGTCAACACTCTGTCTGATTTTGCATTTTTTTTTTTTTTTTTCCAAAATCAGACTTGACACCAGAGAGGCTGAATACCGCACTGAGTCAATGCGGTCTTAGCCTCTCTGGTCTCAACACTCTGTCTGATTTTGGATTTTTTTTTTTTTTTTTCCAAAATCAGACTTGACACCAGAGAGGCTGAATACCGCACTGAGTCAATGCGGTCTTAGCGTCTCTGGTCTCAACACTCTGTCTGATTTTGGATTTTTTTTTTTTTTTTTCCAAAATCAGACTTGACACCAGAGAGGCTGAATACCGCACTGAGTCAATGCGGTCTTAGCCTCTCTGGTCTCAACACTCTGTCTGATTTTGGATTTTTTTTTTTTTCTTCCAAAATCAGACTTGACACCAGAGAGGCTGAATACCGCACTGAGTCAATGCGGTCTTAGCCTCTCTGGTCTCAACACTCTGTCTGATTTTGGATTTTTTTTTTTTTTTTTTCCAAAATCAGACTTGACACCAGAGAGGCTGAATACCGCACTGAGTCAATGCGGTCTTAGCCTCTCTGGTGTCAACACTCTGTCTGTTTTTGGATTTTTCTTTTTTTTTTTTCAAAATCAGACTTGACACCAGAGAGGCTGAATACCGCACTGAGTCAATGCGGTCTTAGCCTCTCTGGTCTCAACACTCTGTCTGATTTTGGATTTTTTTTTTTTTTTTCCAAAATCAGACTTGACACCAGAGAGGCTGAATACCGCACTGAGTCAATGCGGTCTTAGCCTCTCTGGTGTCAACACTCTGTCTGATTTTGGATTTTTTTTTTTTTTTTTTCAAAAATCAGACTTGACACCAGAGAGGCTGAATACCGCACTGAGTCAATGCGGTCTTAGCCTCTCTGGTCTCAACACTCTGTCTGATTTTGGATTTTTTTTTTTTTTTCCAAAATCAGACTTGACACCAGAGAGGCTGAATACCGCACTGAGTCAATGCGGTCTTAGCCTCTCTGGTGTCAACACTCTGTCTGATTTTGGATTTTTGTTTTTTCTCCAAAATCAGACTTGACACCAGAGAGGCTGAATACCGCACTGAGTCAATGCGGTCTTAGCCTCTCTGGTCTCAACACTCTGTCTGATTTTGGATTTTTTTTTTTTTTTTTCAAAATCAGACTTGACACCAGAGAGGCTGAATACCGCACTGAGTCAATGCGGTCTTAGCGTCTCTGGTCTCAACACTCTGTCTGATTTTGGATTTTTTTTTTTTTTTTCCAAAATCAGACTTGACACCAGAGAGGCTGAGTACCGCACTGAGTCAATGCGGTCTTAGCCTCTCTGGTGTCAACACTCTGTCTGATTTTGGATTTTTTTTTTTTTTTTTCAAAATCAGACTTGACACCAGAGAGGCTGAATACCGCACTGAGTCAATGCGGTCTTAGCCTCTCTGGTCTCAACACTCTGTCTGATTTTTGATTTTTTTTTTTTTTTTTTCCAAAATCAGACTTGACACCAGAGAGGCTGAATACCGCACTGAGTCAATGCGGTCTTAGCCTCTCTGGTGTCAACACTGTCTGATTTTGGATTTTTTTTTTTTTTTTCCAAAATCAGACTTGACACCAGAGAGGCTAAATACCACACTGAGTCAATGCGGTCTCAGCCTCTCTGGTCTCAACACTCTGTCTGATTTTGGATTTTTTTTTTTTTTTTTCCAAAATCAGACTTGACACCAGAGAGGCTGAATACCGCACTGAGTCAATGCGGTCTTAGCCTCTCTGGTCTCAACACTCTGTCTGATTTTGGATTTTTTTTTTTTTTTTCCAAAATCAGACTTGACACCAGAGAGGCTGAATACCGCACTGAGTCAATGCGGTCTTAGCCTCTCTGGTGTCAACACTCCGTCTGATTTTGGATTTTTTTTTTTTTTTTTCCAAAATCAGACTTGACACCAGAGAGGCTGAATACCGCACTGAGTCAATGCGGTCTTAGCCTCTCTGGTCTCAACACTCTGTCTGATTTTGGATTTTTCTTTTTTTTTCCCCAAAATCAGAGTATTGACACCAGAGAGGCTGAATACCGCACTGAGTCAATGCGGTCTTAGCCTCTCTGGTGTCAACACTCCGTCTGATTTTGGATTTTTTTTTTTTTTTTCCAAAATCAGACTTGACACCAGAGAGGCTGAATACCGCACTGAGTCAATGCGGTCTTAGCCTCTCTGGTGTCAACACTCTGTCTGATTTTGGATTTTTTTTTTTTTTTTCTAAAATCAGACTTGACACCAGAGAGGCTGAATACCGCACTGAGTCAATGCGGTCTTAGCCTCTCTGGTCTCAACACTCTGTCTGATTTTGGATTTTTTTTTTTTTTTTTTCCAAAATCAGACTTGACACCAGAGAGGCTGAATACCGCACTGAGTCAATGCGGTCTTAGCCTCTCTGGTGTCAACACTCTGTCTGATTTTGGATTTTTTTTTTTTTTTTTCCAAAATCAAACTTGACACCAGAGAGGCTGAATACCGCCCTGAGTCAATGCGGTCTTAGCCTCTCTTGTGTCAACACTCTGTCTGATTTTGGATTTTTTTTTTTTTTTTCCAAAATCAGACTTGACACCAGAGAGGCTGAATACCGCACTGAGTCAATGCGGTCTTAGCCTCTCTGGTGTCAACACTCTGTCTGATTTTGGATTTTTTTTTTTTTTTTCCAAAATAAGACTTGACACCAGAGAGGCTGAATACCGCACTGAGTCAATGCGGTCTTAGCCTCTCTGGTGTCAACACTCTGTCTGATTTTGGATTTTTTTTTTTTTTTTTTCCAAAATCAGACTTGACACCAGAGAGGCTGAATACCGCACTGAGTCAATGTGGTCTTAGCCTCTCTGGTGTCAACACTCTGTCTGATTTTGCATTTTTTTTTTTTTTTTTCCAAAATCAGACTTGACACCAGAGAGGCTGAATACCGCACTGAGTCAATGCGGTCTTAGCCTCTCTGGTCTCAACACTCTGTCTGATTTTGGATTTTTTTTTTTTTTTTTCCAAAATCAGACTTGACACCAGAGAGGCTGAATACCGCACTGAGTCAATGCGGTCTTAGCGTCTCTGGTCTCAACACTCTGTCTGATTTTGGATTTTTTTTTTTTTTTTTTCCAAAATCAGACTTGACACCAGAGAGGCTGAATACCGCACTGAGTCAATGCGGTCTTAGCCTCTCTGGTCTCAACACTCTGTCTGATTTTGGATTTTTTTTTTTTTCTTCCAAAATCAGACTTGACACCAGAGAGGCTGAATACCGCACTGAGTCAATGCGGTCTTAGCCTCTCTGGTCTCAACACTCTGTCTGATTTTGGATTTTTTTTTTTTTTTTTTCCAAAATCAGACTTGACACCAGAGAGGCTGAATACCGCACTGAGTCAATGCGGTCTTAGCCTCTCTGGTGTCAACACTCTGTCTGTTTTTGGATTTTTTTTTTTTTTTTTCAAAATCAGACTTGACACCAGAGAGGCTGAATACCGCACTGAGTCAATGCGGTCTTAGCCTCTCTGGTCTCAACACTCTGTCTGATTTTGGATTTTTTTTTTTTTTTTCCAAAATCAGACTTGACACCAGAGAGGCTGAATACCGCACTGAGTCAATGCGGTCTTAGCCTCTCTGGTCTCAACACTCTGTCTGATTTTGGATTTTTTTTTTTTTTTTTCCAAAATCAGACTTGACACCAGAGAGGCTGAATACCGCACTGAGTCAATGCGGTCTTAGCCTCTCTGGTGTCAACACTCTGTCTGATTTTGGATTTTTTTTTTTTTTTTTCAAAATCAGACTTGACACCAGAGAGGCTGAATACCGCACTGAGTCAATGCGGTCTTAGCCTCTCTGGTCTCAACACTCTGTCTGATTTTGGATTTTTTTTTTTTTTTTCCAAAATCAGACTTGACACCAGAGAGGCTGAATACCGCACTGAGTCAATGCGGTCTTAGCCTCTCTGGTGTCAACACTCTGTCTGATTTTGGATTTTTTTTTTTTTTTTTCAAAAATCAGACTTGACACCAGAGAGGCTGAGTACCGCACTGAGTCAATGCGGTCTTAGCCTCTCTGGTCTCAACACTCTGTCTGATTTTGGATTTTTTTTTTTTTTTCCAAAATCAGACTTGACACCAGAGAGGCTGAATACCGCACTGAGTCAATGCGGTCTTAGCCTCTCTGGTGTCAACACTCTGTCTGATTTTGGATTTTTTTTTTTTTCTCCAAAATCAGACTTGACACCAGAGAGGCTGAATACCGCACTGAGTCAATGCGGTCTTAGCCTCTCTGGTCTCAACACTCTGTCTGATTTTGGATTTTTTTTTTTTTTTTTCAAAATCAGACTTGACACCAGAGAGGCTGAATACCGCACTGAGTCAATGCGGTCTTAGCGTCTCTGGTCTCAACACTCTGTCTGATTTTGGATTTTTTTTTTTTTTTTCCAAAATCAGACTTGACACCAGAGAGGCTGAGTACCGCACTGAGTCAATGCGGTCTTAGCCTCTCTGGTGTCAACACTCTGTCTGATTTTGGATTTTTTTTTTTTTTTTTTCAAAATCAGACTTGACACCAGAGAGGCTGAATACCGCACTGAGTCAATGCGGTCTTAGCCTCTCTGGTCTCAACACTCTGTCTGATTTTTGATTTTTTTTTTTTTTTTTTTCCAAAATCAGACTTGACACCAGAGAGGCTGAATACTGCACTGAGTCAATGCGGTCTTAGCCTCTCTGGTGTCAACACTGTCTGATTTTGGATTTTTTTTTTTTTTTTCCAAAATCAGACTTGACACCAGAGAGGCTAAATACCACACTGAGTCAATGCGGTCTCAGCCTCTCTGGTCTCAACACTCTGTCTGATTTTGGATTTTTTTTTTTTTTTTTCCAAAATCAGACTTGACACCAGAGAGGCTGAATACCGCACTGAGTCAATGCGGTCTTAGCCTCTCTGGTCTCAACACTCTGTCTGATTTTGGATTTTTTTTTTTTTTTTCCAAAATCAGACTTGACACCAGAGAGGCTGAATACCGCACTGAGTCAATGCGGTCTTAGCCTCTCTGGTGTCAACACTCCGTCTGATTTTGGATTTTTTTTTTGTTTTTTCCAAAATCAGACTTGACACCAGAGAGGCTGAATACCGCACTGAGTCAATGCGGTCTTAGCCTCTCTGGTCTCAACACTCTGTCTGATTTTTGATTTTTTTTTTTTTTTTTTCCAAAATCAGACTTGACACCAGAGAGGCTGAATACCGCACTGAGTCAATGCGGTCTTAGCCTCTCTGGTGTCAACACTGTCTGATTTTGGATTTTTTTTTTTTTTTTCCAAAATCAGACTTGACACCAGAGAGGCTAAATACCACACTGAGTCAATGCGGTCTCAGCCTCTCTGGTCTCAACACTCTGTCTGATTTTGGATTTTTTTTTTTTTTTTTCCAAAATCAGACTTGACACCAGAGAGGCTGAATACCGCACTGAGTCAATGCGGTCTTAGCCTCTCTGGTCTCAACACTCTGTCTGATTTTGGATTTTTTTTTTTTTTTTTCCAAAATCAGACTTGACACCAGAGAGGCTGAATACCGCACTGAGTCAATGCGGTCTTAGCCTCTCTGGTGTCAACACTCCGTCTGATTTTGGATTTTTTTTTTTTTTTTTCCAAAATCAGACTTGACACCAGAGAGGCTGAATACCGCACTGAGTCAATGCGGTCTTAGCCTCTCTGGTCTCAACACTCTGTCTGATTTTGGATTTTTCTTTTTTTTTCCCCAAAATCAGAGTATTGACACCAGAGAGGCTGAATACCGCACTGAGTCAATGCGGTCTTAGCCTCTCTGGTGTCAACACTCCGTCTGATTTTGGATTTTTTTTTTTTTTTTCCAAAATCAGACTTGACACCAGAGAGGCTGAATACCGCACTGAGTCAATGCGGTCTTAGCCTCTCTGGTGTCAACACTCTGTCTGATTTTGGATTTTTTTTTTTTTTTTCTAAAATCAGACTTGACACCAGAGAGGCTGAATACCGCACTGAGTCAATGCGGTCTTAGCCTCTCTGGTCTCAACACTCTGTCTGATTTTGGATTTATTTTTATTTTTTTTCCAAAATCAGACTTGACACCAGAGAGGCTGAATACCGCACTGAGTCAATGCGGTCTTAGCCTCTCTGGTGTCAACACTCTGTCTGATTTTGGATTTTTTTTTTTTTTTTTCCAAAATCAAACTTGACACCAGAGAGGCTGAATACCGCCCTGAGTCAATGCGGTCTTAGCCTCTCTTGTGTCAACACTCTGTCTGATTTTGGATTTTTTTTTTTTTTTTCCAAAATCAGACTTGACACCAGAGAGGCTGAATACCGCACTGAGTCAATGCGGTCTTAGCCTCTCTGGTCTCAACACTCTGTCTGATTTTGGATTTTTTTTTTTTTTTTTCCAAAATCAGACTTGACACCAGAGAGGCTGAATACCGCACTGAGTCAATGCGGTTTTAGCGTCTCTGGTCTCAACACTCTGTCTGATTTTGGATTTTTTTTTTTTTTTTTTCCAAAATCAGACTTGACACCAGAGAGGCTGAATACCGCACTGAGTCAATGCGGTCTTAGCCTCTCTGGTCTCAACACTCTGTCTGATTTTGGATTTTTTTTTTTTTCTTCCAAAATCAGACTTGACACCAGAGAGGCTGAATACCGCACTGAGTCAATGCGGTCTTAGCCTCTCTGGTCTCAACACTCTGTCTGATTTTGGATTTTTTTTTTTTTTTTTTCCAAAATCAGACTTGACACCAGAGAGGCTGAATACCGCACTGAGTCAATGCGGTCTTAGCCTCTCTGGTGTCAACACTCTGTCTGTTTTTGGATTTTTTTTTTTTTTTTTCAAAATCAGACTTGACACCAGAGAGGCTGAATACCGCACTGAGTCAATGCGGTCTTAGCCTCTCTGGTCTCAACACTCTGTCTGATTTTGGATTTTTTTTTTTTTTTTCCAAAATCAGACTTGACACCAGAGAGGCTGAATACCGCACTGAGTCAATGCGGTCTTAGCCTCTCTGGTCTCAACACTCTGTCTGATTTTGGATTTTTTTTTTTTTTTTCCAAAATCAGACTTGACACCAGAGAGGCTGAATACCGCACTGAGTCAATGCGGTCTTAGCCTCTCTGGTGTCAACACTCTGTCTGATTTTGGATTTTTTTTTTTTTTTTTCAAAATCAGACTTGACACCAGAGAGGCTGAATACCGCACTGAGTCAATGCGGTCTTAGCCTCTCTGGTCTCAACACTCTGTCTGATTTTGGATTTTTTTTTTTTTTTTCCAAAATCAGACTTGACACCAGAGAGGCTGAATACCGCACTGAGTCAATGCGGTCTTAGCCTCTCTGGTGTCAACACTCTGTCTGATTTTGGATTTTTTTTTTTTTTTTTCAAAAATCAGACTTGACACCAGAGAGGCTGAATACCGCACTGAGTCAATGCGGTCTTAGCCTCTCTGGTGTCAACACTCTGTCTGATTTTGGATTTTTTTTTTTTTCTCCAAAATCAGACTTGACACCAGAGAGGCTGAATACCGCACTGAGTCAATGCGGTCTTAGCCTCTCTGGTCTCAACACTCTGTCTGATTTTGGATTTTTTTTTTTTTTTTCAAAATCAGACTTGACACCAGAGAGGCTGAATACCGCACTGAGTCAATGCGGTCTTAGCGTCTCTGGTCTCAACACTCTGTCTGATTTTGGATTTTTTTTTTTTTTTTCCAAAATCAGACTTGACACCAGAGAGGCTGAGTACCGCACTGAGTCAATGCGGTCTTAGCCTCTCTGGTGTCAACACTCTGTCTGATTTTGGATTTTTTTTTTTTTTTTTCAAAATCAGACTTGACACCAGAGAGGCTGAATACCGCACTGAGTCAATGCGGTCTTAGCCTCTCTGGTCTCAACACTCTGTCTGATTTTTGATTTTTTTTTTTTTTTTTTTCCAAAATCAGACTTGACACCAGAGAGGCTGAATACCGCACTGAGTCAATGCGGTCTTAGCCTCTCTGGTGTCAACACTGTCTGATTTTGGATTTTTTTTTTTTTTTTTCCAAAATCAGACTTGACACCAGAGAGGCTAAATACCACACTGAGTCAATGCGGTCTCAGCCTCTCTGGTCTCAACACTCTGTCTGATTTTGGATTTTTTTTTTTTTTTTTCCAAAATCAGACTTGACACCAGAGAGGCTGAATACCGCACTGAGTCAATGCGGTCTTAGCCTCTCTGGTCTCAACACTCTGTCTGATTTTGGATTTTTTTTTTGTTTTTTCCAAAATCAGACTTGACACCAGAGAGGCTGAATACCGCACTGAGTCAATGCGGTCTTAGCCTCTCTGGTCTCAACACTCTGTCTGATTTTGGATTTTTTTTTTTTTTTTCCAAAATCAGACTTGACACCAGAGAGGCTAAATACCACACTGAGTCAATGCGGTCTCAGCCTCTCTGGTCTCAACACTCTGTCTGATTTTGGATTTTTTTTTTTTTTTTTCCAAAATCAGACTTGACACCAGAGAGGCTGAATACCGCACTGAGTCAATGCGGTCTTAGCCTCTCTGGTCTCAACACTCTGTCTGATTTTGGATTTTTTTTTTTTTTTTCCAAAATCAGACTTGACACCAGAGAGGCTGAATACCGCACTGAGTCAATGCGGTCTTAGCCTCTCTGGTGTCAACACTCCGTCTGATTTTGGATTTTTTTTTTTTTTTTTCCAAAATCAGACTTGACACCAGAGAGGCTGAATACCGCACTGAGTCAATGCGGTCTTAGCCTCTCTGGTCTCAACACTCTGTCTGATTTTGGATTTTTCTTTTTTTTTCCCCAAAATCAGAGTATTGACACCAGAGAGGCTGAATACCGCACTGAGTCAATGCGGTCTTAGCCTCTCTGGTGTCAACACTCCGTCTGATTTTGGATTTTTTTTTTTTTTTTCCAAAATCAGACTTGACACCAGAGAGGCTGAATACCGCACTGAGTCAATGCGGTCTTAGCCTCTCTGGTGTCAACACTCTGTCTGATTTTGGATTTTTTTTTTTTTTTTCTAAAATCAGACTTGACACCAGAGAGGCTGAATACCGCACTGAGTCAATGCGGTCTTAGCCTCTCTGGTCTCAACACTCTGTCTGATTTTGGATTTATTTTTATTTTTTTTCCAAAATCAGACTTGACACCAGAGAGGCTGAATACCGCACTGAGTCAATGCGGTCTTAGCCTCTCTGGTGTCAACACTCTGTCTGATTTTGGATTATTATTTTTTTTTTTCCAAAATCAAACTTGACACCAGAGAGGCTGAATACCGCACTGAGTCAATGCGGTCTTAGCCTCTCTTGTGTCAACACTCTGTCTGATTTTGGATTTTTTTTTTTTTTTTCCAAAATCAGACTTGACACCAGAGAGGCTGAATACCGCACTGAGTCAATGCGGTCTTAGCCTCTCTGGTGTCAACACTCTGTCTGATTTTGGATTTTTTTTTTTTTTTTCCAAAATAAGACTTGACACCAGCGAGGCTGAATACCGCACTGAGTCAATGCGGTCTTAGCCTCTCTGGTGTCAACACTCTGTCTGATTTTGGATTTTTTTTTTTTTTTTTTCCAAAATCAGACTTGACACCAGAGAGGCCGAATACTGCACTGAGTCAATGCGGTCTTAGCCTCTCTGGTGTCAACACTCTGTCTGATTTTGCATTTTTTTTTTTTTTTTTCCAAAATCAGACTTGACACCAGAGAGGCTGAATACCGCACTGAGTCAATGCGGTCTTAGCCTCTCTGGTCTCAACACTCTGTCTGATTTTGGATTTTTTTTTTTTTTTTTCCAAAATCAGACTTGACACCAGAGAGGCTGAATACCGCACTGAGTCAATGCGGTCTTAGCGTCTCTGGTCTCAACACTCTGTCTGATTTTGGATTTTTTTTTTTTTTTTTTCCAAAATCAGACTTGACACCAGAGAGGCTGAATACCGCACTGAGTCAATGCGGTCTTAGCCTCTCTGGTCTCAACACTCTGTCTGATTTTGGATTTTTTTTTTTTTTTTTCCAAAATCAGACTTGACACCAGAGAGGCTGAATACCGCACTGAGTCAATGCGGTCTTAGCCTCTCTGGTGTCAACACTCTGTCTGTTTTTGGATTTTTCTTTTTTTTTTTTCAAAATCAGACTTGACACCAGAGAGGCTGAATACCGCACTGAGTCAATGCGGTCTTAGCCTCTCTGGTCTCAACACTCTGTCTGATTTTGGATTTTTTTTTTTTTTTTCCAAAATCAGACTTGACACCAGAGAGGCTGAATACCGCACTGAGTCAATGCGGTCTTAGCCTCTCTGGTGTCAACACTCTGTCTGATTTTGGATTTTTTTTTTTTTTTTTCAAAAATCAGACTTGACACCAGAGAGGCTGAATACCGCACTGAGTCAATGCGGTCTTAGCCTCTCTGGTCTCAACACTCTGTCTGATTTTGGATTTTTTTTTTTTTTTCCAAAATCAGACTTGACACCAGAGAGGCTGAATACCGCACTGAGTCAATGCGGTCTTAGCCTCTCTGGTGTCAACACTCCGTCTGATTTTGGATTTTTTTTTTTTTTTTTCCAAAATCAGACTTGACACCAGAGAGGCTGAATACCGCACTGAGTCAATGCGGTCTTAGCCTCTCTGGTCTCAACACTCTGTCTGATTTTTGATTTTTTTTTTTTTTTTTTCCAAAATCAGACTTGACACCAGAGAGGCTAAATACCACACTGAGTCAATGCGGTCTCAGCCTCTCTGGTCTCAACACTCTGTCTGATTTTGGATTTTTTTTTTTTTTTTTCCAAAATCAGACTTGACACCAGAGAGGCTGAATACCGCACTGAGTCAATGCGGTCTTAGCCTCTCTGGTCTCAACACTCTGTCTGATTTTGGATTTTTTTTTTTTTTTCCAAAATCAGACTTGACACCAGAGAGGCTGAATACCGCACTGAGTCAATGCGGTCTTAGCCTCTCTGGTGTCAACACTCCGTCTGATTTTGGATTTTTTTTTTTTTTTTTCCAAAATCAGACTTGACACCAGAGAGGCTGAATACCGCACTGAGTCAATGCGGTCTTAGCCTCTCTGGTCTCAACACTCTGTCTGATTTTGGATTTTTCTTTTTTTTTCCCCAAAATCAGAGTATTGACACCAGAGAGGCTGAATACCGCACTGAGTCAATGCGGTCTTAGCCTCTCTGGTGTCAACACTCCGTCTGATTTTGGATTTTTTTTTTTTTTTCCAAAATCAGACTTGACACCAGAGAGGCTGAATACCGCACTGAGTCAATGCGGTCTTAGCCTCTCTGGTGTCAACACTCTGTCTGATTTTGGATTTTTTTTTTTTTTTTCTAAAATCAGACTTGACACCAGAGAGGCTGAATACCGCACTGAGTCAATGCGGTCTTAGCCTCTCTGGTCTCAACACTCTGTCTGATTTTGGATTTATTTTTATTTTTTTTCCAAAATCAGACTTGACACCAGAGAGGCTGAATACCGCACTGAGTCAATGCGGTCTTAGCCTCTCTGGTGTCAACACTCTGTCTGATTTTGGATTTTTTTTTTTTTTTTTCCAAAATCAAACTTGACACCAGAGAGGCTGAATACCGCCCTGAGTCAATGCGGTCTTAGCCTCTCTTGTGTCAACACTCTGTCTGATTTTGGATTTTTTTTTTTTTTTTCCAAAATCAGACTTGACACCAGAGAGGCTGAATACCGCACTGAGTCAATGCGGTCTTAGCCTCTCTGGTGTCAACACTCTGTCTGATTTTGGATTTTTTTTTTTTTTTTCCAAAATAAGACTTGACACCAGAGAGGCTGAATACCGCACTGAGTCAATGCGGTCTTAGCCTCTCTGGTGTCAACACTCTGTCTGATTTTGGATTTTTTTTTTTTTTTTTTCCAAAATCAGACTTGACACCAGAGAGGCTGAATACCGCACTGAGTCAATGCGGTCTTAGCCTCTCTGGTGTCAACACTCTGTCTGATTTTGCATTTTTTTTTTTTTTTTTCCAAAATCAGACTTGACACCAGAGAGGCTGAATACCGCACTGAGTCAATGCGGTCTTAGCCTCTCTGGTCTCAACACTCTGTCTGATTTTGGATTTTTTTTTTTTTTTTTCCAAAATCAGACTTGACACCAGAGAGGCTGAATACCGCACTGAGTCAATGCGGTCTTAGCGTCTCTGGTCTCAACACTCTGTCTGATTTTGGATTTTTTTTTTTTTTTTTTCCAAAATCAGACTTGACACCAGAGAGGCTGAATACCGCACTGAGTCAATGCGGTCTTAGCCTCTCTGGTCTCAACACTCTGTCTGATTTTGGATTTTTTTTTTTTTCTTCCAAAATCAGACTTGACACCAGAGAGGCTGAATACCGCACTGAGTCAATGCGGTCTTAGCCTCTCTGGTCTCAACACTCTGTCTGATTTTGGATTTTTTTTTTTTTTTTTTCCAAAATCAGACTTGACACCAGAGAG
This sequence comes from Poromitra crassiceps, assembly GCF_964638095.1. Lineage (NCBI taxonomy): Eukaryota > Metazoa > Chordata > Actinopteri > Beryciformes > Melamphaidae > Poromitra > Poromitra crassiceps. The sequence goes on along the minus strand of NW_028152214.1, from coordinate 237,276 downwards.
GCTGAATACCGCACTGAGTCAATGCGGTCTTAGCCTCTCTGGTGTCAACACTCTGTCTGTTTTTGGATTTTTTTTTTTTTTTTTCAAAATCAGACTTGACACCAGAGAGGCTGAATACCGCACTGAGTCAATGCGGTCTTAGCCTCTCTGGTCTCAACACTCTGTCTGATTTTGGATTTTTTTTTTTTTTTTCCAAAATCAGACTTGACACCAGAGAGGCTGAATACCGCACTGAGTCAATGCGGTCTTAGCCTCTCTGGTCTCAACACTCTGTCTGATTTTGGATTTTTTTTTTTTTTTTCCAAAATCAGACTTGACACCAGAGAGGCTGAATACCGCACTGAGTCAATGCGGTCTTAGCCTCTCTGGTGTCAACACTCTGTCTGATTTTGGATTTTTTTTTTTTTTTTTCAAAATCAGACTTGACACCAGAGAGGCTGAATACCGCACTGAGTCAATGCGGTCTTAGCCTCTCTGGTCTCAACACTCTGTCTGATTTTGGATTTTTTTTTTTTTTTTCCAAAATCAGACTTGACACCAGAGAGGCTGAATACCGCACTGAGTCAATGCGGTCTTAGCCTCTCTGGTGTCAACACTCTGTCTGATTTTGGATTTTTTTTTTTTTTTTTCAAAAATCAGACTTGACACCAGAGAGGCTGAATACCGCACTGAGTCAATGCGGTCTTAGCCTCTCTGGTCTCAACACTCTGTCTGATTTTGGATTTTTTTTTTTTTTTCCAAAATCAGACTTGACACCAGAGAGGCTGAATACCGCACTGAGTCAATGCGGTCTTAGCCTCTCTGGTGTCAACACTCTGTCTGATTTTGGATTTTTTTTTTTTTCTCCAAAATCAGACTTGACACCAGAGAGGCTGAATACCGCACTGAGTCAATGCGGTCTTAGCCTCTCTGGTCTCAACACTCTGTCTGATTTTGGATTTTTTTTTTTTTTTTTCAAAATCAGACTTGACACCAGAGAGGCTGAATACCGCACTGAGTCAATGCGGTCTTAGCGTCTCTGGTCTCAACACTCTGTCTGATTTTGGATTTTTTTTTTTTTTTTTCAAAATCAGACTTGACACCAGAGAGGCTGAATACCGCACTGAGTCAATGCGGTCTTAGCCTCTCTGGTCTCAACACTCTGTCTGATTTTTGATTTTTTTTTTTTTTTTTTTCCAAAATCAGACTTGACACCAGAGAGGCTGAATACCGCACTGAGTCAATGCGGTCTTAGCCTCTCTGGTGTCAACACTGTCTGATTTTGGATTTTTTTTTTTTTTTTCCAAAATCAGACTTGACACCAGAGAGGCTAAATACCACACTGAGTCAATGCGGTCTCAGCCTCTCTGGTCTCAACACTCTGTCTGATTTTGGATTTTTTTTTTTTTTTTTCCAAAATCAGACTTGACACCAGAGAGGCTGAATACCGCACTGAGTCAATGCGGTCTTAGCCTCTCTGGTCTCAACACTCTGTCTGATTTTGGATTTTTTTTTTTTTTTTCCAAAATCAGACGGAGTGTTGACACCAGAGAGGCTGAATACCGCACTGAGTCAATGCGGTCTTAGCCTCTCTGGTGTCAACACTCCGTCTGATTTTGGATTTTTTTTTTTTTTTTTCCAAAATCAGACTTGACACCAGAGAGGCTGAATACCGCACTGAGTCAATGCGGTCTTAGCCTCTCTGGTCTCAACACTCTGTCTGATTTTGGATTTTTCTTTTTTTTTCCCCAAAATCAGAGTATTGACACCAGAGAGGCTGAATACCGCACTGAGTCAATGCGGTCTTAGCCTCTCTGGTGTCAACACTCCGTCTGATTTTGGATTTTTTTTTTTTTTTTCCAAAATCAGACTTGACACCAGAGAGGCTGAATACCGCACTGAGTCAATGCGGTCTTAGCCTCTCTGGTGTCAACACTCTGTCTGATTTTGGATTTTTTTTTTTTTTTTCTAAAATCAGACTTGACACCAGAGAGGCTGAATACCGCACTGAGTCAATGCGGTCTTAGCCTCTCTGGTCTCAACACTCTGTCTGATTTTGGATTTATTTTTATTTTTTTTCCAAAATCAGACTTGACACCAGAGAGGCTGAATACCGCACTGAGTCAATGCGGTCTTAGCCTCTCTGGTGTCAACACTCTGTCTGATTTTGGATTTTTTTTTTTTTTTTTCCAAAATCAAACTTGACACCAGAGAGGCTGAATACCGCACTGAGTCAATGCGGTCTTAGCCTCTCTTGTGTCAACACTCTGTCTGATTTTGGATTTTTTTTTTTTTTTTCCAAAATCAGACTTGACACCAGAGAGGCTGAATACCGCACTGAGTCAATGCGGTCTTAGCCTCTCTGGTGTCAACACTCTGTCTGATTTTGGATTTTTTTTTTTTTTTTCCAAAATAAGACTTGACACCAGAGAGGCTGAATACCGCACTGAGTCAATGCGGTCTTAGCCTCTCTGGTGTCAACACTCTGTCTGATTTTGGATTTTTTTTTTTTTTTTTTCCAAAATCAGACTTGACACCAGAGAGGCCGAATACTGCACTGAGTCAATGCGGTCTTAGCCTCTCTGGTGTCAACACTCTGTCTGATTTTGCATTTTTTTTTTTTTTTTTCCAAAATCAGACTTGACACCAGAGAGGCTGAATACCGCACTGAGTCAATGCGGTCTTAGCCTCTCTGGTCTCAACACTCTGTCTGATTTTGGATTTTTTTTTTTTTTTTTCCAAAATCAGACTTGACACCAGAGAGGCTGAATACCGCACTGAGTCAATGCGGTCTTAGCGTCTCTGGTCTCAACACTCTGTCTGATTTTGGATTTTTTTTTTTTTTTTTTCCAAAATCAGACTTGACACCAGAGAGGCTGAATACCGCACTGAGTCAATGCGGTCTTAGCCTCTCTGGTCTCAACACTCTGTCTGATTTTGGATTTTTTTTTTTTTTTTTCCAAAATCAGACTTGACACCAGAGAGGCTGAATACCGCACTGAGTCAATGCGGTCTTAGCCTCTCTGGTGTCAACACTCTGTCTGTTTTTGGATTTTTCTTTTTTTTTTTTCAAAATCAGACTTGACACCAGAGAGGCTGAATACCACACTGAGTCAATGCGGTCTTAGCCTCTCTGGTCTCAACACTCTGTCTGATTTTGGATTTTTTTTTTTTTTTTCCAAAATCAGACTTGACACCAGAGAGGCTGAATACCGCACTGAGTCAATGCGGTCTTAGCCTCTCTGGTGTCAACACTCTGTCTGATTTTGGATTTTTTTTTTTTTTTTTCAAAAATCAGACTTGACACCAGAGAGGCTGAATACCGCACTGAGTCAATGCGGTCTTAGCCTCTCTGGTCTCAACACTCTGTCTGATTTTGGATTTTTTTTTTTTTTTCCAAAATCAGACTTGACACCAGAGAGGCTGAATACCGCACTGAGTCAATGCGGTCTTAGCCTCTCTGGTGTCAACACTCTGTCTGATTTTGGATTTTTTTTTTTTTCTCCAAAATCAGACTTGACACCAGAGAGGCTGAATACTGCACTGAGTCAATGCGGTCTTAGCCTCTCTGGTCTCAACACTCTGTCTGATTTTGGATTTTTTTTTTTTTTTTCCAAAATCAGACTTGACACCAGAGAGGCTGAATACCGCACTGAGTCAATGCGGTCTTAGCCTCTCTGGTGTCAACACTCTGTCTGTTTTTGGATTTTTCTTTTTTTTTTTTCAAAATCAGACTTGACACCAGAGAGGCTGAATACCACACTGAGTCAATGCGGTCTTAGCCTCTCTGGTCTCAACACTCTGTCTGATTTTGGATTTTTTTTTTTTTTTTCCAAAATCAGACTTGACACCAGAGAGGCTGAATACCGCACTGAGTCAATGCGGTCTTAGCCTCTCTGGTGTCAACACTCTGTCTGATTTTGGATTTTTTTTTTTTTTTTTCAAAAATCAGACTTGACACCAGAGAGGCTGAATACCGCACTGAGTCAATGCGGTCTTAGCCTCTCTGGTCTCAACACTCTGTCTGATTTTGGATTTTTTTTTTTTTTTCCAAAATCAGACTTGACACCAGAGAGGCTGAATACCGCACTGAGTCAATGCGGTCTTAGCCTCTCTGGTGTCAACACTCTGTCTGATTTTGGATTTTTTTTTTCTTCTCCAAAATCAGACTTGACACCAGAGAGGCTGAATACTGCACTGAGTCAATGCGGTCTTAGCCTCTCTGGTCTCAACACTCTGTCTGATTTTGGATTTTTTTTTTTTTTTTCCAAAATCAGACTTGACACCAGAGAGGCTGAATACCGCACTGAGTCAATGCGGTCTTAGCGTCTCTGGTCTCAACACTCTGTCTGATTTTGGATTTTTTATTTTTTTTTCCAAAATCAGACTTGACACCAGAGAGGCTGAGTACCGCACTGAGTCAATGCGGTCTTAGCCTCTCTGGTGTCAACACTCTGTCTGATTTTGGATTTTTTTTTTTTTTTTTCAAAATCAGACTTGACACCAGAGAGGCTGAATACCGCACTGAGTCAATGCGGTCTTAGCCTCTCTGGTCTCAACACTCTGTCTGATTTTTGATTTTTGATTTTTTTTTTTCCAAAATCAGACTTGACACCAGAGAGGCTGAATACCGCACTGAGTCAATGCGGTCTTAGCCTCTCTGGTGTCAACACTGTCTGATTTTGGATTTTTTTTTTTTTTTTCCAAAATCAGACTTGACACCAGAGAGGCTAAATACCACACTGAGTCAATGCGGTCTCAGCCTCTCTGGTCTCAACACTCTGTCTGATTTTGGATTTTTTTTTTTTTTTTTCCAAAATCAGACTTGACACCAGAGAGGCTGAATACCGCACTGAGTCAATGCGGTCTTAGCCTCTCTGGTCTCAACACTCTGTCTGATTTTGGATTTTTTTTTTTTTTTTTCCAAAATCAGACTTGACACCAGAGAGGCTGAATACCGCACTGAGTCAATGCGGTCTTAGCCTCTCTGGTCTCAACACTCTGTCTGATTTTGGATTTTTTTTTTTTTTTTTTCAAAAATCAGACTTGACACCAGAGAGGCTGAATACCGCACTGAGTCAATGCGGTCTTAGCCTCTCCGGTGTCAACACTCTGTCTGATTTTGGATTTTTCTTTTTTTTTTTTCAAAATCAGACTTGACACCAGAGAGGCTGAATACCGCACTGAGTCAATGCGGTCTTAGCCTCTCTGGTGTCAACACTCTGTCTGATTTTGGAATTTTTTTTTTTTTTTTCAAAATCAGACTTGACACCAGAGAGGCTGAATACCGCACTGAGTCAATGCGGTCTTAGCCTCTCTGGTCTCAACACTCTGTCTGATTTTTGATTTTTTTTTTTTTTTTTTCCAAAATCAGACTTGACACCAGAGAGGCTGAATACCGCACTGAGTCAATGCGGTCTTAGCCTCTCTGGTGTCAACACTGTCTGATTTTGGATTTTTTTTTTTTTTTTCCAAAATCAGACTTGACACCAGAGAGGCTAAATACCACACTGAGTCAATGCGGTCTCAGCCTCTCTGGTCTCAACACTCTGGCTGATTTTGGATTTTTTTTTTTTTTTTTCCAAAATCAGACTTGACACCAGAGAGGCTGAATACCGCACTGAGTCAATGCGGTCTTAGCCTCTCTGGTCTCAACACTCTGTCTGATTTTGGATTTTTTTTTTTTTTTTTCCAAAATCAGACTTGACACCAGAGAGGCTGAATACCGCACTGAGTCAATGCGGTCTTAGCCTCTCTGGTGTCAACACTCCGTCTGATTTTGGATTTTTTTTTTTTTTTTTCCAAAATCAGACTTGACACCAGAGAGGCTGAATACCGCACTGAGTCAATGCGGTCTTAGCCTCTCTGGTCTCAACACTCTGTCTGATTTTGGATTTTTCTTTTTTTTTTTTCCAAAATCAGACTTGACACCAGAGAGGCTGAATACCGCACTGAGTCAATGCGGTCTTAGCCTCTCTGGTCTCAACACTCTGTCTGATTTTGGATTTTTTTTTTTTTTTTTTCAAAAATCAGACTTGACACCAGAGAGGCTGAATACCGCACTGAGTCAATGCGGTCTTAGCCTCTCCGGTGTCAACACTCTGTCTGATTTTGGATTTTTCTTTTTTTTTTTTCAAAATCAGACTTGACACCAGAGAGGCTGAATACCGCACTGAGTCAATGCGGTCTTAGCCTCTCTGGTCTCAACACTCTGTCTGATTTTGGATTTTTTTTTTTTTTTTTCCAAAATCAGACTTGACACCAGAGAGGCTGAGTACCGCACTGAGTCAATGCGGTCTTAGCCTCTCTGGTGTCAACACTCTGTCTGATTTTGGATTTTTTTTTTTTTTTTCCAAAATCAGACTTGACACCAGAGAGGCTGAATACCGCACTGAGTCAATGCGGTCTTAGCCTCTCTTGTGTCAACACTCTGTCTGATTTTGGATTTTTTTATTTTTTTTTCCAAAATCAGACTTGACACCAGAGAGGCTGAATACCGCACTGAGTCAATGCGGTCTTAGCGTCTCTGGTCTCAACACTCTGTCTGATTTTGGATTTTTTTTTTTTTTTTTTCCAAAATCAGACTTGACACCAGAGAGGCTGAATACCGCACTGAGTCAATGCGGTCTTAGCCTCTCTGGTCTCAACACTCTGTCTGATTTTGGATTTTTTTTTTTTTCTTCCAAAATCAGACTTGACACCAGAGAGGCTGAATACCGCACTGAGTCAATGCGGTCTTAGCCTCTCTGGTGTCAACACTGTCTGATTTTGGATTTTTTTTTTTTTTCTCCAAAATCAGACTTGACACCAGAGAGGCTGAATACCGCACTGAGTCAATGCGGTCTTAGCCTCTCTGGTCTCAACACTCTGTCTGATTTTGGATTTTTTTTTTTTTTTTTCAAAATCAGACTTGACACCAGAGAGGCTGAATACCGCACTGAGTCAATGCGGTCTTAGCGTCTCTGGTCTCAACACTCTATCTGATTTTGGATTTTTTTTTTTTTTTTTCCAAAATCAGACTTGACACCAGAGAGGCTGAATACCGCACTGAGTCAATGCGGTCTTAGCCTCTCTGTTGTCAACACTCTGTCTGATTTTGGATTTTTTTTTTTTTTTTTCCAAAATCAGACTTGACACCAGAGAGGCTGAATACCGCACTGAGACAATGCGGTCTTAGCCTCTCTGGTCTCAACACTCTGTCTGATTTTGGATTTTTTTTTTCTTTTCCAAAATCAGACTTGACACCAGAGAGGCTGAATACAGCACTGAGTCAATGCGGTCTTAGCCTCTCTGGTGTCAACACTCTGTCTGATTTTGGATTTATTTTTATTTTTTTTCCAAAATCAGACTTGACACCAGAGAGGCTGAATACCGCACTGAGTCAATGCGGTCTTAGCCTCTCTGGTCTCAACACTCTGTCTGATTTTGGATTTTTCTTTTTTTTTTTCCAAAATCAGACTTGACACCAGAGAGGCTGAATACCGCACTGAGTCAATGCGGTCTTAGCCTCTCTGGTCTCAACACTCTGTCTGATTTTTGATTTTTTTTTTTTTTTTTTCAAAAATCAGACTTGACACCAGAGAGGCTGAATACCGCACTGAGTCAATGCGGTCTTAGCCTCTCCGGTGTCAACACTCTGTCTGATTTTGGATTTTTCTTTTTTTTTTTTCAAAATCAGACTTGACACCAGAGAGGCTGAATACCGCACTGAGTCAATGCGGTCTTAGCCTCTCTGGTCTCAACACTCTGTCTGATTTTGGATTTTTTTTTTTTTTTTTCCAAAATCAGACTTGACACCAGAGAGGCTGAATACCGCACTGAGTCAATGCGGTCTTAGCCTCTCTGGTGTCAACACTCTGTCTGATTTTGGATTTTTTTTTTTTTTTTCCAAAATCAGACTTGACACCAGAGAGGCTGAATACCGCACTGAGTCAATGCGGTCTTAGCCTCTCTGGTGTCAACACTCTGTCTGATTTTGGATTTTTTTATTTTTTTTTCCAAAATCAGACTTGACACCAGAGAGGCTGAATACCGCACTGAGTCAATGCGGTCTTAGCGTCTCTGGTCTCAACACTCTGTCTGATTTTGGATTTTTTTTTATTTTTTTTCCAAAATCAGACTTGACACCAGAGAGGCTGAATACCGCACTGAGTCAATGCGGTCTTAGCCTCTCTGGTGTCAACACTCTGTCTGATTTTGGATTTTTTTTTTTTTTTTTTCCAAAATCAAACTTGACACCAGAGAGGCTGAATACCGCACTGAGTCAATGCGGTCTTAGCCTCTCTTGTGTCAACACTCTGTCTGATTTTGGATTTTTTTTTTTTTTTTCCAAAATCAGACTTGACACCAGAGAGGCTGAATACCGCACTGAGTCAATGCGGTCTTAGCCTCTCTGGTGTCAACACTCTGTCTGATTTTGCATTTTTTTTTTTTTTTTTTCCAAAATCAGACTTGACACCAGAGAGGCTGAATACCGCACTGAGTCAATGCGGTCTTAGCCTCTCTGGTGTCAACACTCTGTCTGATTTTGGATTTTTTTTTTTTTTTCCAAAATCAGACTTGACACCAGAGAGGCTGAATACTGCACTGAGTCAATGCGGTCTTAGCCTCTCTGGTCTCAACACTCTGTCTGATTTTGGATTTTTTTTTTTTTTTTCAAAAATCAGACTTGACACCAGAGAGGCTGAATACCGCACTGAGTCAATGCGGTCTTAGCGTCTCTGGTCTCAACACTCTGTCTGATTTTGGATTTTTTTTTTTTTTTTTCCAAAATCAGACTTGACACCAGAGAGGCTGAATACCGCACTGAGTCAATGCGGTCTTAGCCTCTCTGGTCTCAACACTCTGTCTGATTTTGGATTTTTTTTTTTTCTTCCAAAATCAGACTTGACACCAGAGAGGCTGAATACCGCACTGAGTCAATGCGGTCTTAGCCTCTCTGGTGTCAACACTCTGTCTGATTTTGGATTTTTTTTTTTTTTCTCCAAAATCAGACTTGACACCAGAGAGGCTGAATACCGCACTGAGTCAATGCGGTCTTAGCCTCTCTGGTCTCAACACTCTGTCTGATTTTGGATTTTTTTTTTTTTTTTTCCAAAATCAGACTTGACACCAGAGAGGCTGAATACCGCACTGAGTCAATGCGGTCTTAGCCTCTCTGGTGTCAACACTGTCTGATTTTGGATTTTTTTTTTTTTTTTCCAAAATCAGACTTGACACCAGAGAGGCTAAATACCACACTGAGTCAATGCGGTCTCAGCCTCTCTGGTCTCAACACTCTGTCTGATTTTGGATTTTTTTTTTTTTTTTCCAAAATCAGACTTGACACCAGAGAGGCTGAATACCGCACTGAGTCAATGCGGTCTTAGCCTCTCTGGTGTCAACACTCTGTCTGATTTTGGATTTTTTTTTTTTTTTTCCAAAATCAGACTTGACACCAGAGAGGCTGAATACCGCACTGAGTCAATGCGGTCTTAGCCTCTCTGGTGTCAACACTCTGTCTGATTTTGGATTTTTTTATTTTTTTTTCCAAAATCAGACTTGACACCAGAGAGGCTGAATACCGCACTGAGTCAATGCGGTCTTAGCGTCTCTGGTCTCAACACTCTGTCTGATTTTGGATTTTTTTTTTTTTTTTTTTCCAAAATCAGACTTGACACCAGAGAGGCTGAATACCGCACTGAGTCAATGCGGTCTTAGCCTCTCTGGTCTCAACACTCTGTCTGATTTTGGATTTTTTTTTTTTTTCTTCCAAAATCAGACTTGACACCAGAGAGGCTGAATACCGCACTGAGTCAATGCGGTCTTAGCCTCTCTGGTGTCAACACTGTCTGATTTTGGATTTTTTTTTTTTTTCTCCAAAATCAGACTTGACACCAGAGAGGCTGAATACCGCACTGAGTCAATGCGGTCTTAGCCTCTCTGGTCTCAACACTCTGTCTGATTTTGGATTTTTTTTTTTTTTTTTCAAAATCAGACTTGACACCAGAGAGGCTGAATACCGCACTGAGTCAATGCGGTCTTAGCGTCTCTGGTCTCAACACTCTGTCTGATTTTGGATTTTTCTTTTTTTTTTCCAAAATCAGACTTGACACCAGAGAGGCTGAATACCGCACTGAGTCAATGCGGTCTTAGCCTCTCTGGTCTCAACACTCTGTCTGATTTTGGATTTTTTTTTTTTTTTTTCCAAAATCAGACTTGACACCAGAGAGGCTGAATACCGCACTGAGTCAATGCGGTCTTAGCCTCTCTGTTGTCAACACTCTGTCTGATTTTGGATTTTTTTTTTTTTTTTTCCAAAATCAGACTTGACACCAGAGAGGCTGAATACCGCACTGAGACAATGCGGTCTTAGCCTCTCTGGTCTCAACACTCTGTCTGATTTTGGATTTTTTTTTTTCTTTTCCAAAATCAGACTTGACACCAGAGAGGCTGAATACAGCACTGAGTCAATGCGGTCTTAGCCTCTCTGGTGTCAACACTCTGTCTGATTTTGGATTTATTTTTATTTTTTTTCCAAAATCAGACTTGACACCAGAGAGGCTGAATACCGCACTGAGTCAATGCGGTCTTAGCCTCTCTGGTGTCAACACTCTGTCTGATTTTGGATTTTTTTTTTTTTTTTTTCCAAAATCAAACTTGACACCAGAGAGGCTGAATACCGCACTGAGTCAATGCGGTCTTAGCCTCTCTTGTGTCAACACTCTGTCTGATTTTGGATTTTTTTTTTTTTTTTCCAAAATCAGACTTGACACCAGAGAGGCTGAATACCGCACTGAGTCAATGCGGTCTTAGCCTCTCTGGTGTCAACACTCTGTCTGATTTTGCATTTTTTTTTTTTTTTTTCCAAAATCAGACTTGACACCAGAGAGGCTGAATACCGCACTGAGTCAATGCGGTCTTAGCCTCTCTGGTCTCAACACTCTGTCTGATTTTGGATTTTTTTTTTTTTTCTTCCAAAATCAGACTTGACACCAGAGAGGCTGAATACCGCACTGAGTCAATGCGGTCTTAGCCTCTCTGGTAACACTGTCTGATTTTGGATTTTTTTTTTTTTTCTCCAAAATCAGACTTGACACCAGAGAGGCTGAATACCGCACTGAGTCAATGCGGTCTTAGCCTCTCTGGTCTCAACACTCTGTCTGATTTTGGATTTTTTTTTTTTTTTTTCAAAATCAGACTTGACACCAGAGAGGCTGAATACCGCACTGAGTCAATGCGGTCTTAGCGTCTCTGGTCTCAACACTCTGTCTGATTTTGGATTTTTCTTTTTTTTTTCCAAAATCAGACTTGACACCAGAGAGGCTGAATACCGCACTGAGTCAATGCGGTCTTAGCCTCTCTGGTCTCAACACTCTGTCTGATTTTGGATTTTTTTTTTTTTTTTTCCAAAATCAGACTTGACACCAGAGAGGCTGAATACCGCACTGAGTCAATGCGGTCTTAGCCTCTCTGTTGTCAACACTCTGTCTGATTTTGGATTTTTTTTTTTTTTTTTCCAAAATCAGACTTGACACCAGAGAGGCTGAATACCGCACTGAGACAATGCGGTCTTAGCCTCTCTGGTCTCAACACTCTGTCTGATTTTGGATTTTTTTTTTTCTTTTCCAAAATCAGACTTGACACCAGAGAGGCTGAATACAGCACTGAGTCAATGCGGTCTTAGCCTCTCTGGTGTCAACACTCTGTCTGATTTTGGATTTATTTTTATTTTTTTTCCAAAATCAGACTTGACACCAGAGAGGCTGAATACCGCACTGAGTCAATGCGGTCTTAGCCTCTCTGGTGTCAACACTCTGTCTGATTTTGGATTTTTTTTTTTTTTTTTCCAAAATCAAACTTGACACCAGAGAGGCTGAATACCGCACTGAGTCAATGCGGTCTTAGCCTCTCTTGTGTCAACACTCTGTCTGATTTTGGATTTTTTTTTTTTTTTTCCAAAATCAGACTTGACACCAGAGAGGCTGAATACCGCACTGAGTCAATGTGGTCTTAGCCTCTCTGGTGTCAACACTCTGTCTGATTTTGGATTTTTTTTTTTTTTTCCAAAATCAGACTTGACACCAGAGAGGCTGAATACCGCACTGAGTCAATGCGGTCTTAGCCTCTCTGGTCTCAACACTCTGTCTGATTTTGGATTTTTTTTTTTTTTTTCCAAAATCAGACTTGACACCAGAGAGGCTGAATACCGCACTGAGTCAATGCGGTCTTAGCCTCTCTGGTGTCAACACTGTCTGATTTTGGATTTTTTTTTTTTTTTTCCAAAATCAGACTTGACACCAGAGAGGCTAAATACCACACTGAGTCAATGCGGTCTCAGCCTCTCTGGTCTCAACACTCTGTCTGATTTTGGATTTTTTTTTTTTTTTTTCCAAAATCAGACTTGACACCAGAGAGGCTGAATACCGCACTGAGTCAATGCGGTCTTAGCCTCTCTGGTGTCAACACTCTGTCTGATTTTGGATTTTTTTTTTTTTTTTCCAAAATCAGACTTGACACCAGAGAGGCTGAATACCGCACTGAGTCAATGCGGTCTTAGCCTCTCTGGTGTCAACACTCTGTCTGATTTTGGATTTTTTTATTTTTTTTTCCAAAATCAGACTTGACACCAGAGAGGCTGAATACCGCACTGAGTCAATGCGGTCTTAGCGTCTCTGGTCTCAACACTCTGTCTGATTTTGGATTTTTTTTTTTTTTTTTTCCAAAATCAGACTTGACACCAGAGAGGCTGAATACCGCACTGAGTCAATGCGGTCTTAGCCTCTCTGGTCTCAACACTCTGTCTGATTTTGGATTTTTTTTTTTTTCTTCCAAAATCAGACTTGACACCAGAGAGGCTGAATACCGCACTGAGTCAATGCGGTCTTAGCCTCTCTGGTGTCAACACTCTGTCTGATTTTGGATTTTTTTTTTTTTTCTCCAAAATCAGACTTGACACCAGAGAGGCTGAATACCGCACTGAGTCAATGCGGTCTTAGCCTCTCTGGTCTCAACACTCTGTCTGATTTTGGATTTTTTTTTTTTTTTTTCCAAAATCAGACTTGACACCAGAGAGGCTGAATACCGCACTGAGTCAATGCGGTCTTAGCCTCTCTGGTGTCAACACTGTCTGATTTTGGATTTTTTTTTTTTTTTTTCCAAAATCAGACTTGACACCAGAGAGGCTAAATACCACACTGAGTCAATGCGGTCTCAGCCTCTCTGGTCTCAACACTCTGTCTGATTTTGGATTTTTTTTTTTTTTTTTCCAAAATCAGACTTGACACCAGAGAGGCTGAATACCGCACTGAGTCAATGCTGTCTTAGCCTCTCTGGTCTCAACACTCTGTCTGATTTTGGATTTTTATTTTTATTTTTCCAAAATCAGACTTGACACCAGAGAGGCTGAATACCGCACTGAGTCAATGCGGTCTTAGCCTCTCTGGTGTCAACACTCCGTCTGATTTTGGATTTTTTTTTTTTTTTTCCAAAATCAGACTTGACACCAGAGAGGCTGAATACCGCACTGAGTCAATGCGGTCTTAGCCTCTCTGGTGTCAACACTCCGTCTGATTTTGGATTTTTTTTTTTTTTTTCCAAAATCAGACTTGACACCAGAGAGGCTGAATACCGCACTGAGTCAATGCGGTCTTAGCCTCTCTGGTCTCAACACTCTGTCTGATTTTGGATTTTTCTTTTTTTTTTCCAAAATCAGACTTGACACCAGAGAGGCTGAGTACCGCACTGAGTCAATGCGGTCTTAGCCTCTCTGGTCTCAACACTCTGTCTGATTTTGGATTTATTTTTATTTTTTTTCCAAAATCAGACTTGACACCAGAGAGGCTGAATACCGCACTGAGTCAATGCGGTCTTAGCCTCTCTGGTGTCAACACTCTGTCTGATTTTGGATTTTTTTATTTTTTTTTCCAAAATCAGACTTGACACCAGAGAGGCTGAATACCGCACTGAGTCAATGCGGTCTTAGCGTCTCTGGTCTCAACACTCTGTCTGATTTTGGATTTTTTTTTTTTTTTTTTCCAAAATCAGACTTGACACCAGAGAGGCTGAATACCGCACTGAGTCAATGCGGTCTTAGCCTCTCTGGTCTCAACACTCTGTCTGATTTTGGATTTTTTTTTTTTTCTTCCAAAATCAGACTTGACACCAGAGAGGCTGAATACCGCACTGAGTCAATGCGGTCTTAGCCTCTCTGGTGTCAACACTGTCTGATTTTGGATTTTTTTTTCTTTTTCTCCAAAATCAGACTTGACACCAGAGAGGCTGAATACCGCACTGAGTCAATGCGGTCTTAGCCTCTCTGGTCTCAACACTCTGTCTGATTTTGGATTTTTTTTTTTTTTTTTCAAAATCAGACTTGACACCAGAGAGGCGGAATACCGCACTGAGTCAGTGCGGTCTTAGCGTCTCTGGTCTCAACACTCTGTCTGATTTTGGATTTTTTTTTTTTTTTCCAAAATCAGACTTGACACCAGAGAGGCTGAATACCGCACTGAGTCAATGCGGTCTTAGCCTCTCTGGTGTCAACACTCTGTCTGATTTTGGATTTTTTTTTTTTTTTTCCAAAATCAGACTTGACACCAGAGAGGCTGAATACCGCACTGAGTCAATGCGGTCTTAGCCTCTCTGGTCTCAACACTCTGTCTGATTTTGGATTTTTTTTTTTTTTTTTTCCAAAATCAGACTTGACACCAGAGAGGCTGAATACCGCACTGAGTCAATGCGGTCTTAGCGTCTCTGGTCTCAACACTCTGTCTGATTTTGGATTTTTTTTTTTTTTTTTTCCAAAATCAGACTTGACACCAGAGAGGCTGAATACCGCACTGAGTCAATGCGGTCTTAGCCTCTCTGGTCTCAACACTCTGTCTGATTTTGGATTTTTTTTTCTTTTCTTCCAAAATCAGACTTGACACCAGAGAGGCTGAATACCGCACTGAGTCAATGCGGTCTTAGCCTCTCTGGTGTCAACACTGTCTGATTTTGGATTTTTTTTTTTTTTCTCCAAAATCAGACTTGACACCAGAGAGGCTGAATACCGCACTGAGTCAATGCGGTCTTAGCCTCTCTGGTCTCAACACTCTGTCTGATTTTGGATTTTTTTTTTTTTTTTTCAAAATCAGACTTGACACCAGAGAGGCTGAATACCGCACTGAGTCAGTGCGGTCTTAGCGTCTCTGGTCTCAACACTCTGTCTGATTTTGGATTTTTCTTTTTTTTTTCCAAAATCAGACTTGACACCAGAGAGGCTGAATACCGCACTGAGTCAATGCGGTCTTAGCCTCTCTGGTCTCAACACTCTGTCTGATTTTGGATTTTTTTTTTTTTTTTTCCAAAATCAGACTTGACACCAGAGAGGCTGAATACCGCACTGAGTCAATGCGGTCTTAGCCTCTCTGGTGTCAACACTCTGTCTGATTTTGGATTTTTTTTTTTTTTTTCCAAAATCAGACTTGACACCAGAGAGGCTGAATACCGCACTGAGTCAATGCGGTCTTAGCCTCTCTGGTGTCAACACTGTCTGATTTTGGATTTTTTTTTTTTTTTTCAAAATCAGACTTGACACCAGAGAGGCTGAATACCGCACTGAGTCAATGCGGTCTTAGCGTCTCTGGTCTCAACACTCTGTCTGATTTTGGATTTTTCTTTTTTTTTTCCAAAATCAGACTTGACACCAGAGAGGCTGAATACCGCACTGAGTCAATGCGGTCTTAGCCTCTCTGGTCTCAACACTCTGTCTGATTTTGGATTTTTTTTTTTTTTTTTCCAAAATCAGACTTGACACCAGAGAGGCTGAATACCGCACTGAGTCAATGCGGTCTTAGCCTCTCTGTTGTCAACACTCTGTCTGATTTTGGATTTTTTTTTTTTTTTTTCCAAAATCAGACTTGACACCAGAGAGGCTGAATACCGCACTGAGACAATGCGGTCTTAGCCTCTCTGGTCTCAACACTCTGTCTGATTTTGGATTTTTTTTTTTCTTTTCCAAAATCAGACTTGACACCAGAGAGGCTGAATACAGCACTGAGTCAATGCGGTCTTAGCCTCTCTGGTGTCAACACTCTGTCTGATTTTGGATTTATTTTTATTTTTTTTCCAAAATCAGACTTGACACCAGAGAGGCTGAATACCGCACTGAGTCAATGCGGTCTTAGCCTCTCTGGTGTCAACACTCTGTCTGATTTTGGATTTTTTTTTTTTTTTTTTCCAAAATCAAACTTGACACCAGAGAGGCTGAATACCGCACTGAGTCAATGCGGTCTTAGCCTCTCTTGTGTCAACACTCTGTCTGATTTTGGATTTTTTTTTTTTTTTTTCCAAAATCAGACTTGACACCAGAGAGGCTGAATACCGCACTGAGTCAATGCGGTCTTAGCCTCTCTGGTGTCAACACTCTGTCTGATTTTGCATTTTTTTTTTTTTTTTTCCAAAATCAGACTTGACACCAGAGAGGCTGAATACCGCACTGAGTCAATGCGGTCTTAGCCTCTCTGGTGTCAACACTCTGTCTGATTTTGGATTTTTTTTTTTTTTTCCAAAATCAGACTTGACACCAGAGAGGCTGAATACCGCACTGAGTCAATGCGGTCTTAGCCTCTCTGGTCTCAACACTCTGTCTGATTTTGGATTTTTTTTTTTTTTTTTCCAAAATCAGACTTGACACCAGAGAGGCTGAATACCGCACTGAGTCAATGCGGTCTTAGCGTCTCTGGTCTCAACACTCTGTCTGATTTTGGATTTTTTTTTTTTTTTTTTCCAAAATCAGACTTGACACCAGAGAGGCTGAATACCGCACTGAGTCAATGCGGTCTTAGCCTCTCTGGTCTCAACACTCTGTCTGATTTTGGATTTTTTTTCTTTTCTTCCAAAATCAGACTTGACACCAGAGAGGCTGAATACTGCACTGAGTCAATGCGGTCTTAGCCTCTCTGGTGTCAACACTCTGTCTGATTTTGGATTATTTATTTTTTTCTCCAAAATCAGACTTGACACCAGAGAGGCTGAATACCGCACTGAGTCAATGCGGTCTTAGCCTCTCTGGTCTCAACACTCTGTCTGATTTTGGATTTTTTTTTTTTTTTTCCAAAATCAGACTTGACACCAGAGAGGCTGAATACCGCACTGAGTCAATGCGGTCTTAGCCTCTCTGGTGTCAACACTGTCTGATTTTGGATTTTTTTTTTTTTTTTCCAAAATCAGACTTGACACCAGAGAGGCTAAATACCACACTGAGTCAATGCGGTCTCAGCCTCTCTGGTCTCAACACTCTGTCTGATTTTGGATTTTTTTTTTTTTTTTTCCAAAATCAGACTTGACACCAGAGAGGCTGAATACCGCACTGAGTCAATGCTGTCTTAGCCTCTCTGGTCTCAACACTCTGTCTGATTTTGGATTTTTTTTTTTTTTTTTCCAAAATCAGACTTGACACCAGAGAGGCTGAATACCGCACTGAGTCAATGCGGTCTTAGCCTCTCTGGTGTCAACACTCCGTCTGATTTTGGATTATTTTTTTTTTTTTCCAAAATCAGACTTGACACCAGAGAGGCTGAATACCGCACTGAGTCAATGCGGTCTTAGCCTCTCTGGTGTCAACACTCCGTCTGATTTTGGATTTTTTTTTTTTTTTTTCCAAAATCAGACTTGACACCAGAGAGGCTGAATACCGCACTGAGTCAATGCGGTCTTAGCCTCTCTGGTCTCAACACTCTGTCTGATTTTGGATTTTTCTTTTTTTTTTCCAAAATCAGACTTGACACCAGAGAGGCTGAATACCGCACTGAGTCAATGCGGTCTTAGCCTCTCTGGTCTCAACACTCTGTCTGATTTTGGATTTTTTTTTTTTTTTTTTCAAAAATCAGACTTGACACCAGAGAGGCTGAATACCGCACTGAGTCAATGCAGTCTTAGCCTCTCTGGTCTCAACACTCTGTCTGATTTTGGATTTTTTTTTTTTTTTTTCCAAAATCAGACTTGACACCAGAGAGGCTGAATACCGCACTGAGTCAATGCGGTCTTAGCCTCTCTGGTGTCAACACTCTGTCTGATTTTGGATTTTTTTTTTTTTTTTTTCCAAAATCAGACTTGACACCAGAGAGGCTGAATACCGCACTGAGTCAATGCGGTCTTAGCCTCTCTGGTGTCAACACTCTGTCTGATTTTGGATTTTTTTTTTTTTTTTTTCCAAAATCAGACTTGACACCAGAGAGGCTGAATACCGCACTGAGTCAATGCGGTCTTAGCCTCTCTGGTGTCAACACTCTGTCTGATTTTGGATTTTTTTTTTTTTTTTTCCAAAATCAGACTTGACACCAGAGAGGCTGAATACCGCACTGAGTCAATGCGGTCTTAGCCTCTCTGGTCTCAACACTCTGTCTGATTTTGGATTTTTTTTTTTTTTTTTCCAAAATCAGACTTGACACCAGAGAGGCTGAATACCGCACTGAGTCAATGCGGTCTTAGCCTCTCTGGTCTCAACACTCTGTCTGATTTTGGATTTTTTTTTTTTTTTTTCCAAAATCAGACTTGACACCAGAGAGGCTGAATACAGCACTGAGTCAATGCGGTCTTAGCCTCTCTGGTGTCAACACTCTGTCTGATTTTGGATTTTTTTATTTTTTTTTCCAAAATCAGACTTGACACCAGAGAGGCTGAATACCGCACTGAGTCAATGCGGTCTTAGCCTCTCTGGTCTCAACACTCTGTCTGATTTTGGATTTTTTTTTTTTTCTTCCAAAATCAGACTTGACACCAGAGAGGCTGAATACCGCACTGAGTCAATGCGGTCTTAGCCTCTCTGGTGTCAACACTCTGTCTGATTTTGGATTTTTTTTCTTTTTTCTCCAAAATCAGACTTGACACCAGAGAGGCTGAATACCGCACTGAGTCAATGCGGTCTTAGCCTCTCTGGTCTCAACACTCTGTCTGATTTTGGATTTTTTTTTTTTTTTTCCAAAATCAGACTTGACACCAGAGAGGCTGAATACCGCACTGAGTCAATGCGGTCTTAGCCTCTCTGGTGTCAACACTGTCTGATTTTGGATTTTTTTTTTTTTTTTCCAAAATCAGACTTGACACCAGAGAGGCTAAATACCACACTGAGTCAATGCGGTCTCAGCCTCTCTGGTCTCAACACTCTGTCTGATTTTGGATTTTTTTTTTTTTTTTTTCCAAAATCAGACTTGACACCAGAGAGGCTGAATACCGCACTGAGTCAATGCTGTCTTAGCCTCTCTGGTCTCAACACTCTGTCTGATTTTGGATTTTTATTTTTATTTTTCCAAAATCAGACTTGACACCAGAGAGGCTGAATACCGCACTGAGTCAATGCGGTCTTAGCCTCTCTGGTGTCAACACTCCGTCTGATTTTGGATTTTTTTTTTTTTTTTCCAAAATCAGACTTGACACCAGAGAGGCTGAATACCGCACTGAGTCAATGCGGTCTTAGCCTCTCTGGTGTCAACACTCCGTCTGATTTTGGATTTTTTTTTTTTTTTTCCAAAATCAGACTTGACACCAGAGAGGCTGAATACCGCACTGAGTCAATGCGGTCTTAGCCTCTCTGGTCTCAACACTCTGTCTGATTTTGGATTTTTCTTTTTTTTTTCCAAAATCAGACTTGACACCAGAGAGGCTGAATACCGCACTGAGTCAATGCGGTCTTAGCCTCTCTGGTCTCAACACTCTGTCTGATTTTGGATTTATTTTTATTTTTTTTCCAAAATCAGACTTGACACCAGAGAGGCTGAATACCGCACTGAGTCAATGCGGTCTTAGCCTCTCTGGTGTCAACACTCTGTCTGATTTTGGATTTTTTTATTTTTTTTTCCAAAATCAGACTTGACACCAGAGAGGCTGAATACCGCACTGAGTCAATGCGGTCTTAGCGTCTCTGGTCTCAACACTCTGTCTGATTTTGGATTTTTTTTTTTTTTTTTTCCAAAATCAGACTTGACACCAGAGAGGCTGAATACCGCACTGAGTCAATGCGGTCTTAGCCTCTCTGGTCTCAACACTCTGTCTGATTTTGGATTTTTTTTTTTTTCTTCCAAAATCAGACTTGACACCAGAGAGGCTGAATACCGCACTGAGTCAATGCGGTCTTAGCCTCTCTGGTGTCAACACTGTCTGATTTTGGATTTTTTTTTTTTTTCTCCAAAATCAGACTTGACACCAGAGAGGCTGAATACCGCACTGAGTCAATGCGGTCTTAGCCTCTCTGGTCTCAACACTCTGTCTGATTTTGGATTTTTTTTTTTTTTTTTTCAAAATCAGACTTGACACCAGAGAGGCTGAATACCGCACTGAGTCAGTGCGGTCTTAGCGTCTCTGGTCTCAACACTCTGTCTGATTTTGGATTTTTTTTTTTTTTTTCCAAAATCAGACTTGACACCAGAGAGGCTGAATACCGCACTGAGTCAATGCGGTCTTAGCCTCTCTGGTGTCAACACTCTGTCTGATTTTGGATTTTTTTTTTTTTTTTCCAAAATCAGACTTGACACCAGAGAGGCTGAATACCGCACTGAGTCAATGCGGTCTTAGCCTCTCTGGTCTCAACACTCTGTCTGATTTTGGATTTTTTTTTTTTTTTTTTCCAAAATCAGACTTGACACCAGAGAGGCTGAATACCGCACTGAGTCAATGCGGTCTTAGCGTCTCTGGTCTCAACACTCTGTCTGATTTTGGATTTTTTTTTTTTTTTTTTCCAAAATCAGACTTGACACCAGAGAGGCTGAATACCGCACTGAGTCAATGCGGTCTTAGCCTCTCTGGTCTCAACACTCTGTCTGATTTTGGATTTTTTTTTATTTTCTTCCAAAATCAGACTTGACACCAGAGAGGCTGAATACCGCACTGAGTCAATGCGGTCTTAGCCTCTCTGGTGTCAACACTGTCTGATTTTGGATTTTTTTTTTTTTTCTCCAAAATCAGACTTGACACCAGAGAGGCTGAATACCGCACTGAGTCAATGCGGTCTTAGCCTCTCTGGTCTCAACACTCTGTCTGATTTTGGATTTTTTTTTTTTTTTTTCAAAATCAGACTTGACACCAGAGAGGCTGAATACCGCACTGAGTCAGTGCGGTCTTAGCGTCTCTGGTCTCAACACTCTGTCTGATTTTGGATTTTTCTTTTTTTTTTCCAAAATCAGACTTGACACCAGAGAGGCTGAATACCGCACTGAGTCAATGCGGTCTTAGCCTCTCTGGTCTCAACACTCTGTCTGATTTTGGATTTTTTTTTTTTTTTTTCCAAAATCAGACTTGACACCAGAGAGGCTGAATACCGCACTGAGTCAATGCGGTCTTAGCCTCTCTGGTGTCAACACTCTGTCTGATTTTGGATTTTTTTTTTTTTTTTTCCAAAATCAGACTTGACACCAGAGAGGCTGAATACCGCACTGAGTCAATGCGGTCTTAGCCTCTCTGGTGTCAACACTGTCTGATTTTGGATTTTTTTTTTTTTTTTCAAAATCAGACTTGACACCAGAGAGGCTGAATACCGCACTGAGTCAATGCGGTCTTAGCGTCTCTGGTCTCAACACTCTGTCTGATTTTGGATTTTTCTTTTTTTTTTCCAAAATCAGACTTGACACCAGAGAGGCTGAATACCGCACTGAGTCAATGCGGTCTTAGCCTCTCTGGTCTCAACACTCTGTCTGATTTTGGATTTTTTTTTTTTTTTTTCCAAAATCAGACTTGACACCAGAGAGGCTGAATACCGCACTGAGTCAATGCGGTCTTAGCCTCTCTGTTGTCAACACTCTGTCTGATTTTGGATTTTTTTTTTTTTTTTTCCAAAATCAGACTTGACACCAGAGAGGCTGAATACCGCACTGAGACAATGCGGTCTTAGCCTCTCTGGTCTCAACACTCTGTCTGATTTTGGATTTTTTTTTTTCTTTTCCAAAATCAGACTTGACACCAGAGAGGCTGAATACAGCACTGAGTCAATGCGGTCTTAGCCTCTCTGGTGTCAACACTCTGTCTGATTTTGGATTTATTTTTATTTTTTTTCCAAAATCAGACTTGACACCAGAGAGGCTGAATACCGCACTGAGTCAATGCGGTCTTAGCCTCTCTGGTGTCAACACTCTGTCTGATTTTGGATTTTTTTTTTTTTTTTTTCCAAAATCAAACTTGACACCAGAGAGGCTGAATACCGCACTGAGTCAATGCGGTCTTAGCCTCTCTTGTGTCAACACTCTGTCTGATTTTGGATTTTTTTTTTTTTTTTCCAAAATCAGACTTGACACCAGAGAGGCTGAATACCGCACTGAGTCAATGCGGTCTTAGCCTCTCTGGTGTCAACACTCTGTCTGATTTTGCATTTTTTTTTTTTTTTTTCCAAAATCAGACTTGACACCAGAGAGGCTGAATACCGCACTGAGTCAATGCGGTCTTAGCCTCTCTGGTGTCAACACTCTGTCTGATTTTGGATTTTTTTTTTTTTTTCCAAAATCAGACTTGACACCAGAGAGGCTGAATACCGCACTGAGTCAATGCGGTCTTAGCCTCTCTGGTCTCAACACTCTGTCTGATTTTGGATTTTTTTTTTTTTTTTTCCAAAATCAGACTTGACACCAGAGAGGCTGAATACCGCACTGAGTCAATGCGGTCTTAGCGTCTCTGGTCTCAACACTCTGTCTGATTTTGGATTTTTTTTTTTTTTTTTTCCAAAATCAGACTTGACACCAGAGAGGCTGAATACCGCACTGAGTCAATGCGGTCTTAGCCTCTCTGGTCTCAACACTCTGTCTGATTTTGGATTTTTTTTCTTTTCTTCCAAAATCAGACTTGACACCAGAGAGGCTGAATACCGCACTGAGTCAATGCGGTCTTAGCCTCTCTGGTGTCAACACTCTGTCTGATTTTGGATTTTTTTTTTTTTTTCCAAAATCAGACTTGACACCAGAGAGGCTGAATACCGCACTGAGTCAATGCGGTCTTAGCCTCTCTGGTCTCAACACTCTGTCTGATTTTGGATTTTTTTTTTTTTTTTTCCAAAATCAGACTTGACACCAGAGAGGCTGAATACCGCACTGAGTCAATGCGGTCTTAGCGTCTCTGGTCTCAACACTCTGTCTGATTTTGGATTTTTTTTTTTTTTTTTTCCAAAATCAGACTTGACACCAGAGAGGCTGAATACCGCACTGAGTCAATGCGGTCTTAGCCTCTCTGGTCTCAACACTCTGTCTGATTTTGGATTTTTTTTCTTTTCTTCCAAAATCAGACTTGACACCAGAGAGGCTGAATACCGCACTGAGTCAATGCGGTCTTAGCCTCTCTGGTGTCAACACTCTGTCTGATTTTGGATTATTTTTTTTTTTTTCCAAAATCAGACTTGACACCAGAGAGGCTGAATACCGCACTGAGTCAATGCGGTCTTAGCCTCTCTGGTGTCAACACTGTCTGATTTTGGATTTTTTTTTTTTTTTTCCAAAATCAGACTTGACACCAGAGAGGCTAAATACCACACTGAGTCAATGCGGTCTCAGCCTCTCTGGTCTCAACACTCTGTCTGATTTTGGATTTTTTTTTTTTTTTTTCCAAAATCAGACTTGACACCAGAGAGGCTGAATACCGCACTGAGTCAATGCTGTCTTAGCCTCTCTGGTCTCAACACTCTGTCTGATTTTGGATTTTTTTTTTTTTTTTTCCAAAATCAGACTTGACACCAGAGAGGCTGAATACCGCACTGAGTCAATGCGGTCTTAGCCTCTCTGGTGTCAACACTCCGTCTGATTTTGGATTATTTATTTTTTTTTCCAAAATCAGACTTGACACCAGAGAGGCTGAATACCGCACTGAGTCAATGCGGTCTTAGCCTCTCTGGTGTCAACACTCCGTCTGATTTTGGATTTTTTTTTTTTTTTTCCAAAATCAGACTTGACACCAGAGAGGCTGAATACCGCACTGAGTCAATGCGGTCTTAGCCTCTCTGGTCTCAACACTCTGTCTGATTTTGGATTTTTCTTTTTTTTTTCCAAAATCAGACTTGACACCAGAGAGGCTGAATACCGCACTGAGTCAATGCGGTCTTAGCCTCTCTGGTCTCAACACTCTGTCTGATTTTGGATTTTTTTTTTTTTTTTTCAAAAATCAGACTTGACACCAGAGAGGCTGAATACCGCACTGAGTCAATGCAGTCTTAGCCTCTCTGGTCTCAACACTCTGTCTGATTTTGGATTTTTTTTTTTTTTTTTCCAAAATCAGACTTGACACCAGAGAGGCTGAATACCGCACTGAGTCAATGCGGTCTTAGCCTCTCTGGTGTCAACACTCTGTCTGATTTTGGATTTTTTTTTTTTTTTTTTCCAAAATCAGACTTGACACCAGAGAGGCTGAATACCGCACTGAGTCAATGCGGTCTTAGCCTCTCTGGTGTCAACACTCTGTCTGATTTTGGATTTTTTTTTTTTTTTTTCCAAAATCAGACTTGACACCAGAGAGGCTGAATACCGCACTGAGTCAATGCGGTCTTAGCCTCTCTGGTGTCAACACTCTGTCTGATTTTGGATTTTTTTTTTTTTTTTTCCAAAATCAGACTTGACACCAGAGAGGCTGAATACCGCACTGAGTCAATGCGGTCTTAGCCTCTCTGGTCTCAACACTCTGTCTGATTTTGGATTTTTTTTTTTTTTTTTCCAAAATCAGACTTGACACCAGAGAGGCTGAATACCGCACTGAGTCAATGCGGTCTTAGCCTCTCTGGTCTCAACACTCTGTCTGATTTTGGATTTTTTTTTTTTTTTTTCCAAAATCAGACTTGACACCAGAGAGGCTGAATACAGCACTGAGTCAATGCGGTCTTAGCCTCTCTGGTGTCAACACTCTGTCTGATTTTGGATTTTTTTATTTTTTTTTCCAAAATCAGACTTGACACCAGAGAGGCTGAATACCGCACTGAGTCAATGCGGTCTTAGCCTCTCTGGTCTCAACACTCTGTCTGATTTTGGATTTTTTTTTTTTTTTTCCAAAATCAGACTTGACACCAGAGAGGCTGAATACCGCACTGAGTCAATGCGGTCTTAGCCTCTCTGGTGTCAACACTCTGTCTGATTTTGGATTTTTTTTTTTTTTCTCCAAAATCAGACTTGACACCAGAGAGGCTGAATACAGCACTGAGTCAATGCGGTCTTAGCCTCTCTGGTGTCAACACTCTGTCTGATTTTGGATTTTTTTTATTTTTTTTTCCAAAATCAGACTTGACACCAGAGAGGCTGAATACCGCACAGAGTCAATGCGGTCTTAGCCTCTCTGGTGTCAACACTCTGTCTGATTTTGGATTTTTTTATTTTTTTTTCCAAAATCAGACTTGACACCAGAGAGGCTGAATACCGCACTGAGTCAATGCGGTCTTAGCCTCTCTGGTCTCAACACTCTGTCTGATTTTGGATTTTTTTTTTTTTTTTCCAAAATCAGACTTGACACCAGAGAGGCTGAATACCGCACTGAGTCAATGCGGTCTTAGCCTCTCTGGTGTCAACACTCTGTCTGATTTTGGATTTTTTTTTTTTTTTTTCCAAAATCAGACTTGACACCAGAGAGGCTGAATACCGCACTGAGTCAATGCGGTCTTAGCCTCTCTGGTCTCAACACTCTGTCTGATTTTGGATTTTTTTTTTTTTTTTTTCCAAAATCAGACTTGACACCAGAGAGGCTGAATACCGCACTGAGTCAATGCGGTCTTAGCCTCTCTGGTGTCAACACTCTGTCTGATTTTGGATTTTTTTTTTTTTTTTTCCAAAATCAGACTTGACACCAGAGAGGCTGAATACCGCACTGAGTCAATGCGGTCTTAGCCTCTCTGGTGTCAACACTCTGTCTGATTTTGGATTTTTTTTTTTTTTTTTCCAAAATCAGACTTGACACCAGAGAGGCTGAATACCGCACTGAGTCAATGCGGTCTTAGCCTCTCTGGTCTCAACACTCTGTCTGATTTTGGATTTTTTTTTTTTTTTTTCCAAAATCAGACTTGACACCAGAGAGGCTGAATACCGCACTGAGTCAATGCGGTCTTAGCCTCTCTGGTCTCAACACTCTGTCTGATTTTGGATTTTTTTTTTTTTTTTTCCAAAATCAGACTTGACACCAGAGAGGCTGAATACAGCACTGAGTCAATGCGGTCTTAGCCTCTCTGGTGTCAACACTCTGTCTGATTTTGGATTTTTTTTTTTTTCTCCAAAATCAGACTTGACACCAGAGAGGCTGAATACAGCACTGAGTCAATGCGGTCTTAGCCTCTCTGGTGTCAACACTCTGTCTGATTTTGGATTTTTTTTATTTTTTTTTCCAAAATCAGACTTGACACCAGAGAGGCTGAATACCGCACAGAGTCAATGCGGTCTTAGCCTCTCTGGTGTCAACACTCTGTCTGATTTTGGATTTTTTTTTTTTTCTCCAAAATCAGACTTGACACCAGAGAGGCTGAATACAGCACTGAGTCAATGCGGTCTTAGCCTCTCTGGTGTCAACACTCTGTCTGATTTTGGATTTTTTTTATTTTTTTTTCCAAAATCAGACTTGACACCAGAGAGGCTGAATACCGCACAGAGTCAATGCGGTCTTAGCCTCTCTGGTGTCAACACTCTGTCTGATTTTGGATTTTTTTATTTTTTTTTCCAAAATCAGACTTGACACCAGAGAGGCTGAATACCGCACTGAGTCAATGCGGTCTTAGCCTCTCTGGTCTCAACACTCTGTCTGATTTTGGATTTTTTTTTTTTTTTTCCAAAATCAGACTTGACACCAGAGAGGCTGAATACCGCACTGAGTCAATGCGGTCTTAGCCTCTCTGGTGTCAACACTCTGTCTGATTTTGGATTTTTTTTTTTTTTCTCCAAAATCAGACTTGACACCAGAGAGGCTGAATACAGCACTGAGTCAATGCGGTCTTAGCCTCTCTGGTGTCAACACTCTGTCTGATTTTGGATTTTTTTTATTTTTTTTTCCAAAATCAGACTTGACACCAGAGAGGCTGAATACCGCACAGAGTCAATGCGGTCTTAGCCTCTCTGGTGTCAACACTCTGTCTGATTTTGGATTTTTTTTTTTTTTTTTCCAAAATCAGACTTGACACCAGAGAGGCTGAATACCGCACTGAGTCAATGCGGTCTTAGCCTCTCTGGTCTCAACACTCTGTCTGATTTTGGATTTTTTTTTTTTTTTTTCCAAAATCAGACTTGACACCAGAGAGGCTGAATACAGCACTGAGTCAATGCGGTCTTAGCCTCTCTGGTGTCAACACTCTGTCTGATTTTGGATTTTTTTATTTTTTTTTCCAAAATCAGACTTGACACCAGAGAGGCTGAATACCGCACTGAGTCAATGCGGTCTTAGCCTCTCTGGTCTCAACACTCTGTCTGATTTTGGATTTTTTTTTTTTTTTTCCAAAATCAGACTTGACACCAGAGAGGCTGAATACCGCACTGAGTCAATGCGGTCTTAGCCTCTCTGGTGTCAACACTCTGTCTGATTTTGGATTTTTTTTTTTTTTCTCCAAAATCAGACTTGACACCAGAGAGGCTGAATACAGCACTGAGTCAATGCGGTCTTAGCCTCTCTGGTGTCAACACTCTGTCTGATTTTGGATTTTTTTTATTTTTTTTTCCAAAATCAGACTTGACACCAGAGAGGCTGAATACCGCACAGAGTCAATGCGGTCTTAGCCTCTCTGGTGTCAACACTCTGTCTGATTTTGGATTTTTTTATTTTTTTTTCCAAAATCAGACTTGACACCAGAGAGGCTGAATACCGCACTGAGTCAATGCGGTCTTAGCCTCTCTGGTCTCAACACTCTGTCTGATTTTGGATTTTTTTTTTTTTTTTCCAAAATCAGACTTGACACCAGAGAGGCTGAATACCGCACTGAGTCAATGCGGTCTTAGCCTCTCTGGTGTCAACACTCTGTCTGATTTTGGATTTTTTTTTTTTTTTTTCCAAAATCAGACTTGACACCAGAGAGGCTGAATACCGCACTGAGTCAATGCGGTCTTAGCCTCTCTGGTCTCAACACTCTGTCTGATTTTGGATTTTTTTTTTTTTTTTTTCCAAAATCAGACTTGACACCAGAGAGGCTGAATACCGCACTGAGTCAATGCGGTCTTAGCCTCTCTGGTGTCAACACTCTGTCTGATTTTGGATTTTTTTTTTTTTTTTTCCAAAATCAGACTTGACACCAGAGAGGCTGAATACCGCACTGAGTCAATGCGGTCTTAGCCTCTCTGGTGTCAACACTCTGTCTGATTTTGGATTTTTTTTTTTTTTTTTCCAAAATCAGACTTGACACCAGAGAGGCTGAATACCGCACTGAGTCAATGCGGTCTTAGCCTCTCTGGTCTCAACACTCTGTCTGATTTTGGATTTTTTTTTTTTTTTTTCCAAAATCAGACTTGACACCAGAGAGGCTGAATACCGCACTGAGTCAATGCGGTCTTAGCCTCTCTGGTCTCAACACTCTGTCTGATTTTGGATTTTTTTTTTTTTTTTTCCAAAATCAGACTTGACACCAGAGAGGCTGAATACAGCACTGAGTCAATGCGGTCTTAGCCTCTCTGGTGTCAACACTCTGTCTGATTTTGGATTTTTTTTTTTTTCTCCAAAATCAGACTTGACACCAGAGAGGCTGAATACAGCACTGAGTCAATGCGGTCTTAGCCTCTCTGGTGTCAACACTCTGTCTGATTTTGGATTTTTTTTATTTTTTTTTCCAAAATCAGACTTGACACCAGAGAGGCTGAATACCGCACAGAGTCAATGCGGTCTTAGCCTCTCTGGTGTCAACACTCTGTCTGATTTTGGATTTTTTTTTTTTTCTCCAAAATCAGACTTGACACCAGAGAGGCTGAATACAGCACTGAGTCAATGCGGTCTTAGCCTCTCTGGTGTCAACACTCTGTCTGATTTTGGATTTTTTTTATTTTTTTTTCCAAAATCAGACTTGACACCAGAGAGGCTGAATACCGCACAGAGTCAATGCGGTCTTAGCCTCTCTGGTGTCAACACTCTGTCTGATTTTGGATTTTTTTATTTTTTTTTCCAAAATCAGACTTGACACCAGAGAGGCTGAATACCGCACTGAGTCAATGCGGTCTTAGCCTCTCTGGTCTCAACACTCTGTCTGATTTTGGATTTTTTTTTTTTTTTTCCAAAATCAGACTTGACACCAGAGAGGCTGAATACCGCACTGAGTCAATGCGGTCTTAGCCTCTCTGGTGTCAACACTCTGTCTGATTTTGGATTTTTTTTTTTTTTCTCCAAAATCAGACTTGACACCAGAGAGGCTGAATACAGCACTGAGTCAATGCGGTCTTAGCCTCTCTGGTGTCAACACTCTGTCTGATTTTGGATTTTTTTTATTTTTTTTTCCAAAATCAGACTTGACACCAGAGAGGCTGAATACCGCACAGAGTCAATGCGGTCTTAGCCTCTCTGGTGTCAACACTCTGTCTGATTTTGGATTTTTTTATTTTTTTTTCCAAAATCAGACTTGACACCAGAGAGGCTGAATACCGCACTGAGTCAATGCGGTCTTAGCCTCTCTGGTCTCAACACTCTGTCTGATTTTGGATTTTTTTTTTTTTTTTTCAAAATCAGACTTGACACCAGAGAGGCTGAATACCGCACTGAGTCAATGCGGTCTTAGCCTCTCTGGTGTCAACACTCTGTCTGATTTTGGATTTTTTTTTTTTTTTTTCCAAAATCAGACTTGACACCAGAGAGGCTGAATACCGCACTGAGTCAATGCGGTCTTAGCCTCTCTGGTCTCAACACTCTGTCTGATTTTGGATTTTTTTTTTTTTTTTTTCCAAAATCAGACTTGACACCAGAGAGGCTGAATACCGCACTGAGTCAATGCGGTCTTAGCCTCTCTGTTGTCAACACTCTGTCTGATTTTGGATTTTTTTTTTTTTTTTTCCAAAATCAGACTTGACACCAGAGAGGCTGAATACCGCACTGAGTCAATGCGGTCTTAGCCTCTCTGGTGTCAACACTCTGTCTGATTTTGGATTATTTTATTTTTTTTCTAAAATCAGACTTGACACCAGAGAGGCTGAATACCGCACTGAGTCAATGCGGTCTTAGCCTCTCTGGTCTCAACACTCTGTCTGATTTTGGATTTATTTTTATTTTTTTTCCAAAATCAGACTTGACACCAGAGAGGCTGAATACCGCACTGAGTCAATGCGGTCTTAGCCTCTCTGGTCTCAACACTCTGTCTGATTTTGGATTTTTTTTTTTTTTTTTCCAAAATCAGACTTGACACCAGAGAGGCTGAATACCGCACTGAGTCAATGCGGTCTTAGCCTCTCTGGTGTCAACACTCTGTCTGATTTTGGATTTTTTTTTTTTTTTTCCAAAATCAGACTTGACACCAGAGAGGCTGAATACCGCACTGAGTCAATGCGGTCTTAGCCTCTCTGGTCTCAACACTCTGTCTGATTTTGGATTTTTTTTTTTTTTTTTTCCAAAATCAGACTTGACACCAGAGAGGCTGAATACCGCACTGAGTCAATGCGGTCTTAGCCTCTCTGTTGTCAACACTCTGTCTGATTTTGGATTTTTTTTTTTTTTTTTCCAAAATCAGACTTGACACCAGAGAGGCTGAATACCGCACTGAGTCAATGCGGTCTTAGCCTCTCTGGTCTCAACACTCTGTCTGATTTTGGATTTTTTTTTTTTTTTTCCAAAATCAGACTTGACACCAGAGAGGCTGAATACCGCACTGAGTCAATGCGGTCTTAGCCTCTCTGGTGTCAACACTCTGTCTGATTTTGGATTATTATTATTTTTTTCTAAAATCAGACTTGACACCAGAGAGGCTGAATACCGCACTGAGTCAATGCGGTCTTAGCCTCTCTGGTCTCAACACTCTGTCTGATTTTGGATTTATTTTTATTTTTTTTCCAAAATCAGACTTGACACCAGAGAGGCTGAATACCGCACTGAGTCAATGTGGTCTTAGCCTCTCTGGTGTCAACACTCTGTCTGATTTTGGATTTTTTTATTTTTTTTTCCAAAATCAGACTTGACACCAGAGAGGCTGAATACCGCACTGAGTCAATGCGGTCTTAGCGTCTCTGGTCTCAACACTCTGTCTGATTTTGGATTTTTTTTTTTTTTTTTTCCAAAATCAGACTTGACACCAGAGAGGCTGAATACCGCACTGAGTCAATGCGGTCTTAGCCTCTCTGGTCTCAACACTCTGTCTGATTTTGGATTTTTTTTTTTTTTCTTCCAAAATCAGACTTGACACCAGAGAGGCTGAATACCGCACTGAGTCAATGCGGTCTTAGCCTCTCTGGTGTCAACACTGTCTGATTTTGGATTTTTTTTTTTTTTCTCCAAAATCAGACTTGACACCAGAGAGGCTGAATACCGCACTGAGTCAATGCGGTCTTAGCCTCTCTGGTCTCAACACTCTGTCTGATTTTGGATTTTTTTTATTTTTTTTTCCAAAATCAGACTTGACACCAGAGAGGCTGAATACCGCACAGAGTCAATGCGGTCTTAGCCTCTCTGGTGTCAACACTCTGTCTGATTTTGGATTTTTTTATTTTTTTTTCCAAAATCAGACTTGACACCAGAGAGGCTGAATACCGCACTGAGTCAATGCGGTCTTAGCCTCTCTGGTCTCAACACTCTGTCTGATTTTGGATTTTTTTTTTTTTTTTCCAAAATCAGACTTGACACCAGAGAGGCTGAATACCGCACTGAGTCAATGCGGTCTTAGCCTCTCTGGTGTCAACACTCTGTCTGATTTTGGATTTTTTTTTTTTTTTTTCCAAAATCAGACTTGACACCAGAGAGGCTGAATACCGCACTGAGTCAATGCGGTCTTAGCCTCTCTGGTCTCAACACTCTGTCTGATTTTGGATTTTTTTTTTTTTTTTTTCCAAAATCAGACTTGACACCAGAGAGGCTGAATACCGCACTGAGTCAATGCGGTCTTAGCCTCTCTGTTGTCAACACTCTGTCTGATTTTGGATTTTTTTTTTTTTTTTTCCAAAATCAGACTTGACACCAGAGAGGCTGAATACCGCACTGAGTCAATGCGGTCTTAGCCTCTCTGGTCTCAACACTCTGTCTGATTTTGGATTTTTTTTTTTTTTTTCCAAAATCAGACTTGACACCAGAGAGGCTGAATACCGCACTGAGTCAATGCGGTCTTAGCCTCTCTGGTGTCAACACTCTGTCTGATTTTGGATTATTATTTTTTTTTTCTAAAATCAGACTTGACACCAGAGAGGCTGAATACCGCACTGAGTCAATGCGGTCTTAGCCTCTCTGGTCTCAACACTCTGTCTGATTTTGGATTTATTTTTATTTTTTTTCCAAAATCAGACTTGACACCAGAGAGGCTGAATACCGCACTGAGTCAATGCGGTCTTAGCCTCTCTGGTCTCAACACTCTGTCTGATTTTGGATTTTTTTTTTTTTTTTCCAAAATCAGACTTGACACCAGAGAGGCTGAATACCGCACTGAGTCAATGCGGTCTTAGCCTCTCTGGTGTCAACACTCTGTCTGATTTTGGATTTTTTTTTTTTTTTTCCAAAATCAGACTTGACACCAGAGAGGCTGAATACCGCACTGAGTCAATGCGGTCTTAGCCTCTCTGGTCTCAACACTCTGTCTGATTTTGGATTTTTTTTTTTTTTTTTTCCAAAATCAGACTTGACACCAGAGAGGCTGAATACCGCACTGAGTCAATGCGGTCTTAGCCTCTCTGTTGTCAACACTCTGTCTGATTTTGGATTTTTTTTTTTTTTTTTCCAAAATCAGACTTGACACCAGAGAGGCTGAATACCGCACTGAGTCAATGCGGTCTTAGCCTCTCTGGTCTCAACACTCTGTCTGATTTTGGATTTTTTTTTTTTTTTTTCCAAAATCAGACTTGACACCAGAGAGGCTGAATACCGCACTGAGTCAATGCGGTCTTAGCCTCTCTGGTGTCAACACTCTGTCTGATTTTGGATTATTATTATTTTTTTCTAAAATCAGACTTGACACCAGAGAGGCTGAATACCGCACTGAGTCAATGCGGTCTTAGCCTCTCTGGTCTCAACACTCTGTCTGATTTTGGATTTATTTTTATTTTTTTTCCAAAATCAGACTTGACACCAGAGAGGCTGAATACCGCACTGAGTCAATGTGGTCTTAGCCTCTCTGGTGTCAACACTCTGTCTGATTTTGGATTTTTTTATTTTTTTTTCCAAAATCAGACTTGACACCAGAGAGGCTGAATACCGCACTGAGTCAATGCGGTCTTAGCGTCTCTGGTCTCAACACTCTGTCTGATTTTGGATTTTTTTTTTTTTTTTTCCCAAAATCAGACTTGACACCAGAGAGGCTGAATACCGCACTGAGTCAATGCGGTCTTAGCCTCTCTGGTCTCAACACTCTGTCTGATTTTGGATTTTTTTTTTTTTCTTCCAAAATCAGACTTGACACCAGAGAGGCTGAATACCGCACTGAGTCAATGCGGTCTTAGCCTCTCTGGTGTCAACACTGTCTGATTTTGGATTTTTTTTTTTTTTCTCCAAAATCAGACTTGACACCAGAGAGGCTGAATACCGCACTGAGTCAATGCGGTCTTAGCGTCTCTGGTCTCAACACTCTGTCTGATTTTGGATTTTTTTTTTTTTTTTTTCCAAAATCAGACTTGACACCAGAGAGGCTGAATACCGCACTGAGTCAATGCGGTCTTAGCCTCTCTGGTCTCAACACTCTGTCTGATTTTGGATTTTTTTTTTTTTCTTCCAAAATCAGACTTGACACCAGAGAGGCTGAATACCGCACTGAGTCAATGCGGTCTTAGCCTCTCTGGTGTCAACACTGTCTGATTTTGGATTTTTTTTTTTTTTCTCCAAAATCAGACTTGACACCAGAGAGGCTGAATACCGCACTGAGTCAATGCGGTCTTAGCCTCTCTGGTCTCAACACTCTGTCTGATTTTGGATTTTTTTTTTTTTTTTTTCAAAATCAGACTTGACACCAGAGAGGCTGAATACCGCACTGAGTCAGTGCGGTCTTAGCGTCTCTGGTCTCAACACTCTGTCTGATTTTGGATTTTTTTTTTTTTTTCCAAAATCAGACTTGACACCAGAGAGGCTGAATACCGCACTGAGTCAATGCGGTCTTAGCCTCTCTGGTGTCAACACTCTGTCTGATTTTGGATTTTTTTTTTTTTTTTCCAAAATCAGACTTGACACCAGAGAGGCTGAATACCGCACTGAGTCAATGCGGTCTTAGCCTCTCTGGTCTCAACACTCTGTCTGATTTTGGATTTTTTTTTTTTTTTTTTCCAAAATCAGACTTGACACCAGAGAGGCTGAATACCGCACTGAGTCAATGCGGTCTTAGCGTCTCTGGTCTCAACACTCTGTCTGATTTTGGATTTTTTTTTTTTTTTTTTCCAAAATCAGACTTGACACCAGAGAGGCTGAATACCGCACTGAGTCAATGCGGTCTTAGCCTCTCTGGTCTCAACACTCTGTCTGATTTTGGATTTTTTTTTATTTTCTTCCAAAATCAGACTTGACACCAGAGAGGCTGAATACCGCACTGAGTCAATGCGGTCTTAGCCTCTCTGGTGTCAACACTGTCTGATTTTGGATTTTTTTTTTTTTTCTCCAAAATCAGACTTGACACCAGAGAGGCTGAATACCGCACTGAGTCAATGCGGTCTTAGCCTCTCTGGTCTCAACACTCTGTCTGATTTTGGATTTTTTTTTTTTTTTTTCAAAATCAGACTTGACACCAGAGAGGCTGAATACCGCACTGAGTCAGTGCGGTCTTAGCGTCTCTGGTCTCAACACTCTGTCTGATTTTGGATTTTTCTTTTTTTTTTCCAAAATCAGACTTGACACCAGAGAGGCTGAATACCGCACTGAGTCAATGCGGTCTTAGCCTCTCTGGTCTCAACACTCTGTCTGATTTTGGATTTTTTTTTTTTTTTTTCCAAAATCAGACTTGACACCAGAGAGGCTGAATACCGCACTGAGTCAATGCGGTCTTAGCCTCTCTGGTGTCAACACTCTGTCTGATTTTGGATTTTTTTTTTTTTTTTTCCAAAATCAGACTTGACACCAGAGAGGCTGAATACCGCACTGAGTCAATGCGGTCTTAGCCTCTCTGGTGTCAACACTGTCTGATTTTGGATTTTTTTTTTTTTTTTCAAAATCAGACTTGACACCAGAGAGGCTGAATACCGCACTGAGTCAATGCGGTCTTAGCGTCTCTGGTCTCAACACTCTGTCTGATTTTGGATTTTTCTTTTTTTTTTCCAAAATCAGACTTGACACCAGAGAGGCTGAATACCGCACTGAGTCAATGCGGTCTTAGCCTCTCTGGTCTCAACACTCTGTCTGATTTTGGATTTTTTTTTTTTTTTTTCCAAAATCAGACTTGACACCAGAGAGGCTGAATACCGCACTGAGTCAATGCGGTCTTAGCCTCTCTGTTGTCAACACTCTGTCTGATTTTGGATTTTTTTTTTTTTTTTTCCAAAATCAGACTTGACACCAGAGAGGCTGAATACCGCACTGAGACAATGCGGTCTTAGCCTCTCTGGTCTCAACACTCTGTCTGATTTTGGATTTTTTTTTTTCTTTTCCAAAATCAGACTTGACACCAGAGAGGCTGAATACAGCACTGAGTCAATGCGGTCTTAGCCTCTCTGGTGTCAACACTCTGTCTGATTTTGGATTTATTTTTATTTTTTTTCCAAAATCAGACTTGACACCAGAGAGGCTGAATACCGCACTGAGTCAATGCGGTCTTAGCCTCTCTGGTGTCAACACTCTGTCTGATTTTGGATTTTTTTTTTTTTTTTTTCCAAAATCAAACTTGACACCAGAGAGGCTGAATACCGCACTGAGTCAATGCGGTCTTAGCCTCTCTTGTGTCAACACTCTGTCTGATTTTGGATTATTTTTTTTTTTTTCCAAAATCAGACTTGACACCAGAGAGGCTGAATACCGCACTGAGTCAATGCGGTCTTAGCCTCTCTGGTGTCAACACTCTGTCTGATTTTGCATTTTTTTTTTTTTTTTTCCAAAATCAGACTTGACACCAGAGAGGCTGAATAC
Source organism: Poromitra crassiceps (assembly GCF_964638095.1). Classification (NCBI taxonomy): domain Eukaryota; kingdom Metazoa; phylum Chordata; class Actinopteri; order Beryciformes; family Melamphaidae; genus Poromitra; species Poromitra crassiceps. The sequence continues at coordinate 201,216 of NW_028152214.1, read as the reverse complement.
CGCACTGAGTCAATGCGGTCTTAGCCTCTCTGGTGTCAACACTCTGTCTGATTTTGGATTTTTTTTTTTTTTTCCAAAATCAGACTTGACACCAGAGAGGCTGAATACCGCACTGAGTCAATGCGGTCTTAGCCTCTCTGGTCTCAACACTCTGTCTGATTTTGGATTTTTTTTTTTTTTTTTCCAAAATCAGACTTGACACCAGAGAGGCTGAATACCGCACTGAGTCAATGCGGTCTTAGCGTCTCTGGTCTCAACACTCTGTCTGATTTTGGATTTTTTTTTTTTTTTTTTCCAAAATCAGACTTGACACCAGAGAGGCTGAATACCGCACTGAGTCAATGCGGTCTTAGCCTCTCTGGTCTCAACACTCTGTCTGATTTTGGATTTTTTTTCTTTTCTTCCAAAATCAGACTTGACACCAGAGAGGCTGAATACCGCACTGAGTCAATGCGGTCTTAGCCTCTCTGGTGTCAACACTCTGTCTGATTTTGGATTTTTTTTTTTTTTTCCAAAATCAGACTTGACACCAGAGAGGCTGAATACCGCACTGAGTCAATGCGGTCTTAGCCTCTCTGGTCTCAACACTCTGTCTGATTTTGGATTTTTTTTTTTTTTTTTCCAAAATCAGACTTGACACCAGAGAGGCTGAATACCGCACTGAGTCAATGCGGTCTTAGCGTCTCTGGTCTCAACACTCTGTCTGATTTTGGATTTTTTTTTTTTTTTTTTCCAAAATCAGACTTGACACCAGAGAGGCTGAATACCGCACTGAGTCAATGCGGTCTTAGCCTCTCTGGTCTCAACACTCTGTCTGATTTTGGATTTTTTTTCTTTTCTTCCAAAATCAGACTTGACACCAGAGAGGCTGAATACCGCACTGAGTCAATGCGGTCTTAGCCTCTCTGGTGTCAACACTCTGTCTGATTTTGGATTATTTTTTTTTTTTTCCAAAATCAGACTTGACACCAGAGAGGCTGAATACCGCACTGAGTCAATGCGGTCTTAGCCTCTCTGGTGTCAACACTGTCTGATTTTGGATTTTTTTTTTTTTTTTCCAAAATCAGACTTGACACCAGAGAGGCTAAATACCACACTGAGTCAATGCGGTCTCAGCCTCTCTGGTCTCAACACTCTGTCTGATTTTGGATTTTTTTTTTTTTTTTTCCAAAATCAGACTTGACACCAGAGAGGCTGAATACCGCACTGAGTCAATGCGGTCTTAGCCTCTCTGGTCTCAACACTCTGTCTGATTTTGGATTTTTTTTTTTTTTTTTCCAAAATCAGACTTGACACCAGAGAGGCTGAATACCGCACTGAGTCAATGCGGTCTTAGCCTCTCTGGTCTCAACACTCTGTCTGATTTTGGATTTTTTTTTTTTTTTTTCCAAAATCAGACTTGACACCAGAGAGGCTGAATACAGCACTGAGTCAATGCGGTCTTAGCCTCTCTGGTGTCAACACTCTGTCTGATTTTGGATTTTTTTATTTTTTTTTCCAAAATCAGACTTGACACCAGAGAGGCTGAATACCGCACTGAGTCAATGCGGTCTTAGCCTCTCTGGTCTCAACACTCTGTCTGATTTTGGATTTTTTTTTTTTTTTTCCAAAATCAGACTTGACACCAGAGAGGCTGAATACCGCACTGAGTCAATGCGGTCTTAGCCTCTCTGGTGTCAACACTCTGTCTGATTTTGGATTTTTTTTTTTTTTCTCCAAAATCAGACTTGACACCAGAGAGGCTGAATACAGCACTGAGTCAATGCGGTCTTAGCCTCTCTGGTGTCAACACTCTGTCTGATTTTGGATTTTTTTTATTTTTTTTTCCAAAATCAGACTTGACACCAGAGAGGCTGAATACCGCACAGAGTCAATGCGGTCTTAGCCTCTCTGGTGTCAACACTCTGTCTGATTTTGGATTTTTTTATTTTTTTTTCCAAAATCAGACTTGACACCAGAGAGGCTGAATACCGCACTGAGTCAATGCGGTCTTAGCCTCTCTGGTCTCAACACTCTGTCTGATTTTGGATTTTTTTTTTTTTTTTTCCAAAATCAGACTTGACACCAGAGAGGCTGAATACCGCACTGAGTCAATGCGGTCTTAGCCTCTCTGGTGTCAACACTCTGTCTGATTTTGGATTTTTTTTTTTTTTTTTCCAAAATCAGACTTGACACCAGAGAGGCTGAATACCGCACTGAGTCAATGCGGTCTTAGCCTCTCTGGTCTCAACACTCTGTCTGATTTTGGATTTTTTTTTTTTTTTTTTCCAAAATCAGACTTGACACCAGAGAGGCTGAATACCGCACTGAGTCAATGCGGTCTTAGCCTCTCTGGTGTCAACACTCTGTCTGATTTTGGATTTTTTTTTTTTTTTTTCCAAAATCAGACTTGACACCAGAGAGGCTGAATACCGCACTGAGTCAATGCGGTCTTAGCCTCTCTGGTGTCAACACTCTGTCTGATTTTGGATTTTTTTTTTTTTTTTTCCAAAATCAGACTTGACACCAGAGAGGCTGAATACCGCACTGAGTCAATGCGGTCTTAGCCTCTCTGGTCTCAACACTCTGTCTGATTTTGGATTTTTTTTTTTTTTTTTCCAAAATCAGACTTGACACCAGAGAGGCTGAATACCGCACTGAGTCAATGCGGTCTTAGCCTCTCTGGTCTCAACACTCTGTCTGATTTTGGATTTTTTTTTTTTTTTTTCCAAAATCAGACTTGACACCAGAGAGGCTGAATACAGCACTGAGTCAATGCGGTCTTAGCCTCTCTGGTGTCAACACTCTGTCTGATTTTGGATTTTTTTTTTTTTCTCCAAAATCAGACTTGACACCAGAGAGGCTGAATACAGCACTGAGTCAATGCGGTCTTAGCCTCTCTGGTGTCAACACTCTGTCTGATTTTGGATTTTTTTTATTTTTTTTTCCAAAATCAGACTTGACACCAGAGAGGCTGAATACCGCACAGAGTCAATGCGGTCTTAGCCTCTCTGGTGTCAACACTCTGTCTGATTTTGGATTTTTTTTTTTTTCTCCAAAATCAGACTTGACACCAGAGAGGCTGAATACAGCACTGAGTCAATGCGGTCTTAGCCTCTCTGGTGTCAACACTCTGTCTGATTTTGGATTTTTTTTATTTTTTTTTCCAAAATCAGACTTGACACCAGAGAGGCTGAATACCGCACAGAGTCAATGCGGTCTTAGCCTCTCTGGTGTCAACACTCTGTCTGATTTTGGATTTTTTTATTTTTTTTTCCAAAATCAGACTTGACACCAGAGAGGCTGAATACCGCACTGAGTCAATGCGGTCTTAGCCTCTCTGGTCTCAACACTCTGTCTGATTTTGGATTTTTTTTTTTTTTTTCCAAAATCAGACTTGACACCAGAGAGGCTGAATACCGCACTGAGTCAATGCGGTCTTAGCCTCTCTGGTGTCAACACTCTGTCTGATTTTGGATTTTTTTTTTTTTTCTCCAAAATCAGACTTGACACCAGAGAGGCTGAATACAGCACTGAGTCAATGCGGTCTTAGCCTCTCTGGTGTCAACACTCTGTCTGATTTTGGATTTTTTTTATTTTTTTTTCCAAAATCAGACTTGACACCAGAGAGGCTGAATACCGCACAGAGTCAATGCGGTCTTAGCCTCTCTGGTGTCAACACTCTGTCTGATTTTGGATTTTTTTTTTTTTTTTTCCAAAATCAGACTTGACACCAGAGAGGCTGAATACCGCACTGAGTCAATGCGGTCTTAGCCTCTCTGGTCTCAACACTCTGTCTGATTTTGGATTTTTTTTTTTTTTTTTTCCAAAATCAGACTTGACACCAGAGAGGCTGAATACAGCACTGAGTCAATGCGGTCTTAGCCTCTCTGGTGTCAACACTCTGTCTGATTTTGGATTTTTTTATTTTTTTTTCCAAAATCAGACTTGACACCAGAGAGGCTGAATACCGCACTGAGTCAATGCGGTCTTAGCCTCTCTGGTCTCAACACTCTGTCTGATTTTGGATTTTTTTTTTTTTTTTCCAAAATCAGACTTGACACCAGAGAGGCTGAATACCGCACTGAGTCAATGCGGTCTTAGCCTCTCTGGTGTCAACACTCTGTCTGATTTTGGATTTTTTTTTTTTTTCTCCAAAATCAGACTTGACACCAGAGAGGCTGAATACAGCACTGAGTCAATGCGGTCTTAGCCTCTCTGGTGTCAACACTCTGTCTGATTTTGGATTTTTTTTATTTTTTTTTCCAAAATCAGACTTGACACCAGAGAGGCTGAATACCGCACAGAGTCAATGCGGTCTTAGCCTCTCTGGTGTCAACACTCTGTCTGATTTTGGATTTTTTTATTTTTTTTTCCAAAATCAGACTTGACACCAGAGAGGCTGAATACCGCACTGAGTCAATGCGGTCTTAGCCTCTCTGGTCTCAACACTCTGTCTGATTTTGGATTTTTTTTTTTTTTTTCCAAAATCAGACTTGACACCAGAGAGGCTGAATACCGCACTGAGTCAATGCGGTCTTAGCCTCTCTGGTGTCAACACTCTGTCTGATTTTGGATTTTTTTTTTTTTTTTTCCAAAATCAGACTTGACACCAGAGAGGCTGAATACCGCACTGAGTCAATGCGGTCTTAGCCTCTCTGGTCTCAACACTCTGTCTGATTTTGGATTTTTTTTTTTTTTTTTTCCAAAATCAGACTTGACACCAGAGAGGCTGAATACCGCACTGAGTCAATGCGGTCTTAGCCTCTCTGGTGTCAACACTCTGTCTGATTTTGGATTTTTTTTTTTTTTTTTCCAAAATCAGACTTGACACCAGAGAGGCTGAATACCGCACTGAGTCAATGCGGTCTTAGCCTCTCTGGTGTCAACACTCTGTCTGATTTTGGATTTTTTTTTTTTTTTTTCCAAAATCAGACTTGACACCAGAGAGGCTGAATACCGCACTGAGTCAATGCGGTCTTAGCCTCTCTGGTCTCAACACTCTGTCTGATTTTGGATTTTTTTTTTTTTTTTTCCAAAATCAGACTTGACACCAGAGAGGCTGAATACCGCACTGAGTCAATGCGGTCTTAGCCTCTCTGGTCTCAACACTCTGTCTGATTTTGGATTTTTTTTTTTTTTTTTCCAAAATCAGACTTGACACCAGAGAGGCTGAATACAGCACTGAGTCAATGCGGTCTTAGCCTCTCTGGTGTCAACACTCTGTCTGATTTTGGATTTTTTTTTTTTTCTCCAAAATCAGACTTGACACCAGAGAGGCTGAATACAGCACTGAGTCAATGCGGTCTTAGCCTCTCTGGTGTCAACACTCTGTCTGATTTTGGATTTTTTTTATTTTTTTTTCCAAAATCAGACTTGACACCAGAGAGGCTGAATACCGCACAGAGTCAATGCGGTCTTAGCCTCTCTGGTGTCAACACTCTGTCTGATTTTGGATTTTTTTTTTTTTCTCCAAAATCAGACTTGACACCAGAGAGGCTGAATACAGCACTGAGTCAATGCGGTCTTAGCCTCTCTGGTGTCAACACTCTGTCTGATTTTGGATTTTTTTTATTTTTTTTTCCAAAATCAGACTTGACACCAGAGAGGCTGAATACCGCACAGAGTCAATGCGGTCTTAGCCTCTCTGGTGTCAACACTCTGTCTGATTTTGGATTTTTTTATTTTTTTTTCCAAAATCAGACTTGACACCAGAGAGGCTGAATACCGCACTGAGTCAATGCGGTCTTAGCCTCTCTGGTCTCAACACTCTGTCTGATTTTGGATTTTTTTTTTTTTTTTTCCAAAATCAGACTTGACACCAGAGAGGCTGAATACCGCACTGAGTCAATGCGGTCTTAGCCTCTCTGGTGTCAACACTCTGTCTGATTTTGGATTTTTTTTTTTTTTCTCCAAAATCAGACTTGACACCAGAGAGGCTGAATACAGCACTGAGTCAATGCGGTCTTAGCCTCTCTGGTGTCAACACTCTGTCTGATTTTGGATTTTTTTTATTTTTTTTTCCAAAATCAGACTTGACACCAGAGAGGCTGAATACCGCACTGAGTCAATGCGGTCTTAGCCTCTCTGGTGTCAACACTCTGTCTGATTTTGGATTTTTTTTTTTTTTTTTCCAAAATCAGACTTGACACCAGAGAGGCTGAATACCGCACTGAGTCAATGCGGTCTTAGCCTCTCTGGTGTCAACACTCTGTCTGATTTTGGATTTTTTTTTTTTTTTTTCCAAAATCAGACTTGACACCAGAGAGGCTGAATACCGCACTGAGTCAATGCGGTCTTAGCCTCTCTGGTCTCAACACTCTGTCTGATTTTGGATTTTTTTTTTTTTTTTTCCAAAATCAGACTTGACACCAGAGAGGCTGAATACCGCACTGAGTCAATGCGGTCTTAGCCTCTCTGGTCTCAACACTCTGTCTGATTTTGGATTTTTTTTTTTTTTTTTCCAAAATCAGACTTGACACCAGAGAGGCTGAATACAGCACTGAGTCAATGCGGTCTTAGCCTCTCTGGTGTCAACACTCTGTCTGATTTTGGATTTTTTTTTTTTTCTCCAAAATCAGACTTGACACCAGAGAGGCTGAATACAGCACTGAGTCAATGCGGTCTTAGCCTCTCTGGTGTCAACACTCTGTCTGATTTTGGATTTTTTTTATTTTTTTTTCCAAAATCAGACTTGACACCAGAGAGGCTGAATACCGCACAGAGTCAATGCGGTCTTAGCCTCTCTGGTGTCAACACTCTGTCTGATTTTGGATTTTTTTTTTTTTCTCCAAAATCAGACTTGACACCAGAGAGGCTGAATACAGCACTGAGTCAATGCGGTCTTAGCCTCTCTGGTGTCAACACTCTGTCTGATTTTGGATTTTTTTTATTTTTTTTTCCAAAATCAGACTTGACACCAGAGAGGCTGAATACCGCACAGAGTCAATGCGGTCTTAGCCTCTCTGGTGTCAACACTCTGTCTGATTTTGGATTTTTTTATTTTTTTTTCCAAAATCAGACTTGACACCAGAGAGGCTGAATACCGCACTGAGTCAATGCGGTCTTAGCCTCTCTGGTCTCAACACTCTGTCTGATTTTGGATTTTTTTTTTTTTTTTCCAAAATCAGACTTGACACCAGAGAGGCTGAATACCGCACTGAGTCAATGCGGTCTTAGCCTCTCTGGTGTCAACACTCTGTCTGATTTTGGATTTTTTTTTTTTTTCTCCAAAATCAGACTTGACACCAGAGAGGCTGAATACAGCACTGAGTCAATGCGGTCTTAGCCTCTCTGGTGTCAACACTCTGTCTGATTTTGGATTTTTTTTATTTTTTTTTCCAAAATCAGACTTGACACCAGAGAGGCTGAATACCGCACAGAGTCAATGCGGTCTTAGCCTCTCTGGTGTCAACACTCTGTCTGATTTTGGATTTTTTTTTTTTTTTTTCCAAAATCAGACTTGACACCAGAGAGGCTGAATACCGCACTGAGTCAATGCGGTCTTAGCCTCTCTGGTCTCAACACTCTGTCTGATTTTGGATTTTTTTTTTTTTTTTTCCAAAATCAGACTTGACACCAGAGAGGCTGAATACAGCACTGAGTCAATGCGGTCTTAGCCTCTCTGGTGTCAACACTCTGTCTGATTTTGGATTTTTTTATTTTTTTTTCCAAAATCAGACTTGACACCAGAGAGGCTGAATACCGCACTGAGTCAATGCGGTCTTAGCCTCTCTGGTCTCAACACTCTGTCTGATTTTGGATTTTTTTTTTTTTTTTCCAAAATCAGACTTGACACCAGAGAGGCTGAATACCGCACTGAGTCAATGCGGTCTTAGCCTCTCTGGTGTCAACACTCTGTCTGATTTTGGATTTTTTTTTTTTTTCTCCAAAATCAGACTTGACACCAGAGAGGCTGAATACAGCACTGAGTCAATGCGGTCTTAGCCTCTCTGGTGTCAACACTCTGTCTGATTTTGGATTTTTTTTATTTTTTTTTCCAAAATCAGACTTGACACCAGAGAGGCTGAATACCGCACAGAGTCAATGCGGTCTTAGCCTCTCTGGTGTCAACACTCTGTCTGATTTTGGATTTTTTTATTTTTTTTTCCAAAATCAGACTTGACACCAGAGAGGCTGAATACCGCACTGAGTCAATGCGGTCTTAGCCTCTCTGGTCTCAACACTCTGTCTGATTTTGGATTTTTTTTTTTTTTTTCCAAAATCAGACTTGACACCAGAGAGGCTGAATACCGCACTGAGTCAATGCGGTCTTAGCCTCTCTGGTGTCAACACTCTGTCTGATTTTGGATTTTTTTTTTTTTTTTTTCCAAAATCAGACTTGACACCAGAGAGGCTGAATACCGCACTGAGTCAATGCGGTCTTAGCCTCTCTGGTCTCAACACTCTGTCTGATTTTGGATTTTTTTTTTTTTTTTTTCCAAAATCAGACTTGACACCAGAGAGGCTGAATACCGCACTGAGTCAATGCGGTCTTAGCCTCTCTGGTGTCAACACTCTGTCTGATTTTGGATTTTTTTTTTTTTTTTTCCAAAATCAGACTTGACACCAGAGAGGCTGAATACCGCACTGAGTCAATGCGGTCTTAGCCTCTCTGGTGTCAACACTCTGTCTGATTTTGGATTTTTTTTTTTTTTTTTCCAAAATCAGACTTGACACCAGAGAGGCTGAATACCGCACTGAGTCAATGCGGTCTTAGCCTCTCTGGTCTCAACACTCTGTCTGATTTTGGATTTTTTTTTTTTTTTTTCCAAAATCAGACTTGACACCAGAGAGGCTGAATACCGCACTGAGTCAATGCGGTCTTAGCCTCTCTGGTCTCAACACTCTGTCTGATTTTGGATTTTTTTTTTTTTTTTTCCAAAATCAGACTTGACACCAGAGAGGCTGAATACAGCACTGAGTCAATGCAGTCTTAGCCTCTCTGGTGTCAACACTCTGTCTGATTTTGGATTTTTTTTTTTTTCTCCAAAATCAGACTTGACACCAGAGAGGCTGAATACAGCACTGAGTCAATGCGGTCTTAGCCTCTCTGGTGTCAACACTCTGTCTGATTTTGGATTTTTTTTATTTTTTTTTCCAAAATCAGACTTGACACCAGAGAGGCTGAATACCGCACAGAGTCAATGCGGTCTTAGCCTCTCTGGTGTCAACACTCTGTCTGATTTTGGATTTTTTTTTTTTTTCTCCAAAATCAGACTTGACACCAGAGAGGCTGAATACAGCACTGAGTCAATGCGGTCTTAGCCTCTCTGGTGTCAACACTCTGTCTGATTTTGGATTTTTTTTATTTTTTTTTCCAAAATCAGACTTGACACCAGAGAGGCTGAATACCGCACAGAGTCAATGCGGTCTTAGCCTCTCTGGTGTCAACACTCTGTCTGATTTTGGATTTTTTTATTTTTTTTTCCAAAATCAGACTTGACACCAGAGAGGCTGAATACCGCACTGAGTCAATGCGGTCTTAGCCTCTCTGGTCTCAACACTCTGTCTGATTTTGGATTTTTTTTTTTTTTTTTCCAAAATCAGACTTGACACCAGAGAGGCTGAATACCGCACTGAGTCAATGCGGTCTTAGCCTCTCTGGTGTCAACACTCTGTCTGATTTTGGATTTTTTTTTTTTTTCTCCAAAATCAGACTTGACACCAGAGAGGCTGAATACAGCACTGAGTCAATGCGGTCTTAGCCTCTCTGGTGTCAACACTCTGTCTGATTTTGGATTTTTTTTATTTTTTTTTCCAAAATCAGACTTGACACCAGAGAGGCTGAATACCGCACAGAGTCAATGCGGTCTTAGCCTCTCTGGTGTCAACACTCTGTCTGATTTTGGATTTTTTTATTTTTTTTTCCAAAATCAGACTTGACACCAGAGAGGCTGAATACCGCACTGAGTCAATGCGGTCTTAGCCTCTCTGGTCTCAACACTCTGTCTGATTTTGGATTTTTTTTTTTTTTTTTCAAAATCAGACTTGACACCAGAGAGGCTGAATACCGCACTGAGTCAATGCGGTCTTAGCCTCTCTGGTGTCAACACTCTGTCTGATTTTGGATTTTTTTTTTTTTTTTTCCAAAATCAGACTTGACACCAGAGAGGCTGAATACCGCACTGAGTCAATGCGGTCTTAGCCTCTCTGGTCTCAACACTCTGTCTGATTTTGGATTTTTTTTTTTTTTTTTCCAAAATCAGACTTGACACCAGAGAGGCTGAATACCGCACTGAGTCAATGCGGTCTTAGCCTCTCTGTTGTCAACACTCTGTCTGATTTTGGATTTTTTTTTTTTTTTTTCCAAAATCAGACTTGACACCAGAGAGGCTGAATACCGCACTGAGTCAATGCGGTCTTAGCCTCTCTGGTGTCAACACTCTGTCTGATTTTGGATTATTTTATTTTTTTTCTAAAATCAGACTTGACACCAGAGAGGCTGAATACCGCACTGAGTCAATGCGGTCTTAGCCTCTCTGGTCTCAACACTCTGTCTGATTTTGGATTTATTTTTATTTTTTTTCCAAAATCAGACTTGACACCAGAGAGGCTGAATACCGCACTGAGTCAATGCGGTCTTAGCCTCTCTGGTCTCAACACTCTGTCTGATTTTGGATTTTTTTTTTTTTTTTCCAAAATCAGACTTGACACCAGAGAGGCTGAATACCGCACTGAGTCAATGCGGTCTTAGCCTCTCTGGTGTCAACACTCTGTCTGATTTTGGATTTTTTTTTTTTTTTTCCAAAATCAGACTTGACACCAGAGAGGCTGAATACCGCACTGAGTCAATGCGGTCTTAGCCTCTCTGGTCTCAACACTCTGTCTGATTTTGGATTTTTTTTTTTTTTTTTTCCAAAATCAGACTTGACACCAGAGAGGCTGAATACCGCACTGAGTCAATGCGGTCTTAGCCTCTCTGTTGTCAACACTCTGTCTGATTTTGGATTTTTTTTTTTTTTTTTCCAAAATCAGACTTGACACCAGAGAGGCTGAATACCGCACTGAGTCAATGCGGTCTTAGCCTCTCTGGTCTCAACACTCTGTCTGATTTTGGATTTTTTTTTTTTTTTTCCAAAATCAGACTTGACACCAGAGAGGCTGAATACCGCACTGAGTCAATGCGGTCTTAGCCTCTCTGGTGTCAACACTCTGTCTGATTTTGGATTATTATTATTTTTTTCTAAAATCAGACTTGACACCAGAGAGGCTGAATACCGCACTGAGTCAATGCGGTCTTAGCCTCTCTGGTCTCAACACTCTGTCTGATTTTGGATTTATTTTTATTTTTTTTCCAAAATCAGACTTGACACCAGAGAGGCTGAATACCGCACTGAGTCAATGTGGTCTTAGCCTCTCTGGTGTCAACACTCTGTCTGATTTTGGATTTTTTTATTTTTTTTTCCAAAATCAGACTTGACACCAGAGAGGCTGAATACCGCACTGAGTCAATGCGGTCTTAGCGTCTCTGGTCTCAACACTCTGTCTGATTTTGGATTTTTTTTTTTTTTTTTTCCAAAATCAGACTTGACACCAGAGAGGCTGAATACCGCACTGAGTCAATGCGGTCTTAGCCTCTCTGGTCTCAACACTCTGTCTGATTTTGGATTTTTTTTTTTTTTCTTCCAAAATCAGACTTGACACCAGAGAGGCTGAATACCGCACTGAGTCAATGCGGTCTTAGCCTCTCTGGTGTCAACACTGTCTGATTTTGGATTTTTTTTTTTTTTCTCCAAAATCAGACTTGACACCAGAGAGGCTGAATACCGCACTGAGTCAATGCGGTCTTAGCCTCTCTGGTCTCAACACTCTGTCTGATTTTGGATTTTTTTTATTTTTTTTTCCAAAATCAGACTTGACACCAGAGAGGCTGAATACCGCACAGAGTCAATGCGGTCTTAGCCTCTCTGGTGTCAACACTCTGTCTGATTTTGGATTTTTTTATTTTTTTTTCCAAAATCAGACTTGACACCAGAGAGGCTGAATACCGCACTGAGTCAATGCGGTCTTAGCCTCTCTGGTCTCAACACTCTGTCTGATTTTGGATTTTTTTTTTTTTTTTCCAAAATCAGACTTGACACCAGAGAGGCTGAATACCGCACTGAGTCAATGCGGTCTTAGCCTCTCTGGTGTCAACACTCTGTCTGATTTTGGATTTTTTTTTTTTTTTTTCCAAAATCAGACTTGACACCAGAGAGGCTGAATACCGCACTGAGTCAATGCGGTCTTAGCCTCTCTGGTCTCAACACTCTGTCTGATTTTGGATTTTTTTTTTTTTTTTTTCCAAAATCAGACTTGACACCAGAGAGGCTGAATACCGCACTGAGTCAATGCGGTCTTAGCCTCTCTGTTGTCAACACTCTGTCTGATTTTGGATTTTTTTTTTTTTTTTTTCCAAAATCAGACTTGACACCAGAGAGGCTGAATACCGCACTGAGTCAATGCGGTCTTAGCCTCTCTGGTCTCAACACTCTGTCTGATTTTGGATTTTTTTTTTTTTTTTCCAAAATCAGACTTGACACCAGAGAGGCTGAATACCGCACTGAGTCAATGCGGTCTTAGCCTCTCTGGTGTCAACACTCTGTCTGATTTTGGATTATTTTTTTTTTTTTCTAAAATCAGACTTGACACCAGAGAGGCTGAATACCGCACTGAGTCAATGCGGTCTTAGCCTCTCTGGTCTCAACACTCTGTCTGATTTTGGATTTATTTTTATTTTTTTTCCAAAATCAGACTTGACACCAGAGAGGCTGAATACCGCACTGAGTCAATGCGGTCTTAGCCTCTCTGGTCTCAACACTCTGTCTGATTTTGGATTTTTTTTTTTTTTTTCCAAAATCAGACTTGACACCAGAGAGGCTGAATACCGCACTGAGTCAATGCGGTCTTAGCCTCTCTGGTGTCAACACTCTGTCTGATTTTGGATTTTTTTTTTTTTTTTTCCAAAATCAGACTTGACACCAGAGAGGCTGAATACCGCACTGAGTCAATGCGGTCTTAGCCTCTCTGGTCTCAACACTCTGTCTGATTTTGGATTTTTTTTTTTTTTTTTTCCAAAATCAGACTTGACACCAGAGAGGCTGAATACCGCACTGAGTCAATGCGGTCTTAGCCTCTCTGTTGTCAACACTCTGTCTGATTTTGGATTTTTTTTTTTTTTTTTCCAAAATCAGACTTGACACCAGAGAGGCTGAATACCGCACTGAGTCAATGCGGTCTTAGCCTCTCTGGTCTCAACACTCTGTCTGATTTTGGATTTTTTTTTTTTTTTTCCAAAATCAGACTTGACACCAGAGAGGCTGAATACCGCACTGAGTCAATGCGGTCTTAGCCTCTCTGGTGTCAACACTCTGTCTGATTTTGGATTATTATTATTTTTTTCTAAAATCAGACTTGACACCAGAGAGGCTGAATACCGCACTGAGTCAATGCGGTCTTAGCCTCTCTGGTCTCAACACTCTGTCTGATTTTGGATTTATTTTTATTTTTTTTCCAAAATCAGACTTGACACCAGAGAGGCTGAATACCGCACTGAGTCAATGTGGTCTTAGCCTCTCTGGTGTCAACACTCTGTCTGATTTTGGATTTTTTTATTTTTTTTTCCAAAATCAGACTTGACACCAGAGAGGCTGAATACCGCACTGAGTCAATGCGGTCTTAGCGTCTCTGGTCTCAACACTCTGTCTGATTTTGGATTTTTTTTTTTTTTTTTCCCAAAATCAGACTTGACACCAGAGAGGCTGAATACCGCACTGAGTCAATGCGGTCTTAGCCTCTCTGGTCTCAACACTCTGTCTGATTTTGGATTTTTTTTTTTTTCTTCCAAAATCAGACTTGACACCAGAGAGGCTGAATACCGCACTGAGTCAATGCGGTCTTAGCCTCTCTGGTGTCAACACTGTCTGATTTTGGATTTTTTTTTTTTTTCTCCAAAATCAGACTTGACACCAGAGAGGCTGAATACCGCACTGAGTCAATGCGGTCTTAGCCTCTCTGGTCTCAACACTCTGTCTGATTTTGGATTTTTTTTTTTTTTTTTCAAAATCAGACTTGACACCAGAGAGGCTGAATACCGCACTGAGTCAATGCGGTCTTAGCGTCTCTGGTCTCAACACTCTGTCTGATTTTGGATTTTTCTTTTTTTTTTCCAAAATCAGACTTGACACCAGAGAGGCTGAATACCGCACTGAGTCAATGCGGTCTTAGCCTCTCTGGTCTCAACACTCTGTCTGATTTTGGATTTTTTTTTTTTTTTTTCCAAAATCAGACTTGACACCAGAGAGGCTGAATACCGCACTGAGTCAATGCGGTCTTAGCCTCTCTGTTGTCAACACTCTGTCTGATTTTGGATTTTTTTTTTTTTTTTCCAAAATCAGACTTGACACCAGAGAGGCTGAATACCGCACTGAGACAATGCGGTCTTAGCCTCTCTGGTCTCAACACTCTGTCTGATTTTGGATTTTTTTTTTTCTTTTCCAAAATCAGACTTGACACCAGAGAGGCTGAATACAGCACTGAGTCAATGCGGTCTTAGCCTCTCTGGTGTCAACACTCTGTCTGATTTTGGATTTATTTTTATTTTTTTTCCAAAATCAGACTTGACACCAGAGAGGCTGAATACCGCACTGAGTCAATGCGGTCTTAGCCTCTCTGGTCTCAACACTCTGTCTGATTTTGGATTTTTTTTTTTTTTTTTCAAAAATCAGACTTGACACCAGAGAGGCTGAATACCGCACTGAGTCAATGCGGTCTTAGCCTCTCTGGTGTCAACACTCCGTCTGATTTTGGATTTGTTTTTTGTTTTTTCCAAAATCAGACTTGACACCAGAGAGGCTGAATACCGCACTGAGTCAATGCGGTCTTAGCCTCTCTGGTCTCAACACTCTGTCTGATTTTGGATTTTTCTTTTTTTTTTTTCCAAAATCAGACTTGACACCAGAGAGGCTGAATACCGCACTGAGTCAATGCGGTCTTAGCCTCTCTGGTCTCAACACTCTGTCTGATTTTGGATTTTTTTTTTTTTTTTTTGAAAAATCAGACTTGACACCAGAGAGGCTGAATACCGCACTGAGTCAATGCGGTCTTAGCCTCTCCGGTGTCAACACTCTGTCTGATTTTGGATTTTTTTTTTTTTTTTTCAAAATCAGACTTGACACCAGAGAGGCTGAATACCGCACTGAGTCAATGCGGTCTTAGCCTCTCTGGTCTCAACACTCTGTCTGATTTTGGATTTTTTTTTTTTTTTTTTTCCAAAATCAGACTTGACACCAGAGAGGCTGAATACCGCACTGAGTCAATGCGGTCTTAGCCTCTCTGGTGTCAACACTCTGTCTGATTTTGGATTTTTTTTTTTTTTTTCCAAAATCAGACTTGACACCAGAGAGGCTGAATACCGCACTGAGTCAATGCGGTCTTAGCCTCTCTGGTCTCAACACTCTGTCTGATTTTGGATTTTTTTTTTTTTTTTCCAAAATCAGACTTGACACCAGAGAGGCTGAATACCGCACTGAGTCAATGCGGTCTTAGCCTCTCTGGTGTCAACACTCTGTCTGATTTTGGATTTTTTTTTTTTTTTTCCAAAATCAGACTTGACACCAGAGAGGCTGAATACCGCACTGAGTCAATGCGGTCTTAGCCTCTCTGGTCTCAACACTCTGTCTGATTTTGGATTTTTTTTTTTTTTTTTTCCAAAATCAGACTTGACACCAGAGAGGCTGAATACCGCACTGAGTCAATGCGGTCTTAGCCTCTCTGTTGTCAACACTCTGTCTGATTTTGGATTTTTTTTTTTTTTTTTCCAAAATCAGACTTGACACCAGAGAGGCTGAATACCGCACTGAGTCAATGCGGTCTTAGCCTCTCTGGTCTCAACACTCTGTCTGATTTTGGGTTTTTTTTTTTTTTTTCCAAAATCAGACTTGACACCAGAGAGGCTGAATACCGCACTGAGTCAATGCGGTCTTAGCCTCTCTGGTGTCAACACTCTGTCTGATTTTGGATTTTTTTTTTTTTTTTCTAAAATCAGACTTGACACCAGAGAGGCTGAATACCGCACTGAGTCAATGCGGTCTTAGCCTCTCTGGTCTCAACACTCTGTCTGATTTTGGATTTATTTTTATTTTTTTTCCAAAATCAGACTTGACACCAGAGAGGCTGAATACCGCACTGAGTCAATGCGGTCTTAGCCTCTCTGGTGTCAACACTCTGTCTGATTTTGGATTTTTTTATTTTTTTTTCCAAAATCAGACTTGACACCAGAGAGGCTGAATACCGCACTGAGTCAATGCGGTCTTAGCGTCTCTGGTCTCAACACTCTGTCTGATTTTGGATTTTTTTTTTTTTTTTTTCCAAAATCAGACTTGACACCAGAGAGGCTGAATACCGCACTGAGTCAATGCGGTCTTAGCCTCTCTGGTCTCAACACTCTGTCTGATTTTGGATTTTTTTTTTTTTTCTTCCAAAATCAGACTTGACACCAGAGAGGCTGAATACCGCACTGAGTCAATGCGGTCTTAGCCTCTCTGGTGTCAACACTGTCTGATTTTGGATTTTTTTTATTTTTTTTTCCAAAATCAGACTTGACACCAGAGAGGCTGAATACCGCACAGAGTCAATGCGGTCTTAGCCTCTCTGGTGTCAACACTCTGTCTGATTTTGGATTTTTTTATTTTTTTTTCCAAAATCAGACTTGACACCAGAGAGGCTGAATACCGCACTGAGTCAATGCGGTCTTAGCCTCTCTGGTGTCAACACTCTGTCTGATTTTGGATTTTTTTTTTTTTTTTCCAAAATCAGACTTGACACCAGAGAGGCTGAATACCGCACTGAGTCAATGCGGTCTTAGCCTCTCTGTTGTCAACACTCTGTCTGATTTTGGATTTTTTTTTTTTTTTTCCAAAATCAGACTTGACACCAGAGAGGCTGAATACCGCACTGAGTCAATGCGGTCTTAGCCTCTCTGGTCTCAACACTCTGTCTGATTTTGGATTTTTTTTTTTTTTTTCCAAAATCAGACTTGACACCAGAGAGGCTGAATACCGCACTGAGTCAATGCGGTCTTAGCCTCTCTGGTGTCAACACTCTGTCTGATTTTGGATTATTATTATTTTTTTCTAAAATCAGACTTGACACCAGAGAGGCTGAATACCGCACTGAGTCAATGCGGTCTTAGCCTCTCTGGTCTCAACACTCTGTCTGATTTTGGATTTATTTTTATTTTTTTTCCAAAATCAGACTTGACACCAGAGAGGCTGAATACCGCACTGAGTCAATGCGGTCTTAGCCTCTCTGGTCTCAACACTCTGTCTGATTTTGGATTTTTTTTTTTTTTCTTCCAAAATCAGACTTGACACCAGAGAGGCTGAATACCGCACTGAGTCAATGCGGTCTTAGCCTCTCTGGTGTCAACACTGTCTGATTTTGGATTTTTTTTATTTTTTTTTCCAAAATCAGACTTGACACCAGAGAGGCTGAATACCGCACAGAGTCAATGCGGTCTTAGCCTCTCTGGTGTCAACACTCTGTCTGATTTTGGATTTTTTTATTTTTTTTTCCAAAATCAGACTTGACACCAGAGAGGCTGAATACCGCACTGAGTCAATGCGGTCTTAGCCTCTCTGGTGTCAACACTCTGTCTGATTTTGGATTATTATTATTTTTTTCCAAAATCAGACTTGACACCAGAGAGGCTGAATACCGCACTGAGTCAATGCGGTCTTAGCGTCTCTGGTCTCAACACTCTGTCTGATTTTGGATTTTTTTTTTTTTTTTTTCCAAAATCAGACTTGACACCAGAGAGGCTGAATACCGCACTGAGTCAATGCGGTCTTAGCCTCTCTGGTCTCAACACTCTGTCTGATTTTGGATTTTTTTTTTTTTTCTTCCAAAATCAGACTTGACACCAGAGAGGCTGAATACCGCACTGAGTCAATGCGGTCTTAGCCTCTCTGGTGTCAACACTGTCTGATTTTGGATTTTTTTTTTTTTTCTCCAAAATCAGACTTGACACCAGAGAGGCTGAATACCGCACTGAGTCAATGCGGTCTTAGCCTCTCTGGTCTCAACACTCTGTCTGATTTTGGATTTTTTTTTTTTTTTTTCAAAATCAGACTTGACACCAGAGAGGCTGAATACCGCACTGAGTCAATGCGGTCTTAGCGTCTCTGGTCTCAACACTCTGTCTGATTTTGGATTTTTCTTTTTTTTTTCCAAAATCAGACTTGACACCAGAGAGGCTGAATACCGCACTGAGTCAATGCGGTCTTAGCCTCTCTGGTCTCAACACTCTGTCTGATTTTGGATTTTTTTTTTTTTTTTTCCAAAATCAGACTTGACACCAGAGAGGCTGAATACCGCACTGAGTCAATGCGGTCTTAGCCTCTCTGTTGTCAACACTCTGTCTGATTTTGGATTTTTTTTTTTTTTTTTCCAAAATCAGACTTGACACCAGAGAGGCTGAATACCGCACTGAGACAATGCGGTCTTAGCCTCTCTGGTCTCAACACTCTGTCTGATTTTGGATTTTTTTTTTTCTTTTCCAAAATCAGACTTGACACCAGAGAGGCTGAATACAGCACTGAGTCAATGCGGTCTTAGCCTCTCTGGTGTCAACACTCTGTCTGATTTTGGATTTATTTTTATTTTTTTTCCAAAATCAGACTTGACACCAGAGAGGCTGAATACCGCACTGAGTCAATGCGGTCTTAGCCTCTCTGGTGTCAACACTCTGTCTGATTTTGGATTTTTTTATTTTTTTTTCCAAAATCAGACTTGACACCAGAGAGGCTGAATACCGCACTGAGTCAATGCGGTCTTAGCGTCTCTGGTCTCAACACTCTGTCTGATTTTGGATTTTTTTTTTTTTTTTTTCCAAAATCAGACTTGACACCAGAGAGGCTGAATACCGCACTGAGTCAATGCGGTCTTAGCCTCTCTGGTCTCAACACTCTGTCTGATTTTGGATTTTTTTTTTTTTTCTTCCAAAATCAGACTTGACACCAGAGAGGCTGAATACCGCACTGAGTCAATGCGGTCTTAGCCTCTCTGGTGTCAACACTGTCTGATTTTGGATTTTTTTTATTTTTTTTTCCAAAATCAGACTTGACACCAGAGAGGCTGAATACCGCACAGAGTCAATGCGGTCTTAGCCTCTCTGGTGTCAACACTCTGTCTGATTTTGGATTTTTTTATTTTTTTTTCCAAAATCAGACTTGACACCAGAGAGGCTGAATACCGCACTGAGTCAATGCGGTCTTAGCCTCTCTGGTGTCAACACTCTGTCTGATTTTGGATTATTATTATTTTTTTCTAAAATCAGACTTGACACCAGAGAGGCTGAATACCGCACTGAGTCAATGCGGTCTTAGCCTCTCTGGTCTCAACACTCTGTCTGATTTTGGATTTATTTTTATTTTTTTTCCAAAATCAGACTTGACACCAGAGAGGCTGAATACCGCACTGAGTCAATGTGGTCTTAGCCTCTCTGGTGTCAACACTCTGTCTGATTTTGGATTTTTTTATTTTTTTTTCCAAAATCAGACTTGACACCAGAGAGGCTGAATACCGCACTGAGTCAATGCGGTCTTAGCGTCTCTGGTCTCAACACTCTGTCTGATTTTGGATTTTTTTTTTTTTTTTTTCCAAAATCAGACTTGACACCAGAGAGGCTGAATACCGCACTGAGTCAATGCGGTCTTAGCCTCTCTGGTCTCAACACTCTGTCTGATTTTGGATTTTTTTTTTTTTTCTTCCAAAATCAGACTTGACACCAGAGAGGCTGAATACCGCACTGAGTCAATGCGGTCTTAGCCTCTCTGGTGTCAACACTGTCTGATTTTGGATTTTTTTTTTTTTTCTCCAAAATCAGACTTGACACCAGAGAGGCTGAATACCGCACTGAGTCAATGCGGTCTTAGCCTCTCTGGTCTCAACACTCTGTCTGATTTTGGATTTTTTTATTTTTTTTTCAAAATCAGACTTGACACCAGAGAGGCTGAATACCGCACTGAGTCAATGCGGTCTTAGCGTCTCTGGTCTCAACACTCTGTCTGATTTTGGATTTTTCTTTTTTTTTTCCAAAATCAGACTTGACACCAGAGAGGCTGAATACCGCACTGAGTCAATGCGGTCTTAGCCTCTCTGGTCTCAACACTCTGTCTGATTTTGGATTTTTTTTTTTTTTCTTCCAAAATCAGACTTGACACCAGAGAGGCTGAATACCGCACTGAGTCAATGCGGTCTTAGCCTCTCTGGTGTCAACACTGTCTGATTTTGGATTTTTTTTATTTTTTTTTCCAAAATCAGACTTGACACCAGAGAGGCTGAATACCGCACAGAGTCAATGCGGTCTTAGCCTCTCTGGTGTCAACACTCTGTCTGATTTTGGATTTTTTTATTTTTTTTTCCAAAATCAGACTTGACACCAGAGAGGCTGAATACAGCACTGAGTCAATGCGGTCTTAGCCTCTCTGGTGTCAACACTCTGTCTGATTTTGGATTTATTTTT
Source organism: Poromitra crassiceps (assembly GCF_964638095.1). Classification (NCBI taxonomy): domain Eukaryota; kingdom Metazoa; phylum Chordata; class Actinopteri; order Beryciformes; family Melamphaidae; genus Poromitra; species Poromitra crassiceps. The sequence goes on along the minus strand of NW_028152214.1, from coordinate 180,731 downwards.
ATTTTTTTTCCAAAATCAGACTTGACACCAGAGAGGCTGAATACCGCACTGAGTCAATGCGGTCTTAGCCTCTCTGGTGTCAACACTCTGTCTGATTTTGGATTTTTTTATTTTTTTTTCCAAAATCAGACTTGACACCAGAGAGGCTGAATACCGCACTGAGTCAATGCGGTCTTAGCGTCTCTGGTCTCAACACTCTGTCTGATTTTGGATTTTTTTTTTTTTTTTTTCCAAAATCAGACTTGACACCAGAGAGGCTGAATACCGCACTGAGTCAATGCGGTCTTAGCCTCTCTGGTCTCAACACTCTGTCTGATTTTGGATTTTTTTTTTTTTTCTTCCAAAATCAGACTTGACACCAGAGAGGCTGAATACCGCACTGAGTCAATGCGGTCTTAGCCTCTCTGGTGTCAACACTGTCTGATTTTGGATTTTTTTTATTTTTTTTTCCAAAATCAGACTTGACACCAGAGAGGCTGAATACCGCACAGAGTCAATGCGGTCTTAGCCTCTCTGGTGTCAACACTCTGTCTGATTTTGGATTTTTTTATTTTTTTTTCCAAAATCAGACTTGACACCAGAGAGGCTGAATACCGCACTGAGTCAATGCGGTCTTAGCCTCTCTGGTGTCAACACTCTGTCTGATTTTGGATTATTATTATTTTTTTCTAAAATCAGACTTGACACCAGAGAGGCTGAATACCGCACTGAGTCAATGCGGTCTTAGCCTCTCTGGTCTCAACACTCTGTCTGATTTTGGATTTTTTTTTTTTTTTTTTCCAAAATCAGACTTGACACCAGAGAGGCTGAATACCGCACTGAGTCAATGTGGTCTTAGCCTCTCTGGTGTCAACACTCTGTCTGATTTTGGATTTTTTTATTTTTTTTTCCAAAATCAGACTTGACACCAGAGAGGCTGAATACCGCACTGAGTCAATGCGGTCTTAGCGTCTCTGGTCTCAACACTCTGTCTGATTTTGGATTTTTTTTTTTTTTTTTTCCAAAATCAGACTTGACACCAGAGAGGCTGAATACCGCACTGAGTCAATGCGGTCTTAGCCTCTCTGGTCTCAACACTCTGTCTGATTTTGGATTTTTTTTTTTTTTCTTCCAAAATCAGACTTGACACCAGAGAGGCTGAATACCGCACTGAGTCAATGCGGTCTTAGCCTCTCTGGTGTCAACACTGTCTGATTTTGGATTTTTTTTTTTTTTCTCCAAAATCAGACTTGACACCAGAGAGGCTGAATACCGCACTGAGTCAATGCGGTCTTAGCCTCTCTGGTCTCAACACTCTGTCTGATTTTGGATTTTTTTATTTTTTTTTCAAAATCAGACTTGACACCAGAGAGGCTGAATACCGCACTGAGTCAATGCGGTCTTAGCGTCTCTGGTCTCAACACTCTGTCTGATTTTGGATTTTTCTTTTTTTTTTCCAAAATCAGACTTGACACCAGAGAGGCTGAATACCGCACTGAGTCAATGCGGTCTTAGCCTCTCTGGTCTCAACACTCTGTCTGATTTTGGATTTTTTTTTTTTTTCTTCCAAAATCAGACTTGACACCAGAGAGGCTGAATACCGCACTGAGTCAATGCGGTCTTAGCCTCTCTGGTGTCAACACTGTCTGATTTTGGATTTTTTTTATTTTTTTTTCCAAAATCAGACTTGACACCAGAGAGGCTGAATACCGCACAGAGTCAATGCGGTCTTAGCCTCTCTGGTGTCAACACTCTGTCTGATTTTGGATTTTTTTATTTTTTTTTCCAAAATCAGACTTGACACCAGAGAGGCTGAATACCGCACTGAGTCAATGCGGTCTTAGCCTCTCTGGTGTCAACACTCTGTCTGATTTTGGATTTTTTTTTTTTTTTTTCCAAAATCAGACTTGACACCAGAGAGGCTGAATACCGCACTGAGTCAATGCGGTCTTAGCCTCTCTGTTGTCAACACTCTGTCTGATTTTGGATTTTTTTTTTTTTTTTTCCAAAATCAGACTTGACACCAGAGAGGCTGAATACCGCACTGAGTCAATGCGGTCTTAGCCTCTCTGGTCTCAACACTCTGTCTGATTTTGGATTTTTTTTTTTTTTTTCCAAAATCAGACTTGACACCAGAGAGGCTGAATACCGCACTGAGTCAATGCGGTCTTAGCCTCTCTGGTGTCAACACTCTGTCTGATTTTAGATTATTATTTTTTTTTTCTAAAATCAGACTTGACACCAGAGAGGCTGAATACCGCACTGAGTCAATGCGGTCTTAGCCTCTCTGGTCTCAACACTCTGTCTGATTTTGGATTTTTTTTTTTTTTTTTTCCAAAATCAGACTTGACACCAGAGAGGCTGAATACCGCACTGAGTCAATGCGGTCTTAGCCTCTCTGGTCTCAACACTCTGTCTGATTTTGGATTTTTTTTTTTTTTTTCCAAAATCAGACTTGACACCAGAGAGGCTGAATACCGCACTGAGTCAATGCGGTCTTAGCCTCTCTGGTGTCAACACTCTGTCTGATTTTGGATTTTTTTTTTTTTTTTCCAAAATCAGACTTGACACCAGAGAGGCTGAATACCGCACTGAGTCAATGCGGTCTTAGCCTCTCTGGTCTCAACACTCTGTCTGATTTTGGATTTTTTTTTTTTTTTTTCCAAAATCAGACTTGACACCAGAGAGGCTGAATACCGCACTGAGTCAATGCGGTCTTAGCCTCTCTGGTCTCAACACTCTGTCTGATTTTGGATTTTTTTTTTTTTTTTCCAAAATCAGACTTGACACCAGAGAGGCTGAATACCGCACTGAGTCAATGCGGTCTTAGCCTCTCTGGTGTCAACACTCTGTCTGATTTTGGATTATTATTATTTTTTTCTAAAATCAGACTTGACACCAGAGAGGCTGAATACCGCACTGAGTCAATGCGGTCTTAGCCTCTCTGGTCTCAACACTCTGTCTGATTTTGGATTTATTTTTATTTTTTTTCCAAAATCAGACTTGACACCAGAGAGGCTGAATACTGCACTGAGTCAATGTGGTCTTAGCCTCTCTGGTGTCAACACTCTGTCTGATTTTGGATTTTTTTATTTTTTTTTCCAAAATCAGACTTGACACCAGAGAGGCTGAATACCGCACTGAGTCAATGCGGTCTTAGCGTCTCTGGTCTCAACACTCTGTCTGATTTTGGATTTTTTTTTTTTTTTTTTCCAAAATCAGACTTGACACCAGAGAGGCTGAATACCGCACTGAGTCAATGCGGTCTTAGCCTCTCTGGTCTCAACACTCTGTCTGATTTTGGATTTTTTTTTTTTTTCTTCCAAAATCAGACTTGACACCAGAGAGGCTGAATACCGCACTGAGTCAATGCGGTCTTAGCCTCTCTGGTGTCAACACTGTCTGATTTTGGATTTTTTTTTTTTTTCTCCAAAATCAGACTTGACACCAGAGAGGCTGAATACCGCACTGAGTCAATGCGGTCTTAGCCTCTCTGGTCTCAACACTCTGTCTGATTTTGGATTTTTTTTTTTTTTTTTCAAAATCAGACTTGACACCAGAGAGGCTGAATACCGCACTGAGTCAATGCGGTCTTAGCGTCTCTGGTCTCAACACTCTGTCTGATTTTGGATTTTTCTTTTTTTTTCCAAAATCAGACTTGACACCAGAGAGGCTGAATACCGCACTGAGTCAATGCGGTCTTAGCCTCTCTGGTCTCAACACTCTGTCTGATTTTGGATTTTTTTTTTTTTTTTTCCAAAATCAGACTTGACACCAGAGAGGCTGAATACCGCACTGAGTCAATGCGGTCTTAGCCTCTCTGTTGTCAACACTCTGTCTGATTTTGGATTTTTTTTTTTTTTTTTCCAAAATCAGACTTGACACCAGAGAGGCTGAATACCGCACTGAGACAATGCGGTCTTAGCCTCTCTGGTCTCAACACTCTGTCTGATTTTGGATTTTTTTCTTTTCTTTTCCAAAATCAGACTTGACACCAGAGAGGCTGAATACAGCACTGAGTCAATGCGGTCTTAGCCTCTCTGGTGTCAACACTCTGTCTGATTTTGGATTTATTTTTATTTTTTTTCCAAAATCAGACTTGACACCAGAGAGGCTGAATACCGCACTGAGTCAATGCGGTCTTAGCCTCTCTGGTCTCAACACTCTGTCTGATTTTGGATTTTTTTTTTTTTTTTTCAAAAATCAGAATTGACACCAGAGAGGCTGAATACCGCACTGAGTCAATGCGGTCTTAGCCTCTCTGGTGTCAACACTCCGTCTGATTTTGGATTTGTTTTTTGTTTTTTCCAAAATCAGACTTGACACCAGAGAGGCTGAATACCGCACTGAGTCAATGCGGTCTTAGCCTCTCTGGTCTCAACACTCTGTCTGATTTTGGATTTTTCTTTTTTTTTTTCCAAAATCAGACTTGACACCAGAGAGGCTGAATACCGCACTGAGTCAATGCGGTCTTAGCCTCTCTGGTCTCAACACTCTGTCTGATTTTGGATTTTTTTTTTTTTTTTTTCAAAAATCAGACTTGACACCAGAGAGGCTGAATACCGCACTGAGTCAATGCGGTCTTAGCCTCTCCGGTGTCAACACTCTGTCTGATTTTGGATTTTTCTTTTTTTTTTTTCAAAATCAGACTTGACACCAGAGAGGCTGAATACCGCACTGAGTCAATGCGGTCTTAGCCTCTCTGGTCTCAACACTCTGTCTGATTTTGGATTTTTTTTTTTTTTTTTTCCAAAATCAGACTTGACACCAGAGAGGCTGAATACCGCACTGAGTCAATGCGGTCTTAGCCTCTCTGGTGTCAACACTCTGTCTGATTTTGGATTTTTTTTTTTTTTTTCCAAAATCAGACTTGACACCAGAGAGGCTGAATACCGCACTGAGTCAATGCGGTCTTAGCCTCTCTGGTCTCAACACTCTGTCTGATTTTGGATTTTTTTTTTTTTTTTCCAAAATCAGACTTGACACCAGAGAGGCTGAATACCGCACTGAGTCAATGCGGTCTTAGCCTCTCTGGTGTCAACACTCTGTCTGATTTTGGATTTTTTTTTTTTTTTTCCAAAATCAGACTTGACACCAGAGAGGCTGAATACCGCACTGAGTCAATGCGGTCTTAGCCTCTCTGGTCTCAACACTCTGTCTGATTTTGGATTTTTTTTTTTTTTTTTTCCAAAATCAGACTTGACACCAGAGAGGCTGAATACCGCACTGAGTCAATGCGGTCTTAGCCTCTCTGTTGTCAACACTCTGTCTGATTTTGGATTTTTTTTTTTTTTTTTCCAAAATCAGACTTGACACCAGAGAGGCTGAATACCGCACTGAGTCAATGCGGTCTTAGCCTCTCTGGTCTCAACACTCTGTCTGATTTTGGATTTTTTTTTTTTTTTTTCCAAAATCAGACTTGACACCAGAGAGGCTGAATACCGCACTGAGTCAATGCGGTCTTAGCCTCTCTGGTGTCAACACTCTGTCTGATTTTGGATTATTTTTTTTTTTTTCTAAAATCAGACTTGACACCAGAGAGGCTGAATACCGCACTGAGTCAATGCGGTCTTAGCCTCTCTGGTCTCAACACTCTGTCTGATTTTGGATTTATTTTTATTTTTTTTCCAAAATCAGACTTGACACCAGAGAGGCTGAATACCGCACTGAGTCAATGCGGTCTTAGCCTCTCTGGTGTCAACACTCTGTCTGATTTTGGATTTTTTTATTTTTTTTTCCAAAATCAGACTTGACACCAGAGAGGCTGAATACCGCACTGAGTCAATGCGGTCTTAGCGTCTCTGGTCTCAACACTCTGTCTGATTTTGGATTTTTTTTTTTTTTTTTTCAAAAATCAGACTTGACACCAGAGAGGCTGAATACCGCACTGAGTCAATGCGGTCTTAGCCTCTCTGGTCTCAACACTCTGTCTGATTTTGGATTTTTTTTTCTTTTCTTCCAAAATCAGACTTGACACCAGAGAGGCTGAATACCGCACTGAGTCAATGCGGTCTTAGCCTCTCTGGTGTCAACACTGTCTGATTTTGGATTTTTTTTTTTTTTCTCCAAAATCAGACTTGACACCAGAGAGGCTGAATACCGCACTGAGTCAATGCGGTCTTAGCCTCTCTGGTCTCAACACTCTGTCTGATTTTGGATTTTTTTTTTTTTTTTTCAAAATCAGACTTGACACCAGAGAGGCTGAATACCGCACTGAGTCAATGCGGTCTTAGCGTCTCTGGTCTCAACACTCTGTCTGATTTTGGATTTTTCTTTTTTTTTTCCAAAATCAGACTTGACACCAGAGAGGCTGAATACCGCACTGAGTCAATGCGGTCTTAGCCTCTCTGGTCTCAACACTCTGTCTGATTTTGGATTTTTTTTTTTTTTTTCCCAAAATCAGACTTGACACCAGAGAGGCTGAATACCGCACTGAGTCAATGCGGTCTTAGCCTCTCTGTTGTCAACACTCTGTCTGATTTTGGATTTTTTTTTTTTTTTTTCCAAAATCAGACTTGACACCAGAGAGGCTGAATACCGCACTGAGACAATGCGGTCTTAGCCTCTCTGGTCTCAACACTCTGTCTGATTTTGGATTTTTTTTTTTCTTTTCCAAAATCAGACTTGACACCAGAGAGGCTGAATACAGCACTGAGTCAATGCGGTCTTAGCCTCTCTGGTGTCAACACTCTGTCTGATTTTGGATTTTTTTTTTTTTTTTTCCAAAATCAGACTTGACACCAGAGAGGCTGAATACCGCACTGAGTCAATGCGGTCTTAGCCTCTCTGGTGTCAACACTCCGTCTGATTTTGGATTTTTTTTTTTTTTTTTCCAAAATCAGACTTGACACCAGAGAGGCTGAATACCGCACTGAGTCAATGCGGTCTTAGCCTCTCTGGTCTCAACACTCTGTCTGATTTTGGATTTTTCTTTTTTTTTTTCCAAAATCAGACTTGACACCAGAGAGGCTGAATACCGCACTGAGTCAATGCGGTCTTAGCCTCTCTGGTCTCAACACTCTGTCTGATTTTGGATTTTTTTTTTTTTTTTTTCAAAAATCAGACTTGACACCAGAGAGGCTGAATACCGCACTGAGTCAATGCGGTCTTAGCCTCTCCGGTGTCAACACTCTGTCTGATTTTGGATTTTTCTTTTTTTTTTTCAAAATCAGACTTGACACCAGAGAGGCTGAATACCGCACTGAGTCAATGCGGTCTTAGCCTCTCTGGTCTCAACACTCTGTCTGATTTTGGATTTTTTTTTTTTTTTTTTCCAAAATCAGACTTGACACCAGAGAGGCTGAATACCGCACTGAGTCAATGCGGTCTTAGCCTCTCTGGTGTCAACACTCTGTCTGATTTTGGATTTTTTTTTTTTTTTTCCAAAATCAGACTTGACACCAGAGAGGCTGAATACCGCACTGAGTCAATGCGGTCTTAGCCTCTCTGGTGTCAACACTCTGTCTGATTTTGGATTTTTTTATTTTTTTTTCCAAAATCAGACTTGACACCAGAGAGGCTGAATACCGCACTGAGTCAATGCGGTCTTAGCGTCTCTGGTCTCAACACTCTGTCTGATTTTGGATTTTTTTTTTTTTTTTTTCCAAAATCAGACTTGACACCAGAGAGGCTGAATACCGCACTGAGTCAATGCGGTCTTAGCCTCTCTGGTCTCAACACTCTGTCTGATTTTGGATTTTTTTTTTTTTTCTTCCAAAATCAGACTTGACACCAGAGAGGCTGAATACCGCACTGAGTCAATGCGGTCTTAGCCTCTCTGATGTCAACACTGTCTGATTTTGGATTTTTTTTTTTTTTCTCCAAAATCAGACTTGACACCAGAGAGGCTGAATACCGCACTGAGTCAATGCGGTCTTAGCCTCTCTGGTCTCAACACTCTGTCTGATTTTGGATTTTTTTTTTTTTTTTCCAAAATCAGACTTGACACCAGAGAGGCTGAATACCGCACTGAGTCAATGCGGTCTTAGCCTCTCTGGTGTCAACACTCTGTCTGATTTTGGATTATTATTTTTTTTTCTAAAATCAGACTTGACACCAGAGAGGCTGAATACCGCACTGAGACAATGCGGTCTTAGCCTCTCTGGTCTCAACACTCTGTCTGATTTTGGATTTTTTTTTTTTTTTTCCAAAATCAGACTTGACACCAGAGAGGCTGAATACCGCACTGAGTCAATGCGGTCTTAGCCTCTCTGGTGTCAACACTCTGTCTGATTTTGGATTATTATTTTTTTTTTCTAAAATCAGACTTGACACCAGAGAGGCTGAATACCGCACTGAGACAATGCGGTCTTAGCCTCTCTGGTCTCAACACTCTGTCTGATTTTGGATTTTTTTTTTTCTTTTCCAAAATCAGACTTGACACCAGAGAGGCTGAATACAGCACTGAGTCAATGCGGTCTTAGCCTCTCTGGTGTCAACACTCTGTCTGATTTTGGATTTATTTTTATTTTTTTTCCAAAATCAGACTTGACACCAGAGAGGCTGAATACCGCACTGAGTCAATGCGGTCTTAGCCTCTCTGGTCTCAACACTCTGTCTGATTTTGGATTTTTTTTTTTTTTTTTCAAAAATCAGACTTGACACCAGAGAGGCTGAATACCGCACTGAGTCAATGCGGTCTTAGCCTCTCTGTTGTCAACACTCTGTCTGATTTTGGATTTTTTTTTTTTTTTTTCCAAAATCAGACTTGACACCAGAGAGGCTGAATACCGCACTGAGACAATGCGGTCTTAGCCTCTCTGGTCTCAACACTCTGTCTGATTTTGGATTTTTTTTTTCTTTTCCAAAATCAGACTTGACACCAGAGAGGCTGAATACAGCACTGAGTCAATGCGGTCTTAGCCTCTCTGGTGTCAACACTCTGTCTGATTTTGGATTTATTTTTATTTTTTTTCCAAAATCAGACTTGACACCAGAGAGGCTGAATACCGCACTGAGTCAATGCGGTCTTAGCCTCTCTGGTCTCAACACTCTGTCTGATTTTGGATTTTTTTTTTTTTTTTCCAAAATCAGACTTGACACCAGAGAGGCTGAATACCGCACTGAGTCAATGCGGTCTTAGCCTCTCTGGTGTCAACACTCCGTCTGATTTTGGATTTGTTTTTTGTTTTTTCCAAAATCAGACTTGACACCAGAGAGGCTGAATACCGCACTGAGTCAATGCGGTCTTAGCCTCTCTGGTCTCAACACTCTGTCTGATTTTGGATTTTTTTTTTTTTTTTCCAAAATCAGACTTGACACCAGAGAGGCTGAATACCGCACTGAGTCAATGCGGTCTTAGCCTCTCTGGTGTCAACACTGTCTGATTTTGGATTTTTTTTTTTTTTCTCCAAAATCAGACTTGACACCAGAGAGGCTGAATACCGCACTGAGTCAATGCGGTCTTAGCCTCTCTGGTCTCAACACTCTGTCTGATTTTGGATTTTTTTTTTTTTTTTCCAAAATCAGACTTGACACCAGAGAGGCTGAATACCGCACTGAGTCAATGCGGTCTTAGCCTCTCTGGTGTCAACACTCTGTCTGATTTTGGATTATTAATTTTTTTTTCTAAAATCAGACTTGACACCAGAGAGGCTGAATACCGCACTGAGTCAATGCGGTCTTAGCCTCTCTGGTCTCAACACTCTGTCTGATTTTGGATTTATTTTTATTTTTTTTCCAAAATCAGACTTGACACCAGAGAGGCTGAATACCGCACTGAGTCAATGCGGTCTTAGCCTCTCTGGTGTCAACACTCTGTCTGATTTTGGATTTTTTTATTTTTTTTTCCAAAATCAGACTTGACACCAGAGAGGCTGAATACCGCACTGAGTCAATGCGGTCTTAGCGTCTCTGGTCTCAACACTCTGTCTGATTTTGGATTTTTTTTTTTTTTTTTTTCCAAAATCAGACTTGACACCAGAGAGGCTGAATACCGCACTGAGTCAATGCGGTCTTAGCCTCTCTGGTCTCAACACTCTGTCTGATTTTGGATTTTTTTTTTTTTTCTTCCAAAATCAGACTTGACACCAGAGAGGCTGAATACCGCACTGAGTCAATGCGGTCTTAGCCTCTCTGGTGTCAACACTGTCTGATTTTGGATTTTTTTTTTTTTTCTCCAAAATCAGACTTGACACCAGAGAGGCTGAATACCGCACTGAGTCAATGCGGTCTTAGCCTCTCTGGTCTCAACACTCTGTCTGATTTTGGATTTTTTTTTTTTTTTTTCAAAATCAGACTTGACACCAGAGAGGCTGAATACCGCACTGAGTCAATGCGGTCTTAGCGTCTCTGGTCTCAACACTCTGTCTGATTTTGAAAAAAAAAAAAAAAAATCCAAAATCAGACTTGACACCAGAGAGGCTGAATACCGCACTGAGTCAATGCGGTCTTAGCCTCTCTGGTCTCAACACTCTGTCTGATTTTGGATTTTTTTTTTTTTTTTTCCAAAATCAGACTTGACACCAGAGAGGCTGAATACCGCACTGAGTCAATGCGGTCTTAGCCTCTCTGTTGTCAACACTCTGTCTGATTTTGGATTTTTTTTTTTTTTTTTCCAAAATCAGACTTGACACCAGAGAGGCTGAATACCGCACTGAGACAATGCGGTCTTAGCCTCTCTGGTCTCAACACTCTGTCTGATTTTGGATTTTTTTTTTTCTTTTCCAAAATCAGACTTGACACCAGAGAGGCTGAATACAGCACTGAGTCAATGCGGTCTTAGCCTCTCTGGTGTCAACACTCTGTCTGATTTTGGATTTTTTTTTTTTTTTTTTTCCAAAATCAGACTTGACACCAGAGAGGCTGAATACCGCACTGAGTCAATGCGGCCTTAGCCTCTCTGGTGTCAACACTCCGTCTGATTTTGGATTTTTTTTTTTTTTTTTCCAAAATCAGACTTGACACCAGAGAGGCTGAATACCGCACTGAGTCAATGCGGTCTTAGCCTCTCTGGTCTCAACACTCTGTCTGATTTTGGATTTTTCTTTTTTTTTTTCCAAAATCAGACTTGACACCAGAGAGGCTGAATACCGCACTGAGTCAATGCGGTCTTAGCCTCTCTGGTCTCAACACTCTGTCTGATTTTGGATTTTTTTTTTTTTTTTTCAAAAATCAGACTTGACACCAGAGAGGCTGAATACCGCACTGAGTCAATGCGGTCTTAGCCTCTCCGGTGTCAACACTCTGTCTGATTTTGGATTTTTCTTTTTTTTTTTTCAAAATCAGACTTGACACCAGAGAGGCTGAATACCGCACTGAGTCAATGCGGTCTTAGCCTCTCTGGTCTCAACACTCTGTCTGATTTTGGATTTTTTTTTTTTTTTTTCCAAAATCAGACTTGACACCAGAGAGGCTGAATACCGCACTGAGTCAATGCGGTCTTAGCCTCTCTGGTGTCAACACTCTGTCTGATTTTGGATTTTTTTTTTTTTTTTTCCAAAATCAGACTTGACACCAGAGAGGCTGAATACCGCACTGAGTCAATGCGGTCTTAGCCTCTCTGGTGTCAACACTCTGTCTGATTTTGGATTTTTTTATTTTTTTTTCCAAAATCAGACTTGACACCAGAGAGGCTGAATACCGCACTGAGTCAATGCGGTCTTAGCGTCTCTGGTCTCAACACTCTGTCTGATTTTGGATTTTTTTTTTTTTTTTTTCCAAAATCAGACTTGACACCAGAGAGGCTGAATACCGCACTGAGTCAATGCGGTCTTAGCCTCTCTGGTCTCAACACTCTGTCTGATTTTGGATTTTTTTTTTTTTTCTTCCAAAATCAGACTTGACACCAGAGAGGCTGAATACCGCACTGAGTCAATGCGGTCTTAGCCTCTCTGGTGTCAACACTGTCTGATTTTGGATTTTTTTTTTTTTTCTCCAAAATCAGACTTGACACCAGAGAGGCTGAATACCGCACTGAGTCAATGCGGTCTTAGCCTCTCTGGTCTCAACACTCTGTCTGATTTTGGATTTTTTTTTTTTTTTTTCAAAATCAGACTTGACACCAGAGAGGCTGAATACCGCACTGAGTCAATGCGGTCTTAGCGTCTCTGGTCTCAACACTCTGTCTGATTTTGGATTTTTCTTTTTTTTTTCCAAAATCAGACTTGACACCAGAGAGGCTGAATACCGCACTGAGTCAATGCGGTCTTAGCCTCTCTGGTCTCAACACTCTGTCTGATTTTGGATTTTTTTTTTTTTTTTTCCAAAATCAGACTTGACACCAGAGAGGCTGAATACCGCACTGAGTCAATGCGGTCTTAGCCTCTCTGGTGTCAACACTCTGTCTGATTTTGGATTTTTTTTTTTTTTTTTTCCAAAATCAAACTTGACACCAGAGAGGCTGAATACCGCACTGAGTCAATGCGGTCTTAGCCTCTCTTGTGTCAACACTCTGTCTGATTTTGGATTTTTTTTTTTTTTTTCCAAAATCAGACTTGACACCAGAGAGGCTGAATACCGCACTGAGTCAATGCGGTCTTAGCCTCTCTGTTGTCAACACTCTGTCTGATTTTGGATTTTTTTTTTTTTCTTCCAAAATCAGACTTGACACCAGAGAGGCTGAATACCGCACTGAGACAATGCGGTCTTAGCCTCTCTGGTCTCAACACTCTGTCTGATTTTGGATTTTTTTTTTCTTTTCCAAAATCAGACTTGACACCAGAGAGGCTGAATACAGCACTGAGTCAATGCGGTCTTAGCCTCTCTGGTGTCAACACTCTGTCTGATTTTGGATTTATTTTTATTTTTTTTCCAAAATCAGACTTGACACCAGAGAGGCTGAATACCGCACTGAGTCAATGCGGTCTTAGCCTCTCTGGTGTCAACACTCTGTCTGATTTTGGATTTTTTTTTTTTTTTTTTCCAAAATCAAACTTGACACCAGAGAGGCTGAATACCGCACTGAGTCAATGCGGTCTTAGCCTCTCTTGTGTCAACACTCTGTCTGATTTTGGATTTTTTTTTTTTTTTTCCAAAATCAGACTTGACACCAGAGAGGCTGAATACCGCACTGAGTCAATGCGGTCTTAGCCTCTCTGGTGTCAACACTCTGTCTGATTTTGCATTTTTTTTTTTTTTTTTCCAAAATCAGACTTGACACCAGAGAGGCTGAATACCGCACTGAGTCAATGCGGTCTTAGCCTCTCTGGTGTCAACACTCTGTCTGATTTTGGATTTTTTTTTTTTTTTCCAAAATCAGACTTGACACCAGAGAGGCTGAATACCGCACTGAGTCAATGCGGTCTTAGCCTCTCTGGTCTCAACACTCTGTCTGATTTTGGATTTTTTTTTTTTTTTTTCCAAAATCAGACTTGACACCAGAGAGGCTGAATACCGCACTGAGTCAATGCGGTCTTAGCGTCTCTGGTCTCAACACTCTGTCTGATTTTGGATTTTTTTTTTTTTTTTTTCCAAAATCAGACTTGACACCAGAGAGGCTGAATACCGCACTGAGTCAATGCGGTCTTAGCCTCTCTGGTCTCAACACTCTGTCTGATTTTGGATTTTTTTTTTTTTCTTCCAAAATCAGACTTGACACCAGAGAGGCTGAATACCGCACTGAGTCAATGCGGTCTTAGCCTCTCTGGTGTCAACACTCTGTCTGATTTTGGATTTTTTTTTTTTTTTTCCAAAATCAGACTTGACACCAGAGAGGCTAAATACCACACTGAGTCAATGCGGTCTCAGCCTCTCTGGTCTCAACACTCTGTCTGATTTTGGATTTTTTTTTTTTTTTTTCCAAAATCAGACTTGACACCAGAGAGGCTGAATACCGCACTGAGTCAATGCTGTCTTAGCCTCTCTGGTCTCAACACTCTGTCTGATTTTGGATTTTTTTTTTTTTTTTTCCAAAATCAGACTTGACACCAGAGAGGCTGAATACCGCACTGAGTCAATGCTGTCTTAGCCTCTCTGGTCTCAACACTCTGTCTGATTTTGGATTTTTTTTTTTTTTTTTCCAAAATCAGACTTGACACCAGAGAGGCTGAATACCGCACTGAGTCAATGCGGTCTTAGCCTCTCTGGTCTCAACACTCTGTCTGATTTTGGATTTTTTTTTTTTTTTTTCAAAATCAGACTTGACACCAGAGAGGCTGAATACCGCACTGAGTCAATGCGGTCTTAGCGTCTCTGGTCTCAACACTCTGTCTGATTTTGAAAAAAAAAAAAAAAAATCCAAAATCAGACTTGACACCAGAGAGGCTGAATACCGCACTGAGTCAATGCGGTCTTAGCCTCTCTGGTCTCAACACTCTGTCTGATTTTGGATTTTTTTTTTTTTTTTTCCAAAATCAGACTTGACACCAGAGAGGCTGAATACCGCACTGAGTCAATGCGGTCTTAGCCTCTCTGTTGTCAACACTCTGTCTGATTTTGGATTTTTTTTTTTTTTTTTCCAAAATCAGACTTGACACCAGAGAGGCTGAATACCGCACTGAGTCAATGCAGTCTTAGCCTCTCTGGTCTCAACACTCTGTCTGATTTTGGATTTTTTTTTTTTTTTTTCAAAAATCAGACTTGACACCAGAGAGGCTGAATACCGCACTGAGTCAATGCGGTCTTAGCCTCTCCGGTGTCAACACTCTGTCTGATTTTGGATTTTTCTTTTTTTTTTTTCAAAATCAGACTTGACACCAGAGAGGCTGAATACCGCACTGAGTCAATGCGGTCTTAGCCTCTCTGGTCTCAACACTCTGTCTGATTTTGGATTTTTTTTTTTTTTTTTCCAAAATCAGACTTGACACCAGAGAGGCTGAATACCGCACTGAGTCAATGCTGTCTTAGCCTCTCTGGTCTCAACACTCTGTCTGATTTTGGATTTTTTTTTTTTTTTTTCCAAAATCAGACTTGACACCAGAGAGGCTGAATACCGCACTGAGTCAATGCGGTCTTAGCCTCTCTGGTCTCAACACTCTGTCTGATTTTGGATTTTTTTTTTTTTTTTTCAAAATCAGACTTGACACCAGAGAGGCTGAATACCGCACTGAGTCAATGCGGTCTTAGCGTCTCTGGTCTCAACACTCTGTCTGATTTTGAAAAAAAAAAAAAAAAATCCAAAATCAGACTTGACACCAGAGAGGCTGAATACCGCACTGAGTCAATGCGGTCTTAGCCTCTCTGGTCTCAACACTCTGTCTGATTTTGGATTTTTTTTTTTTTTTTTCCAAAATCAGACTTGACACCAGAGAGGCTGAATACCGCACTGAGTCAATGCGGTCTTAGCCTCTCTGTTGTCAACACTCTGTCTGATTTTGGATTTTTTTTTTTTTTTTTCCAAAATCAGACTTGACACCAGAGAGGCTGAATACCGCACTGAGTCAATGCAGTCTTAGCCTCTCTGGTCTCAACACTCTGTCTGATTTTGGATTTTTTTTTTTTTTTTTCAAAAATCAGACTTGACACCAGAGAGGCTGAATACCGCACTGAGTCAATGCGGTCTTAGCCTCTCCGGTGTCAACACTCTGTCTGATTTTGGATTTTTCTTTTTTTTTTTTCAAAATCAGACTTGACACCAGAGAGGCTGAATACCGCACTGAGTCAATGCGGTCTTAGCCTCTCTGGTCTCAACACTCTGTCTGATTTTGGATTTTTTTTTTTTTTTTTCCAAAATCAGACTTGACACCAGAGAGGCTGAATACCGCACTGAGTCAATGCGGTCTTAGCCTCTCTGGTGTCAACACTCTGTCTGATTTTGGATTTTTTTTTTTTTTTTTCCAAAATCAGACTTGACACCAGAGAGGCTGAATACCGCACTGAGTCAATGCGGTCTTAGCCTCTCTGGTGTCAACACTCTGTCTGATTTTGGATTTTTTTATTTTTTTTTCCAAAATCAGACTTGACACCAGAGAGGCTGAATACCGCACTGAGTCAATGCGGTCTTAGCGTCTCTGGTCTCAACACTCTGTCTGATTTTGGATTTTTTTTTTTTTTTTTTCCAAAATCAGACTTGACACCAGAGAGGCTGAATACCGCACTGAGTCAATGCGGTCTTAGCCTCTCTGGTCTCAACACTCTGTCTGATTTTGGATTTTTTTTTTTTTTCTTCCAAAATCAGACTTGACACCAGAGAGGCTGAATACCGCACTGAGTCAATGCGGTCTTAGCCTCTCTGGTGTCAACACTGTCTGATTTTGGATTTTTTTTTTTTTCTCCAAAATCAGACTTGACACCAGAGAGGCTGAATACCGCACTGAGTCAATGCGGTCTTAGCCTCTCTGGTCTCAACACTCTGTCTGATTTTGGATTTTTTTTTTTTTTTTTCAAAATCAGACTTGACACCAGAGAGGCTGAATACCGCACTGAGTCAATGCGGTCTTAGCGTCTCTGGTCTCAACACTCTGTCTGATTTTGGATTTTTCTTTTTTTTTTCCAAAATCAGACTTGACACCAGAGAGGCTGAATACCGCACTGAGTCAATGCGGTCTTAGCCTCTCTGGTCTCAACACTCTGTCTGATTTTGGATTTTTTTTTTTTTTTTTCCAAAATCAGACTTGACACCAGAGAGGCTGAATACCGCACTGAGTCAATGCGGTCTTAGCCTCTCTGTTGTCAACACTCTGTCTGATTTTGGATTTTTTTTTTTTTTTTTCCAAAATCAGACTTGACACCAGAGAGGCTGAATACCGCACTGAGACAATGCGGTCTTAGCCTCTCTGGTCTCAACACTCTGTCTGATTTTGGATTTTTTTTTTCTTTTCCAAAATCAGACTTGACACCAGAGAGGCTGAATACAGCACTGAGTCAATGCGGTCTTAGCCTCTCTGGTGTCAACACTCTGTCTGATTTTGGATTTATTTTTATTTTTTTTCCAAAATCAGACTTGACACCAGAGAGGCTGAATACCGCACTGAGTCAATGCGGTCTTAGCCTCTCTGGTGTCAACACTCTGTCTGATTTTGGATTTTTTTTTTTTTTTTTTCCAAAATCAAACTTGACACCAGAGAGGCTGAATACCGCACTGAGTCAATGCGGTCTTAGCCTCTCTTGTGTCAACACTCTGTCTGATTTTGGATTTTTTTTTTTTTTTCCAAAATCAGACTTGACACCAGAGAGGCTGAATACCGCACTGAGTCAATGCGGTCTTAGCCTCTCTGGTGTCAACACTCTGTCTGATTTTGCATTTTTTTTTTTTTTTTTCCAAAATCAGACTTGACACCAGAGAGGCTGAATACCGCACTGAGTCAATGCGGTCTTAGCCTCTCTGGTGTCAACACTCTGTCTGATTTTGGATTTTTTTTTTTTTTTCCAAAATCAGACTTGACACCAGAGAGGCTGAATACCGCACTGAGTCAATGCGGTCTTAGCCTCTCTGGTCTCAACACTCTGTCTGATTTTGGATTTTTTTTTTTTTTTTTCTAAAATCAGTCTTGACACCACAGAGGCTGAATACCGCACTGAGTCAATGCGGTCTTAGCGTCTCTGGTCTCAACACTCTGTCTGATTTTGGATTTTTTTTTTTTTTTTTTCCAAAATCAGACTTGACACCAGAGAGGCTGAATACCGCACTGAGTCAATGCGGTCTTAGCCTCTCTGGTCTCAACACTCTGTCTGATTTTGGATTTTTTTTTTTTTCTTCCAAAATCAGACTTGACACCAGAGAGGCTGAATACCGCACTGAGTCAATGCGGTCTTAGCCTCTCTGGTGTCAACACTCTGTCTGATTTTGGATTTTTTTTTTTTTCTCCAAAATCAGACTTGACACCAGAGAGGCTGAATACCGCACTGAGTCAATGCGGTCTTAGCCTCTCTGGTCTCAACACTCTGTCTGATTTTGGATTTTTTTTTTTTTTTTCCAAAATCAGACTTGACACCAGAGAGGCTGAATACCGCACTGAGTCAATGCGGTCTTAGCCTCTCTGGTGTCAACACTGTCTGATTTTGGATTTTTTTTTTTTTTTTCCAAAATCAGACTTGACACCAGAGAGGCTAAATACCACACTGAGTCAATGCGGTCTCAGCCTCTCTGGTCTCAACACTCTGTCTGATTTTGGATTTTTTTTTTTTTTTTTCCAAAATCAGACTTGACACCAGAGAGGCTGAATACCGCACTGAGTCAATGCTGTCTTAGCCTCTCTGGTCTCAACACTCTGTCTGATTTTGGATTTTTTTTTTTTTTTTTCCAAAATCAGACTTGACACCAGAGAGGCTGAATACCGCACTGAGTCAATGCGGTCTTAGCCTCTCTGGTGTCAACACTCTGTCTGATTTTGGATTTTTTTTTTTTTTTTTCCAAAATCAGACTTGACACCAGAGAGGCTGAATACCGCACTGAGTCAATGCGGTCTTAGCGTCTCTGGTCTCAACACTCTGTCTGATTTTGGATTTTTTTTTTTTTTTTTTCCAAAATCAGACTTGACACCAGAGAGGCTGAATACCGCACTGAGTCAATGCGGTCTTAGCCTCTCTGGTGTCAACACTCTGTCTGATTTTGGATTTTTTTTTTTTTTTCCAAAATCAGACTTGACACCAGAGAGGCTGAATACCGCACTGAGTCAATGCGGTCTTAGCCTCTCTGGTGTCAACACTCTGTCTGATTTTGGATTTTTTTTTTTTTTTTTCCAAAATCAGACTTGACACCAGAGAGGCTGAATACCGCACTGAGTCAATGCGGTCTTAGCGTCTCTGGTCTCAACACTCTGTCTGATTTTGGATTTTTTTTTTTTTTTTTTCCAAAATCAGACTTGACACCAGAGAGGCTGAATACCGCACTGAGTCAATGCGGTCTTAGCCTCTCTGGTCTCAACACTCTGTCTGATTTTGGATTTTTTTTTTTTTCTTCCAAAATCAGACTTGACACCAGAGAGGCTGAATACCGCACTGAGTCAATGCGGTCTTAGCCTCTCTGGTGTCAACACTCTGTCTGATTTTGGATTTTTTTTTTTTTTTTCCAAAATCAGACTTGACACCAGAGAGGCTAAATACCACACTGAGTCAATGCGGTCTCAGCCTCTCTGGTCTCAACACTCTGTCTGATTTTGGATTTTTTTTTTTTTTTTTCCAAAATCAGACTTGACACCAGAGAGGCTGAATACCGCACTGAGTCAATGCTGTCTTAGCCTCTCTGGTCTCAACACTCTGTCTGATTTTGGATTTTTTTTTTTTTTTTTCCAAAATCAGACTTGACACCAGAGAGGCTGAATACCGCACTGAGTCAATGCTGTCTTAGCCTCTCTGGTCTCAACACTCTGTCTGATTTTGGATTTTTTTTTTTTTTTTTCCAAAATCAGACTTGACACCAGAGAGGCTGAATACCGCACTGAGTCAATGCGGTCTTAGCCTCTCTGGTCTCAACACTCTGTCTGATTTTGGATTTTTTTTTTTTTTTTTCAAAATCAGACTTGACACCAGAGAGGCTGAATACCGCACTGAGTCAATGCGGTCTTAGCGTCTCTGGTCTCAACACTCTGTCTGATTTTGAAAAAAAAAAAAAAAAATCCAAAATCAGACTTGACACCAGAGAGGCTGAATACCGCACTGAGTCAATGCGGTCTTAGCCTCTCTGGTCTCAACACTCTGTCTGATTTTGGATTTTTTTTTTTTTTTTTCCAAAATCAGACTTGACACCAGAGAGGCTGAATACCGCACTGAGTCAATGCGGTCTTAGCCTCTCTGTTGTCAACACTCTGTCTGATTTTGGATTTTTTTTTTTTTTTTTCCAAAATCAGACTTGACACCAGAGAGGCTGAATACCGCACTGAGTCAATGCAGTCTTAGCCTCTCTGGTCTCAACACTCTGTCTGATTTTGGATTTTTTTTTTTTTTTTTCAAAAATCAGACTTGACACCAGAGAGGCTGAATACCGCACTGAGTCAATGCGGTCTTAGCCTCTCCGGTGTCAACACTCTGTCTGATTTTGGATTTTTCTTTTTTTTTTTTCAAAATCAGACTTGACACCAGAGAGGCTGAATACCGCACTGAGTCAATGCGGTCTTAGCCTCTCTGGTCTCAACACTCTGTCTGATTTTGGATTTTTTTTTTTTTTTTTCCAAAATCAGACTTGACACCAGAGAGGCTGAATACCGCACTGAGTCAATGCGGTCTTAGCCTCTCTGGTGTCAACACTCTGTCTGATTTTGGATTTTTTTTTTTTTTTTCCAAAATCAGACTTGACACCAGAGAGGCTGAATACCGCACTGAGTCAATGCGGTCTTAGCCTCTCTGGTGTCAACACTCTGTCTGATTTTGGATTTTTTTATTTTTTTTTCCAAAATCAGACTTGACACCAGAGAGGCTGAATACCGCACTGAGTCAATGCGGTCTTAGCGTCTCTGGTCTCAACACTCTGTCTGATTTTGGATTTTTTTTTTTTTTTTTTCCAAAATCAGACTTGACACCAGAGAGGCTGAATACCGCACTGAGTCAATGCGGTCTTAGCCTCTCTGGTCTCAACACTCTGTCTGATTTTGGATTTTTTTTTTTTTTCTTCCAAAATCAGACTTGACACCAGAGAGGCTGAATACCGCACTGAGTCAATGCGGTCTTAGCCTCTCTGGTGTCAACACTGTCTGATTTTGGATTTTTTTTTTTTTCTCCAAAATCAGACTTGACACCAGAGAGGCTGAATACCGCACTGAGTCAATGCGGTCTTAGCCTCTCTGGTCTCAACACTCTGTCTGATTTTGGATTTTTTTTTTTTTTTTTCAAAATCAGACTTGACACCAGAGAGGCTGAATACCGCACTGAGTCAATGCGGTCTTAGCGTCTCTGGTCTCAACACTCTGTCTGATTTTGGATTTTTCTTTTTTTTTTCCAAAATCAGACTTGACACCAGAGAGGCTGAATACCGCACTGAGTCAATGCGGTCTTAGCCTCTCTGGTCTCAACACTCTGTCTGATTTTGGATTTTTTTTTTTTTTTTTCCAAAATCAGACTTGACACCAGAGAGGCTGAATACCGCACTGAGTCAATGCGGTCTTAGCCTCTCTGTTGTCAACACTCTGTCTGATTTTGGATTTTTTTTTTTTTTTTTCCAAAATCAGACTTGACACCAGAGAGGCTGAATACCGCACTGAGACAATGCGGTCTTAGCCTCTCTGGTCTCAACACTCTGTCTGATTTTGGATTTTTTTTTTCTTTTCCAAAATCAGACTTGACACCAGAGAGGCTGAATACAGCACTGAGTCAATGCGGTCTTAGCCTCTCTGGTGTCAACACTCTGTCTGATTTTGGATTTATTTTTATTTTTTTTCCAAAATCAGACTTGACACCAGAGAGGCTGAATACCGCACTGAGTCAATGCGGTCTTAGCCTCTCTGGTGTCAACACTCTGTCTGATTTTGGATTTTTTTTTTTTTTTTTTCCAAAATCAAACTTGACACCAGAGAGGCTGAATACCGCACTGAGTCAATGCGGTCTTAGCCTCTCTTGTGTCAACACTCTGTCTGATTTTGGATTTTTTTTTTTTTTTCCAAAATCAGACTTGACACCAGAGAGGCTGAATACCGCACTGAGTCAATGCGGTCTTAGCCTCTCTGGTGTCAACACTCTGTCTGATTTTGCATTTTTTTTTTTTTTTTTCCAAAATCAGACTTGACACCAGAGAGGCTGAATACCGCACTGAGTCAATGCGGTCTTAGCCTCTCTGGTGTCAACACTCTGTCTGATTTTGGATTTTTTTTTTTTTTTCCAAAATCAGACTTGACACCAGAGAGGCTGAATACCGCACTGAGTCAATGCGGTCTTAGCCTCTCTGGTGTCAACACTCTGTCTGATTTTGGATTATTATTTTTTTTTTCTAAAATCAGACTTGACACCAGAGAGGCTGAATACCGCACTGAGACAATGCGGTCTTAGCCTCTCTGGTCTCAACACTCTGTCTGATTTTGGATTTTTTTTTTTCTTTTCCAAAATCAGACTTGACACCAGAGAGGCTGAATACAGCACTGAGTCAATGCGGTCTTAGCCTCTCTGGTGTCAACACTCTGTCTGATTTTGGATTTATTTTTATTTTTTTTCCAAAATCAGACTTGACACCAGAGAGGCTGAATACCGCACTGAGTCAATGCGGTCTTAGCCTCTCTGGTCTCAACACTCTGTCTGATTTTGGATTTTTTTTTTTTTTTTTCAAAAATCAGACTTGACACCAGAGAGGCTGAATACCGCACTGAGTCAATGCGGTCTTAGCCTCTCTGTTGTCAACACTCTGTCTGATTTTGGATTTTTTTTTTTTTTTTTCCAAAATCAGACTTGACACCAGAGAGGCTGAATACCGCACTGAGACAATGCGGTCTTAGCCTCTCTGGTCTCAACACTCTGTCTGATTTTGGATTTTTTTTTTCTTTTCCAAAATCAGACTTGACACCAGAGAGGCTGAATACAGCACTGAGTCAATGCGGTCTTAGCCTCTCTGGTGTCAACACTCTGTCTGATTTTGGATTTATTTTTATTTTTTTTCCAAAATCAGACTTGACACCAGAGAGGCTGAATACCGCACTGAGTCAATGCGGTCTTAGCCTCTCTGGTCTCAACACTCTGTCTGATTTTGGATTTTTTTTTTTTTTTTCCAAAATCAGACTTGACACCAGAGAGGCTGAATACCGCACTGAGTCAATGCGGTCTTAGCCTCTCTGGTGTCAACACTCCGTCTGATTTTGGATTTGTTTTTTGTTTTTTCCAAAATCAGACTTGACACCAGAGAGGCTGAATACCGCACTGAGTCAATGCGGTCTTAGCCTCTCTGGTCTCAACACTCTGTCTGATTTTGGATTTTTTTTTTTTTTTTCCAAAATCAGACTTGACACCAGAGAGGCTGAATACCGCACTGAGTCAATGCGGTCTTAGCCTCTCTGGTGTCAACACTGTCTGATTTTGGATTTTTTTTTTTTTTCTCCAAAATCAGACTTGACACCAGAGAGGCTGAATACCGCACTGAGTCAATGCGGTCTTAGCCTCTCTGGTCTCAACACTCTGTCTGATTTTGGATTTTTTTTTTTTTTTTCCAAAATCAGACTTGACACCAGAGAGGCTGAATACCGCACTGAGTCAATGCGGTCTTAGCCTCTCTGGTGTCAACACTCTGTCTGATTTTGGATTATTAATTTTTTTTTCTAAAATCAGACTTGACACCAGAGAGGCTGAATACCGCACTGAGTCAATGCGGTCTTAGCCTCTCTGGTCTCAACACTCTGTCTGATTTTGGATTTATTTTTATTTTTTTTCCAAAATCAGACTTGACACCAGAGAGGCTGAATACCGCACTGAGTCAATGCGGTCTTAGCCTCTCTGGTGTCAACACTCTGTCTGATTTTGGATTTTTTTATTTTTTTTTCCAAAATCAGACTTGACACCAGAGAGGCTGAATACCGCACTGAGTCAATGCGGTCTTAGCGTCTCTGGTCTCAACACTCTGTCTGATTTTGGATTTTTTTTTTTTTTTTTTTCCAAAATCAGACTTGACACCAGAGAGGCTGAATACCGCACTGAGTCAATGCGGTCTTAGCCTCTCTGGTCTCAACACTCTGTCTGATTTTGGATTTTTTTTTTTTTTCTTCCAAAATCAGACTTGACACCAGAGAGGCTGAATACAGCACTGAGTCAATGCGGTCTTAGCCTCTCTGGTGTCAACACTCTGTCTGATTTTGGATTTATTTTTATTTTTTTTCCAAAATCAGACTTGACACCAGAGAGGCTGAATACCGCACTGAGTCAATGCGGTCTTAGCCTCTCTGGTGTCAACACTCTGTCTGATTTTGGATTTTTTTTTTTTTTTTTTCCAAAATCAAACTTGACACCAGAGAGGCTGAATACCGCACTGAGTCAATGCGGTCTTAGCCTCTCTTGTGTCAACACTCTGTCTGATTTTGGATTTTTTTTTTTTTTTCCAAAATCAGACTTGACACCAGAGAGGCTGAATACCGCACTGAGTCAATGCGGTCTTAGCCTCTCTGGTGTCAACACTCTGTCTGATTTTGCATTTTTTTTTTTTTTTTTCCAAAATCAGACTTGACACCAGAGAGGCTGAATACCGCACTGAGTCAATGCGGTCTTAGCCTCTCTGGTGTCAACACTCTGTCTGATTTTGGATTTTTTTTTTTTTTTCCAAAATCAGACTTGACACCAGAGAGGCTGAATACCGCACTGAGTCAATGCGGTCTTAGCCTCTCTGGTCTCAACACTCTGTCTGATTTTGGATTTTTTTTTTTTTTTTTCTAAAATCAGTCTTGACACCACAGAGGCTGAATACCGCACTGAGTCAATGCGGTCTTAGCGTCTCTGGTCTCAACACTCTGTCTGATTTTGGATTTTTTTTTTTTTTTTTTCCAAAATCAGACTTGACACCAGAGAGGCTGAATACCGCACTGAGTCAATGCGGTCTTAGCCTCTCTGGTCTCAACACTCTGTCTGATTTTGGATTTTTTTTTTTTTCTTCCAAAATCAGACTTGACACCAGAGAGGCTGAATACCGCACTGAGTCAATGCGGTCTTAGCCTCTCTGGTGTCAACACTCTGTCTGATTTTGGATTTTTTTTTTTTTCTCCAAAATCAGACTTGACACCAGAGAGGCTGAATACCGCACTGAGTCAATGCGGTCTTAGCCTCTCTGGTCTCAACACTCTGTCTGATTTTGGATTTTTTTTTTTTTTTTCCAAAATCAGACTTGACACCAGAGAGGCTGAATACCGCACTGAGTCAATGCGGTCTTAGCCTCTCTGGTGTCAACACTGTCTGATTTTGGATTTTTTTTTTTTTTTTCCAAAATCAGACTTGACACCAGAGAGGCTAAATACCACACTGAGTCAATGCGGTCTCAGCCTCTCTGGTCTCAACACTCTGTCTGATTTTGGATTTTTTTTTTTTTTTTTCCAAAATCAGACTTGACACCAGAGAGGCTGAATACCGCACTGAGTCAATGCTGTCTTAGCCTCTCTGGTCTCAACACTCTGTCTGATTTTGGATTTTTTTTTTTTTTTTTCCAAAATCAGACTTGACACCAGAGAGGCTGAATACCGCACTGAGTCAATGCGGTCTTAGCCTCTCTGGTGTCAACACTCTGTCTGATTTTGGATTTTTTTTTTTTTTTTCCAAAATCAGACTTGACACCAGAGAGGCTGAATACCGCACTGAGTCAATGCGGTCTTAGCCTCTCTGGTGTCAACACTCCGTCTGATTTTGGATTTTTTTTTTTTTTTTCCAAAATCAGACTTGACACCAGAGAGGCTGAATACCGCACTGAGTCAATGCGGTCTTAGCCTCTCTGGTCTCAACACTCTGTCTGATTTTGGATTTTTCTTTTTTTTTTCCAAAATCAGACTTGACACCAGAGAGGCTGAATACCGCACTGAGTCAATGCGGTCTTAGCCTCTCTGGTCTCAACACTCTGTCTGATTTTGGATTTTTTTTTTTTTTTTTTCAAAAATCAGACTTGACACCAGAGAGGCTGAATACCGCACTGAGTCAATGCAGTCTTAGCCTCTCTGGTCTCAACACTCTGTCTGATTTTGGATTTATTTTTATTTTTTTCCAAAATCAGACTTGACACCAGAGAGGCTGAATACCGCACTGAGTCAATGCGGTCTTAGCCTCTCTGGTGTCAACACTCTGTCTGATTTTGGATTTTTCTTTTTTTTTTTTCAAAATCAGACTTGACACCAGAGAGGCTGAATACCGCACTGAGTCAATGCGGTCTTAGCCTCTCTGGTCTCAACACTCTGTCTGATTTTGGATTTTTTTTTTTTTTTTTTCCAAAATCAGACTTGACACCAGAGAGGCTGAATACCGCACTGAGTCAATGCGGTCTTAGCCTCTCTGGTGTCAACACTCTGTCTGATTTTGGATTTTTTTTTTTTTTTTTCCAAAATCAGACTTGACACCAGAGAGGCTGAATACCGCACTGAGTCAATGCGGTCTTAGCCTCTCTGGTCTCAACACTCTGTCTGATTTTGGATTTTTTTTTTTTTTTTTCCAAAATCAGACTTGACACCAGAGAGGCTGAATACCGCACTGAGTCAATGCGGTCTTAGCCTCTCTGGTCTCAACACTCTGTCTGATTTTGGATTTTTTTTTTTTTTTTCCAAAATCAGACTTGACACCAGAGAGGCTGAATAGAGCACTGAGTCAATGCGGTGTTAGCCTCTCTGGTGTCAACACTCTGTCTGATTTTGGATTTTTTTTTTCTTTCTCCAAAATCAGACTTGACACCAGAGAGGCTGAATACAGCACTGAGTCAATGCGGTCTTAGCCTCTCTGGTGTCAACACTCTGTCTGATTTTTGATTTTTTTTATTTTTTTTTCCAAAATCAGACTTGACACCAGAGAGGCTGAATACCGCACAGAGTCAATGCGGTCTTAGCCTCTCTGGTGTCAACACTCTGTCTGATTTTGGATTTTTTTATTTTTTTTTCCAAAATCAGACTTGACACCAGAGAGGCTGAATACCGCACTGAGTCAATGCGGTCTTAGCCTCTCTGGTCTCAACACTCTGTCTGATTTTGGATTTTTTTTTTTTTTTTCCAAAATCAGACTTGACACCAGAGAGGCTGAATACCGCACTGAGTCAATGCGGTCTTAGCCTCTCTGGTGTCAACACTCTGTCTGATTTTGGATTTTTTTTTCTTTTCTCCAAAATCAGACTTGACACCAGAGAGGCTGAATACAGCACTGAGTCAATGCGGTCTTAGCCTCTCTGGTGTCAACACTCTGTCTGATTTTGGATTTTTTTTATTTTTTTTTCCCAAATCAGACTTGACACCAGAGAGGCTGAATACCGCACAGATTCAATGCGGTCTTAGCCTCTCTGGTGTCAACACTCTGTCTGATTTTGGATTTTTTTATTTTTTTTTCCAAAATCAGACTTGACACCAGAGAGGCTGAATACCGCACTGAGTCAATGCGGTCTTAGCCTCTCTGGTCTCAACACTCTGTCTGATTTTGGATTTTTTTTTTTTTTTTCCAAAATCAGACTTGACACCAGAGAGGCTGAATACCGCACTGAGTCAATGCGGTCTTAGCCTCTCTGGTGTCAACACTCTGTCTGATTTTGGATTTTTTTTTTTTTTTTCCAAAATCAGACTTGACACCAGAGAGGCTGAATACCGCACTGAGTCAATGCGGTCTTAGCCTCTCTGGTCTCAACACTCTGTCTGATTTTGGATTTTTTTTTTTTTTTTTTCCAAAATCAGACTTGACACCAGAGAGGCTGAATACCGCACTGAGTCAATGCGGTCTTAGCCTCTCTGTTGTCAACACTCTGTCTGATTTTGGATTTTTTTTTTTTTTTTTCCAAAATCAGACTTGACACCAGAGAGGCTGAATACCGCACTGAGTCAATGCGGTCTTAGCCTCTCTGGTCTCAACACTCTGTCTGATTTTGGATTTTTTTTTTTTTTTTCCAAAATCAGACTTGACACCAGAGAGGCTGAATACCGCACTGAGTCAATGCGGTCTTAGCCTCTCTGGTGTCAACACTCTGTCTGATTTTGGATTTTTTTTTTTTTTTTCTAAAATCAGACTTGACACCAGAGAGGCTGAATACTGCACTGAGTCAATGCGGTCTTAGCCTCTCTGGTGTCAACACTCTGTCTGATTTTGGATTTTTTTTTTTTTTTTTCAAAATCAGACTTGACACCAGAGAGGCTGAATACCGCACTGAGTCAATGCGGTCTTAGCCTCTCTGGTCTCAACACTCTGTCTGATTTTGGATTTTTTTTTTTTTTTTCCAAAATCAGACTTGACACCAGAGAGGCTGAATACCGCACTGAGTCAATGCGGTCTTAGCCTCTCTGGTGTCAACACTTTGTCTGATTTTGGATTTTTTTTTTTCTTCTCCAAAATCAGACTTGACACCAGAGAGGCTGAATACAGCACTGAGTCAATGCGGTCTTAGCCTCTCTGGTGTCAACACTCTGTCTGATTTTGGATTTTTTTTATTTTTTTTTCCAAAATCAGACTTGACACCAGAGAGGCTGAATACCGCACAGATTAAATGCGGTCTTAGCCTCTCTGGTGTCAACACTCTGTCTGATTTTGGATTTTTTTATTTTTTTTTCCAAAATCAGACTTGACACCAGAGAGGCTGAATACCGCACTGAGTCAATGCGGTCTTAGCCTCTCTGGTCTCAACACTCTGTCTGATTTTGGATTTTTTTTTTTTTTTTCCAAAATCAGACTTGACACCAGAGAGGCTGAATACCGCACTGAGTCAATGCGGTCTTAGCCTCTCTGGTGTCAACACTCTGTCTGATTTTGGATTTTTTTTTTTTTTTTCCAAAATCAGACTTGACACCAGAGAGGCTGAATACCGCACTGAGTCAATGCGGTCTTAGCCTCTCTGGTCTCAACACTCTGTCTGATTTTGGATTTTTTTTTTTTTTTTTTCCAAAATCAGACTTGACACCAGAGAGGCTGAATACCGCACTGAGTCAATGCGGTCTTAGCCTCTCTGTTGTCAACACTCTGTCTGATTTTGGATTTTTTTATTTTTTTTTCCAAAATCAGACTTGACACCAGAGAGGCTGAATACCGCACTGAGTCAATGCGGTCTTAGCCTCTCTGGTCTCAACACTCTGTCTGATTTTGGATTTTTTTTTTTTTTTTCCAAAATCAGACTTGACACCAGAGAGGCTGAATACCGCACTGAGTCAATGCGGTCTTAGCCTCTCTGGTGTCAACACTCTGTCTGATTTTGGATTATTATTTTTTTTTTCTAAAATCAGACTTGACACCAGAGAGGCTGAATACCGCACTGAGTCAATGCGGTCTTAGCCTCTCTGGTCTCAACACTCTGTCTGATTTTGGATTTATTTTTATTTTTTTTCCAAAATCAGACTTGACACCAGAGAGGCTGAATACCGCACTGAGTCAATGCGGTCTTAGCCTCTCTGGTGTCAACACTCTGTCTGATTTTGGATTTTTTTTTTTTTTTTTCCAAAATCAAACTTGACACCAGAGAGGCTGAATACCGCACTGAGTCAATGCGGTCTTAGCCTCTCTTGTGTCAACACTCTGTCTGATTTTGGATTTTCTTTTTTTTTTTCCAAAATCAGACTTGACACCAGAGAGGCTGAATACCGCACTGAGTCAATGCGGTCTTAGCCTCTCTGGTGTCAACACTCTGTCTGATTTTGGATTTTTTTTTTTTTTTTCCAAAATAAGACTTGACACCAGAGAGGCTGAATACCGCACTGAGTCAATGCGGTCTTAGCCTCGCTGGTGTCAACACTCTGTCTGATTTTGGATTTTTTTTTTTTTTTTTCCAAAATCAGACTTGACACCAGAGAGGCTGAATACCGCACTGAGGCAATGCGGTCTTAGCCTCTCTGGTGTCAACACTCTGTCTGATTTTGCATTTTTTTTTTTTTTTTTCCAAAATCAGACTTGACACCAGAGAGGCTGAATACCGCACTGAGTCAATGCGGTCTTAGCCTCTCTGGTGTCAACACTCTGTCTGATTTTGGATTTTTTTTTTTTTTTTTTCCAAAATCAGACGACACCAGAGAGGCTGAATACCGCACTGAGTCAATGCGGTCTTAGCCTCTCTGGTCTCAACACTCTGTCTGATTTTGGATTTTTTTTTTTTTTTTTTCCAAAATCAGACTTGACACCAGAGAGGCTGAATACCGCACTGAGTCAATGCGGTCTTAGCCTCTCTGGTGTCAACACTCTGTCTGATTTTGGATTTTTTTTTTTTTTTTTCCAAAATCAGACTTGACACCAGAGAGGCTGAATACTGCACTGAGTCAATGCGGTCTTAGCCTCTCTGGTCTCAACACTCTGTCTGATTTTGGATTTTTTTTATTTTTTTTCCAAAATCAGACTTGACACCAGAGAGGCTGAATACCGCTCTGAGTCAATGCGGTCTTATCCTCTCTGGTCTCAACACTCTGTCTGATTTTGGATTTTTTTTTTTTTTTTCCAAAATCAGACTTGACACCAGAGAGGCTGAATACCGCACTGAGTCAATGCGGTCTTAGCTCTCTGGTCTCAACACTCTGTCTGATTTTGGATTTTTTTTTTTTTTTCCAAAATCAGACTTGACACCAGAGAGGCTGAATACCGCTCTGAGTCAATGCGGTCTTAGCCTCTCTGGTCTCAACACTCTGTCTGATTTTAGATTTTTTTTTTTTTTTTCCAAAATCAGACTTGACACCAGAGAGGCTGAATACCGCACTGAGTCAATGCGGTCTTAGCCTCTCTGGTGTCAACACTCTGTCTGATTTTGGATTTTTTTTTTTTTTTTTCCAAAATCAGACTTGACACCAGAGAGGCTGAATACCGCACTGAATCAATGCGGTCTTAGCCTCTCTGGTCTCAACACTCTGTCTGATTTTGGATTTTTTTTTTTTTTTTTTCCAAAATCAGACTTGACACCAGAGAGGCTGAATACCGCACTGAGTCAATGCGGTCTTAGCCTCTCTGGTGTCAACACTCTGTCTGATTTTGGATTTTTTTTTTTTTTTTTCCAAAATCAGACTTGACACCAGAGAGGCTGAATACTGCACTGAGTCAATGCGGTCTTAGCCTCTCTGGTCTCAACACTCTGTCTGATTTTGGATTTTTTTTTTTTTTTTCCAAAATCAGACTTGACACCAGAGAGGCTGAATACCGCACTGAGTCAATGCGGTCTTAGCCTCTCTGGTGTCAACACTCTGTCTGATTTTTTTTTTTTTTTTTTTTTTTTCAAAAATCAGACTTGACACCAGAGAGGCTGAATACCGCACTGAGTCAATGCGGTCTTAGCCTCTCTGGTGTCAACACTCTGTCTGATTTTTTTTTTTTTTTTTTTTTTCCAAAATCAGACTTGACACCAGAGAGGCTGAATACCGCACTGAGTCAATGCGGTCTTAGCATCTCTGGTCTCAACACTCTGTCTGATTTTGGATTTTTTTTTTTTTTTTCCCAAAATCAGACTTGACACCAGAGAGGCTGAATACCGCACTGAGTCAATGCGGTCTTAGCCTCTCTGGTGTCAACACTCTGTCTGATTTTGGATTTTTTTTTTTTTTTTTCCAAAATCAGACTTGACACCAGAGAGGCTGAATACCGCACTGAGTCAATGCGGTCTTAGCTCTCTGGTCTCAACACTCTGTCTGATTTTGGATTTTTTTTTTTTTTTCCAAAATCAGACTTGACACCAGAGAGGCTGAATACCGCTCTGAGTCAATGCGGTCTTAGCCTCTCTGGTCTCAACACTCTGTCTGATTTTGGATTTTTTTTTTTTTTTTTTCCAAAATCAGACTTGACACCAGAGAGGCTGAATACCGCACTGAGTCAATGCGGTCTTAGCCTCTCTGGTGTCAACACTCTGTCTGATTTTGGATTTTTTTTTTTGTTTTTTCCAAAATCAGACTTGACACCAGAGAGGCTGAATACCGCACTGAATCAATGCGGTCTTAGCCTCTCTGGTCTCAACACTCTGTCTGATTTTGGATTTTTTTTTTTTTTTTTTTCAAAATCAGACTTGACACCAGAGAGGCTGAATACCGCACTGAGTCAATGCAGTCTTAGCCTCTCTGGTGTCAACACTCTGTCTGATTTTGGATTTTTTTTTTTTTTTTCCAAAATCAGACTTGACACCAGAGAGGCTGAATACTGCACTGAGTCAATGCGGTCTTAGCCTCTCTGGTCTCAACACTCTGTCTGATTTTGGATTTTTTTTTTTTTTTTCCAAAATCAGACTTGACACCAGAGAGGCTGAATACCGCACTGAGTCAATGCGGTCTTAGCCTCTCTGGTGTCAACACTCTGTCTGATTTTTTTTTTTTTTTTTTTTTTTTCCAAAATCAGACTTGACACCAGAGAGGCTGAATACCGCACTGAGTCAATGCGGTCTTAGCCTCTCTGGTGTCAACACTCTGTCTGATTTTTTTTTTTTTTTTTTTTTTTCCAAAATCAGACTTGACACCAGAGAGGCTGAATACCGCACTGAGTCAATGCGGTCTTAGCCTCTCTGGTCTCAACACTCTGTCTGATTTTGGATTTTTTTTTTTTTTTCCCCAAAATCAGACTTGACACCAGAGAGGCTGAATACCGCACTGAGTCAATGCGGTCTTAGCCTCTCTGGTGTCAACACTCTGTCTGATTTTGGATTTTTTTTTTTTTTTTTCCAAAATCAGACTTGACACCAGAGAGGCTGAATACCGCACTGAGTCAATGCGGTCTTAGCTCTCTGGTCTCAACACTCTGTCTGATTTTGGATTTTTTTTTTTTTTTTCCAAAATCAGACTTGACACCAGAGAGGCTGAATACCGCTCTGAGTCAATGCGGTCTTAGCCTCTCTGGTCTCAACACTCTGTCTGATTTTGGATTTTTTTTTTTTTTTTTTCCAAAATCAGACTTGACACCAGAG
This sequence comes from Poromitra crassiceps, assembly GCF_964638095.1. Classification (NCBI taxonomy): domain Eukaryota; kingdom Metazoa; phylum Chordata; class Actinopteri; order Beryciformes; family Melamphaidae; genus Poromitra; species Poromitra crassiceps. Next base: position 148,471 of record NW_028152214.1, on the reverse strand, counting down.
AGGCTGAATACCGCACTGAGTCAATGCGGTCTTAGCCTCTCTGGTGTCAACACTCTGTCTGATTTTGGATTTTTTTTTTTTTTTTTTCCAAAATCAGACTTGACACCAGAGAGGCTGAATACCGCACTGAGTCAATGCGGTCTTAGCCTCTCTGGTCTCAACACTCTGTCTGATTTTGGATTTTTTTTTTTTTTTTTTCCAAAATCAGACTTGACACCAGAGAGGCTGAATACCGCACTGAGTCAATGCGGTCTTAGCCTCTCTGGTGTCAACACTCTGTCTGATTTTGGATTTTTTTTTTTTTTTTTCCAAAATCAGACTTGACACCAGAGAGGCTGAATACCGCACTGAGTCAATGCGGTCTTAGCCTCTCTGGTCTCAACACTCTGTCTGATTTTGGATTTTTTTTTTTTTTTTTTCCAAAATCAGACTTGACACCAGAGAGGCTGAATACCGCACTGAGTCAATGCGGTCTTAGCCTCTCTGGTGTCAACACTCTGTCTGATTTTGGATTTTTTTTTTTTTTTTTCCAAAATCAGACTTGACACCAGAGAGGCTGAATACTGCACTGAGTCAATGCGGTCTTAGCCTCTCTGGTCTCAACACTCTGTCTGATTTTGGATTTTTTTTTTTTTTTTCCAAAATCAGACTTGACACCAGAGAGGCTGAATACCGCACTGAGTCAATGCGGTCTTAGCCTCTCTGGTGTCAACACTCTGTCTGATTTTTTTTTTTTTTTTTTTTTTTTTCCAAAATCAGACTTGACACCAGAGAGGCTGAATACCGCACTGAGTCAATGCGGTCTTAGCCTCTCTGGTGTCAACACTCTGTCTGATTTTTTTTTTTTTTTTTTTTTTTCAAAATCAGACTTGACACCAGAGAGGCTGAATACCGCACTGAGTCAATGCGGTCTTAGCCTCTCTGGTCTCAACACTCTGTCTGATTTTGGATTTTTTTTTTTTTTTTCCCAAAATCAGACTTGACACCAGAGAGGCTGAATACCGCACTGAGTCAATGCGGTCTTAGCCTCTCTGGTGTCAACACTCTGTCTGATTTTGGATTTTTTTTTTTTTTTTTCCAAAATCAGACTTGACACCAGAGAGGCTGAATACCGCACTGAGTCAATGCGGTCTTAGCTCTCTGGTCTCAACACTCTGTCTGATTTTGGATTTTTTTTTTTTTTTCCAAAATCAGACTTGACACCAGAGAGGCTGAATACCGCTCTGAGTCAATGCGGTCTTAGCCTCTCTGGTCTCAACACTCTGTCTGATTTTAGATTTTTTTTTTTTTTTTCCAAAATCAGACTTGACACCAGAGAGGCTGAATACCGCACTGAGTCAATGCGGTCTTAGCCTCTCTGGTGTCAACACTCTGTCTGATTTTGGATTTTTTTTTTTTTTTTCCAAAATCAGACTTGACACCAGAGAGGCTGAATACCGCACTGAGTCAATGCGGTCTTAGCCTCTCTGGTCTCAACACTCTGTCTGATTTTTGATTTTTTTTTTTTTTTTTTCCAAAATCAGACTTGACACCAGAGAGGCTGAATACCGCACTGAGTCAATGCGGTCTTAGCCTCTCTGGTGTCAACACTCTGTCTGATTTTGGATTTTTTTTTTTTTTTTTTCCAAAATCAGACTTGACACCAGAGAGGCTGAATACCGCACTGAGTCAATGCGGTCTTAGCCTCTCTGGTGTCAACACTCTGTCTGATTTTGGATTTTTTTTTTTTTTTTTCCAAAATCAGACTTGACACCAGAGAGGCTGAATACCGCACTGAGTCAATGCGGTCTTAGCCTCTCTGGTCTCAACACTCTGTCTGATTTTTGATTTTTTTTTTTTTTTTTTCCAAAATCAGACTTGACACCAGAGAGGCTGAATACCGCACTGAGTCAATGCGGTCTTAGCCTCTCTGGTGTCAACACTCTGTCTGATTTTGGATTTTTTTTTTTTTTTTTTCCAAAATCAGACTTGACACCAGAGAGGCTGAATACCGCACTGAGTCAATGCGGTCTTAGCCTCTCTGGTCTCAACACTCTGTCTGATTTTGGATTTTTTTTTTTTTTTTTCCAAAATCAGACTTGACACCAGAGAGGCTGAATACCGCACTGAGTCAATGCGGTCTTAGCCTCTCTGGTGTCAACACTCTGTCTGATTTTGGATTTTTTTTTTTTTTTTTTCCAAAATCAGACTTGACACCAGAGAGGCTGAATACTGCACTGAGTCAATGCGGTCTTAGCCTCTCTGGTCTCAACACTCTGTCTGATTTTGGATTTTTTTTATTTTTTTTCCAAAATCAGACTTGACACCAGAGAGGCTGAATACCGCTCTGAGTCAATGCGGTCTTATCCTCTCTGGTCTCAACACTCTGTCTGATTTTGGATTTTTTTTTTTTTTTTTCCAAAATCAGACTTGACACCAGAGAGGCTGAATACCGCACTGAGTCAATGCGGTCTTAGCTCTCTGGTCTCAACACTCTGTCTGATTTTGGATTTTTTTTTTTTTTTTTCCAAAATCAGACTTGACACCAGAGAGGCTGAATACCGCTCTGAGTCAATGCGGTCTTAGCCTCTCTGGTCTCAACACTCTGTCTGATTTTAGATTTTTTTTTTTTTTTTCCAAAATCAGACTTGACACCAGAGAGGCTGAATACCGCACTGAGTCAATGCGGTCTTAGCCTCTCTGGTGTCAACACTCTGTCTGATTTTGGATTTTTTTTTTTTTTTTTTCCAAAATCAGACTTGACACCAGAGAGGCTGAATACTGCACTGAATCAATGCGGTCTTAGCCTCTCTGGTCTCAACACTCTGTCTGATTTTGGATTTTTTTTTTTTTTTTTTCCAAAATCAGACTTGACACCAGAGAGGCTGAATACCGCACTGAGTCAATGCGGTCTTAGCCTCTCTGGTGTCAACACTCTGTCTGATTTTGGATTTTTTTTTTTTTTTTTCCAAAATCAGACTTGACACCAGATAGGCTGAATACTGCACTGAGTCAATGCGGTCTTAGCCTCTCTGGTCTCAACACTCTGTCTGATTTTGGATTTTTTTTTTTTTTTTTCCAAAATCAGACTTGACACCAGAGAGGCTGAATACCGCACTGAGTCAATGCGGTCTTAGCCTCTCTGGTGTCAACACTCTGTCTGATTTTTTTTTTTTTTTTTTTTTTTTCCAAAATCAGACTTGACACCAGAGAGGCTGAATACCGCACTGAGTCAATGCGGTCTTAGCCTCTCTGGTCTCAACACTCTGTCTGATTTTGGATTTTTTTTTTTTTTTTTCCCCAAAATCAGACTTGACACCAGAGAGGCTGAATACCGCACTGAGTCAATGCGGTCTTAGCCTCTCTGGTGTCAACACTCTGTCTGATTTTGGATTTTTTTTTTTTTTTTCCAAAATCAGACTTGACACCAGAGAGGCTGAATACCGCACTGAGTCAATGCGGTCTTAGCTCTCTGGTCTCAACACTCTGTCTGATTTTGGATTTTTTTTTTTTTTTTCCAAAATCAGACTTGACACCAGAGAGGCTGAATACCGCTCTGAGTCAATGCGGTCTTAGCCTCTCTGGTCTCAACACTCTGTCTGATTTTGGATTTTTTTTTTTTTTTTTCCAAAATCAGACTTGACACCAGAGAGGCTGAATACCGCACTGAGTCAATGCGGTCTTAGCCTCTCTGGTGTCAACACTCTGTCTGATTTTGGATTTTTTTTTTTTTTTCCAAAATCAGACTTGACACCAGAGAGGCTGAATACCGCTCTGAGTCAATGCGGTCTTATCCTCTCTGGTCTCAACACTCTGTCTGATTTTGGATTTTTTTTTTTTTTTCCAAAATCAGACTTGACACCAGAGAGGCTGAATACCGCACTGAGTCAATGCGGTCTTAGCCTCTCTGGTGTCAACACTCTGTCTGATTTTGGATTTTTTTTTTTTTTTTTCCAAACTCAGACTTGACACCAGAGAGGCTGAATACCGCACTGAGTCAATGCAGTCTTAGCCTCTCTGGTCTCAACACTCTGTCTGATTTTGGATTTTTTTTTTTTTTTTCCAAAATCAGACTTGACAACAGAGAGGCTGAATACCGCACTGAGTCAATGCGGTCTTAGCCTCTCTGGTGTCAACACTCTGTCTGATTTTTTTTTTTTTTTTTTTTTTTCCAAAATCAGACTTGACACCAGAGAGGCTGAATACCGCACTGAGTCAATGCGGTCTTAGCCTCTCTGGTCTCAACACTCTGTCTGATTTTGGATTTTTTTTTTTTTTTTTCCAAAATCAGACTTGACACCAGAGAGGCTGAATACCGCACTGAGTCAATGCGGTCTTAGCCTCTCTGGTGTCAACACTCTGTCTGATTTTGGATTTTTTTTTTTTTTTTCCAAACTCAGACTTCACACCAGAGAGGCTGAATACCGCACTGAGTCAATGCAGTGTTAGCCTCTCTGGTCTCAACACTCTGTCTGATTTTGGATTTTTTTTTTTTTTTCCAAAATCAGACTTGACACCAGAGAGGCTGAATACCGCACTGAGTCAATGCGGTCTTAGCCTCTCTGGTGTCAACACTCTGTCTGATTTTTTTTTTTTTTTTTTTTTTTCCAAAATCAGACTTGACACCAGAGAGGCTGAATACCGCACTGAGTCAATGCGGTCTTAGCCTCTCTGGTCTCAACACTCTGTCTGATTTTGGATTTTTTTTTTTTTTTTTCCAAAATCAGACTTGACACCAGAGAGGCTGAATACCGCACTGAGTCAATGCGGTCTTAGCCTCTCTGGTGTCAACACTCTGTCTGATTTTGGATTTTTTTTTGTTTTTCCAAAATCAGACTTGACACCAGAGAGGCTGAATACCGCACTGAGTCAATGCGGTCTTAGCTCTCTGGTGTCAACACTCTGTCTGATTTTGGATTTTTTTTTTTTTTTTTCCAAAATCAGACTTGACATCAGAGAGGCTGAATACCGCACTGAGTCAATGCGGTCTTAGCCTCTCTGGTCTCAACACTCTGTCTGATTTTGGATTTTTTTTTTTTTTTTTCCAAAATCAGACTTGACACCAGAGAGGCTGAATACCGCACTGAGTCAATGCGGTCTTAGCCTCTCTGGTGTCAACACTCTGTCTGATTTTGGATTTTTTTTTTTTTTTTTCCAAAATCAGACTTGACACCAGAGAGGCTGAATACCGCACTGAGTCAATGCGGTCTTAGCTCTCTGGTGTCAACACTCTGTCTGATTTTGGATTTTTTTTTTTTTTTTTCCAAAATCAGACTTGACACCAGAGAGGCTGAATACCGCACTGAGTCAATGCGGTCTTAGCTCTCTGGTCTCAACACTCTGTCTGATTTTGGATTTTTTTTTTTTTTTTCCAAAATCAGACTTGACACCAGAGAGGCTGAATACTGCACTGAGTCAATGCGGTCTTAGCCTCTCTGGTCTCAACACTCTGTCTGATTTTGGATTTTTTTTTTTTTTTTTCCAAAATCAGACTTGACACCAGAGAGGCTGAATACCGCTCTGAGTCAATGCGGTCTTATCCTCTCTGGTCTCAACACTCTGTCTGATTTTGGATTTTTTTTTTTTTTTTCCAAAATCAGACTTGACACCAGAGAGGCTGAATACCGCACTGAGTCAATGCGGTCTTAGCTCTCTGGTCTCAACACTCTGTCTGATTTTGGATTTTTTTTTTTTTTTCCAAAATCAGACTTGACACCAGAGAGGCTGAATACCGCTCTGAGTCAATGCGGTCTTAGCCTCTCTGGTCTCAACACTCTGTCTGATTTTAGATTTTTTTTTTTTTTTTCCAAAATCAGACTTGACACCAGAGAGGCTGAATACCGCACTGAGTCAATGCGGTCTTAGCCTCTCTGGTGTCAACACTCTGTCTGATTTTGGATTTTTTTTTTTTTTTTTCCAAAATCAGACTTGACACCAGAGAGGCTGAATACCGCACTGAGTCAATGCGGTCTTAGCCTCTCTGGTCTCAACACTCTGTCTGATTTTTGATTTTTTTTTTTTTTTTTTCCAAAATCAGACTTGACACCAGAGAGGCTGAATACCGCACTGAGTCAATGCGGTCTTAGCCTCTCTGGTGTCAACACTCTGTCTGATTTTGGATTTTTTTTTTTTTTTTTTCCAAAATCAGACTTGACACCAGAGAGGCTGAATACCGCACTGAGTCAATGCGGTCTTAGCCTCTCTGGTGTCAACACTCTGTCTGATTTTGGATTTTTTTTTTTTTTTTTCCAAAATCAGACTTGACACCAGAGAGGCTGAATACCGCACTGAGTCAATGCGGTCTTAGCCTCTCTGGTCTCAACACTCTGTCTGATTTTTGATTTTTGATTTTTTTTTTTCCAAAATCAGACTTGACACCAGAGAGGCTGAATACCGCACTGAGTCAATGCGGTCTTAGCCTCTCTGGTGTCAACACTCTGTCTGATTTTGGATTTTTTTTTTTTTTTTTCCAAAATCAGACTTGACACCAGAGAGGCTGAATACCGCACTGAGTCAATGCGGTCTTAGCCTCTCTGGTCTCAACACTCTGTCTGATTTTGGATTTTTTTTTTTTTTTTTTCCAAAATCAGACTTGACACCAGAGAGGCTGAATACCGCACTGAGTCAATGCGGTCTTAGCCTCTCTGGTGTCAACACTCTGTCTGATTTTGGATTTTTTTTTTTTTTTTTTTCCAAAATCAGACTTGACACCAGAGAGGCTGAATACTGCACTGAGTCAATGCGGTCTTAGCCTCTCTGGTCTCAACACTCTGTCTGATTTTGGATTTTTTTTATTTTTTTTCCAAAATCAGACTTGACACCAGAGAGGCTGAATACCGCTCTGAGTCAATGCGGTCTTCTTATCCTCTCTGGTCTCAACACTCTGTCTGATTTTGGATTTTTTTTTTTTTTTTCCAAAATCAGACTTGACACCAGAGAGGCTGAATACCGCACTGAGTCAATGCGGTCTTAGCTCTCTGGTCTCAACACTCTGTCTGATTTTGGATTTTTTTTTTTTTTTCCAAAATCAGACTTGACACCAGAGAGGCTGAATACCGCTCTGAGTCAATGCGGTCTTAGCCTCTCTGGTCTCAACACTCTGTCTGATTTTAGATTTTTTTTTTTTTTTTCCAAAATCAGACTTGACACCAGAGAGGCTGAATACCGCACTGAGTCAATGCGGTCTTAGCCTCTCTGGTGTCAACACTCTGTCTGATTTTGGATTTTTTTTTTTTTTTTTTCCAAAATCAGACTTGACACCAGAGAGGCTGAATACTGCACTGAATCAATGCGGTCTTAGCCTCTCTGGTCTCAACACTCTGTCTGATTTTGGATTTTTTTTTTTTTTTTTTCAAAAATCAGACTTGACACCAGATAGGCTGAATACCGCACTGAGTCAATGCGGTCTTAGCCTCTCTGGTGTCAACACTCTGTCTGATTTTGGATTTTTTTTTTTTTTTTTCCAAAATCAGACTTGACACCAGATAGGCTGAATACCGCACTGAGTCAATGCGGTCTTAGCCTCTCTGGTGTCAACACTCTGTCTGATTTTGGATTTTTTTTTTTTTTTTTCCAAAATCAGACTTGACACCAGAGAGGCTGAATACTGCACTGAGTCAATGCGGTCTTAGCCTCTCTGGTCTCAACACTCTGTCTGATTTTGGATTTTTTTTTTTTTTTTCCAAAATCAGACTTGACACCAGAGAGGCTGAATACCGCACTGAGTCAATGCGGTCTTAGCCTCTCTGGTCTCAACACTCTGTCTGATTTTTGATTTTTTTTTTTTTTTTTTCCAAAATCAGACTTGACACCAGAGAGGCTGAATACCGCACTGAGTCAATGCGGTCTTAGCCTCTCTGGTGTCAACACTCTGTCTGATTTTGGATTTTTTTTTTTTTTTTTTCCAAAATCAGACTTGACACCAGAGAGGCTGAATACCGCACTGAGTCAATGCGGTCTTAGCCTCTCTGGTGTCAACACTCTGTCTGATTTTGGATTTTTTTTTTTTTTTTTCCAAAATCAGACTTGACACCAGAGAGGCTGAATACCGCACTGAGTCAATGCGGTCTTAGCCTCTCTGGTCTCAACACTCTGTCTGATTTTGGATTTTTTTTTTTTTTTTTTCCAAAATCAGACTTGACACCAGAGAGGCTGAATACCGCACTGAGTCAATGCGGTCTTAGCCTCTCTGGTGTCAACACTCTGTCTGATTTTGGATTTTTTTTTTTTTTTTTTCCAAAATCAGACTTGACACCAGAGAGGCTGAATACTGCACTGAGTCAATGCGGTCTTAGCCTCTCTGGTCTCAACACTCTGTCTGATTTTGGATTTTTTTTATTTTTTTTCCAAAATCAGACTTGACACCAGAGAGGCTGAATACCGCTCTGAGTCAATGCGGTCTTATCCTCTCTGGTCTCAACACTCTGTCTGATTTTGGATTTTTTTTTTTTTTTTCCAAAATCAGACTTGACACCAGAGAGGCTGAATACCGCACTGAGTCAATGCGGTCTTAGCTCTCTGGTCTCAACACTCTGTCTGATTTTGGATTTTTTTTTTTTTTTCCAAAATCAGACTTGACACCAGAGAGGCTGAATACCGCTCTGAGTCAATGCGGTCTTAGCCTCTCTGGTCTCAACACTCTGTCTGATTTTAGATTTTTTTTTTTTTTTTCCAAAATCAGACTTGACACCAGAGAGGCTGAATACCGCACTGAGTCAATGCGGTCTTAGCCTCTCTGGTGTCAACACTCTGTCTGATTTTGGATTTTTTTTTTTTTTTTTTCCAAAATCAGACTTGACACCAGAGAGGCTGAATACTGCACTGAATCAATGCGGTCTTAGCCTCTCTGGTCTCAACACTCTGTCTGATTTTGGATTTTTTTTTTTTTTTTTTCAAAAATCAGACTTGACACCAGATAGGCTGAATACCGCACTGAGTCAATGCGGTCTTAGCCTCTCTGGTGTCAACACTCTGTCTGATTTTGGATTTTTTTTTTTTTTTTTCCAAAATCAGACTTGACACCAGAGAGGCTGAATACTGCACTGAGTCAATGCGGTCTTAGCCTCTCTGGTCTCAACACTCTGTCTGATTTTGGATTTTTTTTTTTTTTTTCCAAAATCAGACTTGACACCAGAGAGGCTGAATACCGCACTGAGTCAATGCGGTCTTAGCCTCTCTGGTCTCAACACTCTGTCTGATTTTGGATTTTTTTTTTTTTTTTCCAAAATCAGACTTGACACCAGAGAGGCTGAATACCGCACTGAGTCAATGCGGTCTTAGCCTCTCTGGTGTCAACACTCTGTCTGATTTTGGATTTTTTTTTTTTTTTCCAAAATCAGACTTGACACCAGAGAGGCTGAATACCGCTCTGAGTCAATGCGGTCTTATCCTCTCTGGTGTCAACACTCTGTCTGATTTTGGATTTTTTTTTTTTTTTTTCCAAACTCAGACTTGACACCAGAGAGGCTGAATACCGCACTGAGTCAATGCAGTCTTAGCCTCTCTGGTCTCAACACTCTGTCTGATTTTGGATTTTTTTTTTTTTTTTCCAAAATCAGACTTGACAACAGAGAGGCTGAATACCGCACTGAGTCAATGCGGTCTTAGCCTCTCTGGTGTCAACACTCTGTCTGATTTTTTTTTTTTTTTTTTTTTTTCCAAAATCAGACTTGACACCAGAGAGGCTGAATACCGCACTGAGTCAATGCGGTCTTAGCCTCTCTGGTCTCAACACTCTGTCTGATTTTGGATTTTTTTTTTTCTTTTTCCAAAATCAGACTTGACACCAGAGAGGCTGAATACCGCACTGAGTCAATGCGGTCTTAGCCTCTCTGGTGTCAACACTCTGTCTGATTTTGGATTTTTTTTTTTTTTTTCCAAACTCAGACTTCACACCAGAGAGGCTGAATACCGCACTGAGTCAATGCAGTGTTAGCCTCTCTGGTCTCAACACTCTGTCTGATTTTGGATTTTTTTTTTTTTTTCCAAAATCCGACTTGACACCAGAGAGGCTGAATACCGCACTGAGTCAATGCGGTCTTAGCCTCTCTGGTGTCAACACTCTGTCTGATTTTTTTTTTTTTTTTTTTTTTTCCAAAATCAGACTTGACACCAGAGAGGCTGAATACCGCACTGAGTCAATGCGGTCTTAGCCTCTCTGGTCTCAACACTCTGTCTGATTTTGGATTTTTTTTTTTTTTTTTCCAAAATCAGACTTGACACCAGAGAGGCTGAATACCGCACTGAGTCAATGCGGTCTTAGCCTCTCTGGTGTCAACACTCTGTCTGATTTTGGATTTTTTTTTGTTTTTCCAAAATCAGACTTGACACCAGAGAGGCTGAATACCGCACTGAGTCAATGCGGTCTTAGCTCTCTGGTGTCAACACTCTGTCTGATTTTGGATTTTTTTTTTTTTTTTTCCAAAATCAGACTTGACATCAGAGAGGCTGAATACCGCACTGAGTCAATGCGGTCTTAGCCTCTCTGGTCTCAACACTCTGTCTGATTTTGGATTTTTTTTTTTTTTTTTCCAAAATCAGACTTGACACCAGAGAGGCTGAATACCGCACTGAGTCAATGCGGTCTTAGCCTCTCTGGTGTCAACACTCTGTCTGATTTTGGATTTTTTTTTTTTTTTTTTCCAAAATCAGACTTGACACCAGAGAGGCTGAATACCGCACTGAGTCAATGCGGTCTTAGCCTCTCTGGTGTCAACACTCTGTCTGATTTTTTTTTTTTTTTTTTTTTTCCAAAATCAGACTTGACACCAGAGAGGCTGAATACCGCACTGAGTCAATGCGGTCTTAGCCTCTCTGGTCTCAACACTCTGTCTGATTTTGGATTTTTTTTTTTTTTTTTCCAAAATCAGACTTGACACCAGAGAGGCTGAATACCGCACTGAGTCAATGCGGTCTTAGCCTCTCTGGTGTCAACACTCTGTCTGATTTTGGATTTTTTTTTTTTTTTCCAAACTCAGACTTCACACCAGAGAGGCTGAATACCGCACTGAGTCAATGCAGTGTTAGCCTCTCTGGTCTCAACACTCTGTCTGATTTTGGATTTTTTTTTTTTTTTCCAAAATCAGACTTGACACCAGAGAGGCTGAATACCGCACTGAGTCAATGCGGTCTTAGCCTCTCTGGTGTCAACACTCTGTCTGATTTTTTTTTTTTTTTTTTTTTTTCCAAAATCAGACTTGACACCAGAGAGGCTGAATACCGCACTGAGTCAATGCGGTCTTAGCCTCTCTGGTCTCAACACTCTGTCTGATTTTGGATTTTTTTTTTTTTTTTTCCAAAATCAGACTTGACACCAGAGAGGCTGAATACCGCACTGAGTCAATGCGGTCTTAGCCTCTCTGGTGTCAACACTCTGTCTGATTTTGGATTTTTTTTTGTTTTTCCAAAATCAGACTTGACACCAGAGAGGCTGAATACCGCACTGAGTCAATGCGGTCTTAGCTCTCTGGTGTCAACACTCTGTCTGATTTTGGATTTTTTTTTTTTTTTTTCCAAAACCAGACTTGACATCAGAGAGGCTGAATACCGCACTGAGTCAATGCGGTCTTAGCCTCTCTGGTCTCAACACTCTGTCTGATTTTGGATTTTTTTTTTTTTTTTTCCAAAATCAGACTTGACACCAGAGAGGCTGAATACCGCACTGAGTCAATGCGGTCTTAGCCTCTCTGGTGTCAACACTCTGTCTGATTTTGGATTTTTTTTTTTTTTTTTCCAAAATCAGACTTGACACCAGAGAGGCTGAATACCGCACTGAGTCAATGCGGTCTTAGCTCTCTGGTGTCAACACTCTGTCTGATTTTGGATTTTTTTTTTTTTTTTTCCAAAATCAGACTTGACACCAGAGAGGCTGAATACCGCACTGAGTCAATGCGGTCTTAGCTCTCTGGTCTCAACACTCTGTCTGATTTTGGATTTTTTTTTTTTTTTTCCAAAATCAGACTTGACACCAGAGAGGCTGAATACCGCACTGAGTCAATGCGGTCTTAGCCTCTCTGGTGTCAACACTCTGTCTGATTTTAGATTTTTTTTTTTTTTCCCAAAATCAGACTTGACACCAGAGAGGCTGAATACCGCACTGAGTCAATGCGGTCTTAGCCTCTCTGGTGTCAACACTCTGTCTGATTTTGGATTTTTTTTTTTTTTTTTTCCAAAATCAGACTTGACACCAGAGAGGCTGAATACCGCACTGAGTCAATGCGGTCTTAGCCTCTCTGGTCTCAACACTCTGTCTGATTTTGGATTTTTTTTTTTTTTTTTTTCCAAAATCAGACTTGACACCAGAGAGGCTGAATACTGCACTGAGTCAATGCGGTCTTAGCCTCTCTGGTCTCAACACTCTGTCTGATTTTGGATTTTTTTTTTTTTTTTCCAAAATCAGACTTGACACCAGAGAGGCTGAATACCGCTCTGAGTCAATGCGGTCTTATCCTCTCTGGTCTCAACACTCTGTCTGATTTTGGATTTTTTTTTTTTTTTTCCAAAATCAGACTTGACACCAGAGAGGCTGAATACCGCACTGAGTCAATGCGGTCTTAGCTCTCTGGTCTCAACACTCTGTCTGATTTTGGATTTATTTATTTTTTTCCAAAATCAGACTTGACACCAGAGAGGCTGAATACCGCTCTGAGTCAATGCGGTCTTAGCCTCTCTGGTCTCAACACTCTGTCTGATTTTAGATTTTTTTTTTTTTTTTCCAAAATCAGACTTGACACCAGAGAGGCTGAATACCGCACTGAGTCAATGCGGTCTTAGCCTCTCTGGTGTCAACACTCTGTCTGATTTTGGATTTTTTTTTTTTTTTTTCCAAAATCAGACTTGACACCAGAGAGGCTGAATACCGCACTGAGTCAATGCGGTCTTAGCCTCTCTGGTGTCAACACTCTGTCTGATTTTGGATTTTTTTTTTTTTTTTTTCCAAAATCAGACTTGACACCAGAGAGGCTGAATACCGCACTGAGTCAATGCGGTCTTAGCCTCTCTGGTCTCAACACCCTGTCTGATTTTGGATTTTTTTTTTTTTTTTTTCCAAAATCAGACTTGACACCAGAGAGGCTGAATACCGCACTGAGTCAATGCGGTCTTATCCTCTCTGGTCTCAACACTCTGTCTGATTTTTGATTTTTTTTTTTTTTTTTTCCAAAATCAGACTTGACACCAGAGAGGCTGAATACCGCACTGAGTCAATGCGGTCTTAGCCTCTCTGGTGTCAACACTCTGTCTGATTTTGGATTTTTTTTTTTTTTTTTTCCAAAATCAGACTTGACACCAGAGAGGCTGAATACCGCACTGAGTCAATGCGGTCTTAGCCTCTCTGGTCTCAACACTCTGTCTGATTTTGGATTTTTTTTTTTTTTTTTTCCAAAATCAGACTTGACACCAGAGAGGCTGAATACCGCACTGAGTCAATGCGGTCTTAGCCTCTCTGGTGTCAACACTCTGTCTGATTTTGGATTTTTTTTTTTTTTTTTTCCAAAATCAGACTTGACACCAGAGAGGCTGAATACTGCACTGAGTCAATGCGGTCTTAGCCTCTCTGGTCTCAACACTCTGTCTGATTTTGGATTTTTTTTATTTTTTTTCCAAAATCAGACTTGACACCAGAGAGGCTGAATACCGCTCTGAGTCAATGCGGTCTTATCCTCTCTGGTCTCAACACTCTGTCTGATTTTGGATTTTTTTTTTTTTTTTCCAAAATCAGACTTGACACCAGAGAGGCTGAATACCGCACTGAGTCAATGCGGTCTTAGCTCTCTGGTCTCAACACTCTGTCTGATTTTGGATTTTTTTTTTTTTTTCCAAAATCAGACTTGACACCAGAGAGGCTGAATACCGCTCTGAGTCAATGCGGTCTTAGCCTCTCTGGTCTCAACACTCTGTCTGATTTTAGATTTTTTTTTTTTTTTTCCAAAATCAGACTTGACACCAGAGAGGCTGAATACCGCACTGAGTCAATGCGGTCTTAGCCTCTCTGGTGTCAACACTCTGTCTGATTTTGGATTTTTTTTTTTTTTTTTTCCAAAATCAGACTTGACACCAGAGAGGCTGAATACTGCACTGAATCAATGCGGTCTTAGCCTCTCTGGTCTCAACACTCTGTCTGATTTTGGATTTTTTTTTTTTTTTTTTTCCAAAATCAGACTTGACACCAGAGAGGCTGAATACCGCACTGAGTCAATGCGGTCTTAGCCTCTCTGGTGTCAACACTCTGTCTGATTTTGGATTTTTTTTTTTTTTTTTCCAAAATCAAACTTGACACCAGAGAGGCTGAATACTGCACTGAGTCAATGCGGTCTTAGCCTCTCTGGTCTCAACACTCTGTCTGATTTTGGATTTTTTTTTTTTTTTTCCAAAATCAGACTTGACACCAGAGAGGCTGAATACCGCACTGAGTCAATGCGGTCTTAGCCTCTCTGGTGTCAACACTCTGTCTGATTTTTTTTTTTTTTTTTTTTTTTTCCAAAATCAGACTTGACACCAGAGAGGCTGAATACCGCACTGAGTCAATGCGGTCTTAGCCTCTCTGGTGTCAACACTCTGTCTGATTTTTTTTTTTTTTTTTTTTTTTTCCCAAAATCAGACTTGACACCAGAGAGGCTGAATACCGCACTGAGTCAATGCGGTCTTAGCCTCTCTGGTCTCAACACTCTGTCTGATTTTGGATTTTTTTTTTTTTTTTCCCAAAATCAGACTTGACACCAGAGAGGCTGAATACCGCACTGAGTCAATGCGGTCTTAGCCTCTCTGGTGTCAACACTCTGTCTGATTTTGGATTTTTTTTTTTTTTTTTCCAAAATCAGACTTGACACCAGAGAGGCTGAATACCGCACTGAGTCAATGCGGTCTTAGCTCTCTGGTCTCAACACTCTGTCTGATTTTGGATTTTTTTTTTTTTTTCCAAAATCAGACTTGACACCAGAGAGGCTGAATACCGCTCTGAGTCAATGCGGTCTTAGCCTCTCTGGTCTCAACACTCTGTCTGATTTTGGATTTTTTTTTTTTTTTTTCAAAAATCAGACTTGACACCAGAGAGGCTGAATACCGCACTGAGTCAATGCGGTCTTAGCCTCTCTGGTGTCAACACTCTGTCTGATTTTGGATTTTTTTTTTTTTTTCCAAAATCAGACTTGACACCAGAGAGGCTGAATACCGCTCTGAGTCAATGCGGTCTTATCCTCTCTGGTCTCAACACTCTGTCTGATTTTGGATTTTTTTTTTTTTTTTCCAAAATCAGACTTGACACCAGAGAGGCTGAATACCGCACTGAGTCAATGCGGTCTTAGCCTCTCTGGTGTCAACACTCTGTCTGATTTTGGATTTTTTTTTTTTTTTTTCCAAACTCAGACTTGACACCAGAGAGGCTGAATACCGCACTGAGTCAATGCAGTCTTAGCCTCTCTGGTCTCAACACTCTGTCTGATTTTGGATTTTTTTTTTTTTTTTCCAAAATCAGACTTGACAACAGAGAGGCTGAATACCGCACTGAGTCAATGCGGTCTTAGCCTCTCTGGTGTCAACACTCTGTCTGATTTTTTTTTTTTTTTTTTTTTTTCCAAAATCAGACTTGACACCAGAGAGGCTGAATACCGCACTGAGTCAATGCGGTCTTAGCCTCTCTGGTCTCAACACTCTGTCTGATTTTGGATTTTTTTTTTTTTTTTTCCAAAATCAGACTTGACACCAGAGAGGCTGAATACCGCACTGAGTCAATGCGGTCTTAGCCTCTCTGGTGTCAACACTCTGTCTGATTTTGGATTTTTTTTTTTTTTTTCCAAACTCAGACTTCACACCAGAGAGGCTGAATACCGCACTGAGTCAATGCAGTGTTAGCCTCTCTGGTCTCAACACTCTGTCTGATTTTGGATTTTTTTTTTTTTTCCAAAATCAGACTTGACACCAGAGAGGCTGAATACCGCACTGAGTCAATGCGGTCTTAGCCTCTCTGGTGTCAACACTCTGTCTGATTTTTTTTTTTTTTTTTTTTTTTCCAAAATCAGACTTGACACCAGAGAGGCTGAATACCGCACTGAGTCAATGCGGTCTTAGCCTCTCTGGTCTCAACACTCTGTCTGATTTTGGATTTTTTTTTTTTTTTTTCCAAAATCAGACTTGACACCAGAGAGGCTGAATACCGCACTGAGTCAATGCGGTCTTAGCCTCTCTGGTGTCAACACTCTGTCTGATTTTGGATTTTTTTTTGTTTTTCCAAAATCAGACTTGACACCAGAGAGGCTGAATACCGCACTGAGTCAATGCGGTCTTAGCTCTCTGGTGTCAACACTCTGTCTGATTTTGGATTTTTTTTTTTTTTTTTCCAAAATCAGACTTGACATCAGAGAGGCTGAATACCGCACTGAGTCAATGCGGTCTTAGCCTCTCTGGTCTCAACACTCTGTCTGATTTTGGATTTTTTTTTTTTTTTTTCCAAAATCAGACTTGACACCAGAGAGGCTGAATACCGCACTGAGTCAATGCGGTCTTAGCCTCTCTGGTGTCAACACTCTGTCTGATTTTGGATTTTTTTTTTTTTTTTCCAAAATCAGACTTGACACCAGAGAGGCTGAATACCGCACTGAGTCAATGCGGTCTTAGCCTCTCTGGTGTCAACACTCTGTCTGATTTTTTTTTTTTTTTTTTTTTTCCAAAATCAGACTTGACACCAGAGAGGCTGAATACCGCACTGAGTCAATGCGGTCTTAGCCTCTCTGGTCTCAACACTCTGTCTGATTTTGGATTTTTTTTTTTTTTTTTCCAAAATCAGACTTGACACCAGAGAGGCTGAATACCGCACTGAGTCAATGCGGTCTTAGCCTCTCTGGTGTCAACACTCTGTCTGATTTTGGATTTTTTTTTTTTTTTTTCCAAAATCAGACTTGACACCAGAGAGGCTGAATACCGCACTGAGTCAATGCGGTCTTAGCCTCTCTGGTGTCAACACTCTGTCTGATTTTGGATTTTTTTTTTTTTTTCCAAACTCAGACTTCACACCAGAGAGGCTGAATACCGCACTGAGTCAATGCAGTGTTAGCCTCTCTGGTCTCAACACTCTGTCTGATTTTGGATTTTTTTTTTTTTTTCCAAAATCAGACTTGACACCAGAGAGGCTGAATACCGCACTGAGTCAATGCGGTCTTAGCCTCTCTGGTGTCAACACTCTGTCTGATTTTTTTTTTTTTTTTTTTTTTCCAAAATCAGACTTGACACCAGAGAGGCTGAATACCGCACTGAGTCAATGCGGTCTTAGCCTCTCTGGTCTCAACACTCTGTCTGATTTTGGATTTTTTTTTTTTTTTTTCCAAAATCAGACTTGACACCAGAGAGGCTGAATACCGCACTGAGTCAATGCGGTCTTAGCCTCTCTGGTGTCAACACTCTGTCTGATTTTGGATTTTTTTTTGTTTTTCCAAAATCAGACTTGACACCAGAGAGGCTGAATACCGCACTGAGTCAATGCGGTCTTAGCTCTCTGGTGTCAACACTCTGTCTGATTTTGGATTTTTTTTTTTTTTTTTTTCCAAAATCAGACTTGACATCAGAGAGGCTGAATACCGCACTGAGTCAATGCGGTCTTAGCCTCTCTGGTCTCAACACTCTGTCTGATTTTGGATTTTTTTTTTTTTTTTTCCAAAATCAGACTTGACACCAGAGAGGCTGAATACCGCACTGAGTCAATGCGGTCTTAGCCTCTCTGGTGTCAACACTCTGTCTGATTTTGGATTTTTTTTTTTTTTTTTCCAAAATCAGACTTGACACCAGAGAGGCTGAATACCGCACTGAGTCAATGCGGTCTTAGCTCTCTGGTGTCAACACTCTGTCTGATTTTGGATTTTTTTTTTTTTTTTTCCAAAATCAGACTTGACACCAGAGAGGTTGAATACCGCACTGAGTCAATGCGGTCTTAGCTCTCTGGTCTCAACACTCTGTCTGATTTTGGATTTTTTTTTTTTTTTTCCAAAATCAGACTTGACACCAGAGAGGCTGAATACCGCACTGAGTCAATGCGGTCTTAGCCTCTCTGGTGTCAACACTCTGTCTGATTTTAGATTTTTTTTTTTTTTTCCAAAATCAGACTTGACACCAGAGAGGCTGAATACCGCACTGAGTCAATGCGGTCTTAGCCTCTCTGGTGTCAACACTCTGTCTGATTTTGGATTTTTTTTTTTTTTTTTTCCAAAATCAGACTTGACACCAGAGAGGCTGAATACCGCACTGAGTCAATGCGGTCTTAGCCTCTCTGGTCTCAACACTCTGTCTGATTTTGGATTTTTTTTTTTTTTTTTCCCAAAATCAGACTTGACACCAGAGAGGCTGAATACTGCACTGAGTCAATGCGGTCTTAGCCTCTCTGGTCTCAACACTCTGTCTGATTTTGGATTTTTTTTTTTTTTTTCCAAAATCAGACTTGACACCAGAGAGGCTGAATACCGCTCTGAGTCAATGCGGTCTTATCCTCTCTGGTCTCAACACTCTGTCTGATTTTGGATTTTTTTTTTTTTTTTCCAAAATCAGACTTGACACCAGAGAGGCTGAATACCGCACTGAGTCAATGCGGTCTTAGCTCTCTGGTCTCAACACTCTGTCTGATTTTGGATTTTTTTTTTTTTTTCCAAAATCAGACTTGACACCAGAGAGGCTGAATACCGCTCTGAGTCAATGCGGTCTTAGCCTCTCTGGTCTCAACACTCTGTCTGATTTTAGATTTTTTTTTTTTTTTTCCAAAATCAGACTTGACACCAGAGAGGCTGAATACCGCACTGAGTCAATGCGGTCTTAGCCTCTCTGGTGTCAACACTCTGTCTGATTTTGGATTTTTTTTTTTTTTTTTCCAAAATCAGACTTGACACCAGAGAGGCTGAATACCGCACTGAGTCAATGCGGTCTTAGCCTCTCTGGTCTCAACACTCTGTCTGATTTTGGATTTTTTTTTTTTTTTTTTCCAAAATCAGACTTGACACCAGAGAGGCTGAATACCGCTCTGAGTCAATGCGGTCTTAGCCTCTCTGGTCTCAACACTCTGTCTGATTTTAGATTTTTTTTTTTTTTTTCCAAAATCAGACTTGACACCAGAGAGGCTGAATACCGCACTGAGTCAATGCGGTCTTAGCCTCTCTGGTGTCAACACTCTGTCTGATTTTGGATTTTTTTTTTTTTTTTTCAAAATCAGACTTGACACCAGAGAGGCTGAATACCGCACTGAGTCAATGCGGTCTTAGCCTCTCTGGTGTCAACACTCTGTCTGATTTTGGATTTTTTTTTTTTTTTTTCCAAAATCAGACTTGACACCAGAGAGGCTGAATACTGCACTGAGTCAATGCGGTCTTAGCCTCTCTGGTCTCAACACTCTGTCTGATTTTGGATTTTTTTTTTTTTTTTCCAAAATCAGACTTGACACCAGAGAGGCTGAATACCGCACTGAGTCAATGCGGTCTTAGCTCTCTGGTCTCAACACTCTGTCTGATTTTGGATTTTTTTTTTTTTTTCCAAAATCAGACTTGACACCAGAGAGGCTGAATACCGCACTGAGTCAATGCGGTCTTAGCCTCTCTGGTGTCAACACTCTGTCTGATTTTGGATTTTTTTTTTTTTTTTTCCAAAATCAGACTTGACACCAGAGAGGCTGAATACTGCACTGAGTCAATGCGGTCTTAGCCTCTCTGGTCTCAACACTCTGTCTGATTTTGGATTTTTTTTTTTTTTTTCCAAAATCAGACTTGACACCAGAGAGGCTGAATACCGCACTGAGTCAATGCGGTCTTAGCTCTCTGGTCTCAACAGTCTGTCTGATTTTGGATTTTTTTTTTTTTTTTTCCAAAATCAGACTTGACACCAGAGAGGCTGAATACCGCACTGAGTCAATGCGGTCTTAGCCTCTCTGGTGTCAACACTCTGTCTGATTTTGGATTTTTTTTTTTTTTTTTCCAAAATCAGACTTGACACCAGAGAGGCTGAATACCGCACTGAGTCAATGCGGTCTTAGCTCTCTGGTGTCAACACTCTGTCTGATTTTGGATTTATTTTTATTTTTTTCCAAAATCAGACTTGACACCAGAGAGGCTGAATACCGCACTGAGTCAATGCGGTCTTAGCTCTCTGGTCTCAACACTCTGTCTGATTTTAGATTTTTTTTTTTTTTTTCCAAAATCAGACTTGACACCAGAGAGGCTGAATACCGCACTGAGTCAATGCGGTCTTAGCCTCTCTGGTGTCAACACTCTGTCTGATTTTAGATTTTTTTTTTTTTTTCCAAAATCAGACTTGACACCAGAGAGGCTGAATACCGCACTGAGTCAATGCGGTCTTAGCCTCTCTGGTGTCAACACTCTGTCTGATTTTGGATTTTTTTTTTTTTTTTTCCAAAATCAGACTTGACACCAGAGAGGCTGAATACCGCACTGAGTCAATGCGGTCTTAGCCTCTCTGGTCTCAACACTCTGTCTGATTTTCGATTTTTTTTTTTTTTTTTCCAAAATCAGACTTGACACCAGAGAGGCTGAATACTGCACTGAGTCAATGCGGTCTTAGCCTCTCTGGTCTCAACACTCTGTCTGATTTTGGATTTTTTTTTTTTTTTTTCCAAAATCAGACTTGACACCAGAGAGGCTGAATACCGCTCTGAGTCAATGCGGTCTTATCCTCTCTGGTCTCAACACTCTGTCTGATTTTGGATTTTTTTTTTTTTTTTCCAAAATCAGACTTGACACCAGAGAGGCTGAATACCGCACTGAGTCAATGCGGTCTTAGCTCTCTGGTCTCAACACTCTGTCTGATTTTGGATTTTTTTTTTTTTTTCCAAAATCAGACTTGACACCAGAGAGGCTGAATACCGCTCTGAGTCAATGTGGTCTTAGCCTCTCTGGTCTCAACACTCTGTCTGATTTTAGTTTTTTTTTTTTTTTTTTTTTAAATCAGACTTGACACCAGAGAGGCTGAATACCGCACTGAGTCAATGCGGTCTTAGCCTCTCTGGTGTCAACACTCTGTCTGATTTTGGATTTTTTTTTTTTTTTTTCCAAAATCAGACTTGACACCAGAGAGGCTGAATACCGCACTGAGTCAATGCGGTCTTAGCTCTCTGGTCTCAACACTCTGTCTGATTTTAGATTTTTTTTTTTTTTTTCCAAAATCAGACTTGACACCAGAGAGGCTGAATACCGCACTGAGTCAATGCGGTCTTAGCTCTCTGGTCTCAACACTCTGTCTGATTTTGGATTTTTTTTTTTTTTTCCAAAATCAGACTTGACACCAGAGAGGCTGAATACCGCTCTGAGTCAATGCGGTCTTAGCCTCTCTGGTCTCAACACTCTGTCTGATTTTGGATTTTTTTTTTTTTTTTTCCAAAATCAGACTTGACACCAGAGAGGCTGAATACCGCACTGAGTCAATGCGGTCTTAGCCTCTCTGGTGTCAACACTCTGTCTGATTTTGGATTTTTTTTTTTTTCCAAAATCAGACTTGACACCAGAGAGGCTGAATACCGCTCTGAGTCAATGCGGTCTTATCCTCTCTGGTCTCAACACTCTGTCTGATTTTGGATTTTTTTTTTTTTTTTCCAAAATCAGACTTGACACCAGAGAGGCTGAATACCGCACTGAGTCAATGCGGTCTTAGCCTCTCTGGTGTCAACACTCTGTCTGATTTTGGATTTTTTTTTTTTTTTTTCCAAACTCAGACTTGACACCAGAGAGGCTGAATACCGCACTGAGTCAATGCAGTCTTAGCCTCTCTGGTCTCAACACTCTGTCTGATTTTGGATTTTTTTTTTTTTTTTTCCAAAATCAGACTTGACAACAGAGAGGCTGAATACCGCACTGAGTCAATGCGGTCTTAGCCTCTCTGGTGTCAACACTCTGTCTGATTTTTTTTTTTTTTTTTTTTTCCAAAATCAGACTTGACACCAGAGAGGCTGAATACCGCACTGAGTCAATGCGGTCTTAGCCTCTCTGGTCTCAACACTCTGTCTGATTTTGGATTTTTTTTTTTTTTTTCCAAAATCAGACTTGACACCAGAGAGGCTGAATACCGCACTGAGTCAATGCGGTCTTAGCCTCTCTGGTGTCAACACTGTCTGATTTTGGATTTTTTTTTTTTTTTCCAAACTCAGACTTCACACCAGAGAGGCTGAATACCGCACTGAGTCAATGCAGTGTTAGCCTCTCTGGTCTCAACACTCTGTCTGATTTTGGATTTTTTTTTTTTTTTCCAAAATCAGACTTGACACCAGAGAGGCTGAATACCGCACTGAGTCAATGCGGTCTTAGCCTCTCTGGTGTCAACACTCTGTCTGATTTTTTTTTTTTTTTTTTTTTTTCCAAAATCAGACTTGACACCAGAGAGGCTGAATACCGCACTGAGTCAATGCGGTCTTAGCCTCTCTGGTCTCAACACTCTGTCTGATTTTGGATTTTTTTTTTTTTTTTTCCAAAATCAGACTTGACACCAGAGAGGCTGAATACCGCACTGAGTCAATGCGGTCTTAGCCTCTCTGGTGTCAACACTCTGTCTGATTTTGGATTTTTTTTTGTTTTTCCAAAATCAGACTTGACACCAGAGAGGCTGAATACCGCACTGAGTCAATGCGGTCTTAGCTCTCTGGTGTCAACACTCTGTCTGATTTTGGATTTTTTTTTTTTTTTTTCCAAAATCAGACTTGACATCAGAGAGGCTGAATACCGCACTGAGTCAATGCGGTCTTAGCCTCTCTGGTCTCAACACTCTGTCTGATTTTGGATTTTTTTTTTTTTTTTTCCAAAATCAGACTTGACACCAGAGAGGCTGAATACCGCACTGAGTCAATGCGGTCTTAGCCTCTCTGGTGTCAACACTCTGTCTGATTTTGGATTTTTTTTTTTTTTTTTCCAAAATCAGACTTGACACCAGAGAGGCTGAATACCGCACTGAGTCAATGCGGTCTTAGCTCTCTGGTGTCAACACTCTGTCTGATTTTGGATTTTTTTTTTTTTTTTTCCAAAATCAGACTTGACACCAGAGAGGCTGAATACCGCACTGAGTCAATGCGGTCTTAGCTCTCTGGTCTCAACACTCTGTCTGATTTTGGATTTTTTTTTTTTTTTTTCCAAAATCAGACTTGACACCAGAGAGGCTGAATACCGCTCTGAGTCAATGCGGTCTTATCCTCTCTGGTCTCAACACTCTGTCTGATTTTGGATTTTTTTTTTTTTTTCCAAAATCAGACTTGACACCAGAGAGGCTGAATACCGCACTGAGTCAATGCGGTCTTAGCTCTCTGGTCTCAACACTCTGTCTGATTTTGGATTTTTTTTTTTTTTTCCAAAATCAGACTTGACACCAGAGAGGCTGAATACCGCTCTGAGTCAATGCGGTCTTAGCCTCTCTGGTCTCAACACTCTGTCTGATTTTAGATTTTTTTTTTTTTTTTCCAAAATCAGACTTGACACCAGAGAGGCTGAATACCGCACTGAGTCAATGCGGTCTTAGCCTCTCTGGTCTCAACACTCTGTCTGATTTTGGATTTTTTTTTTTTTTTTTCCAAAATCAGACTTGACACCAGAGAGGCTGAATACCGCACTGAGTCAATGCGGTCTTAGCCTCTCTGGTGTCAACACTCTGTCTGATTTTGGATTTTTTTTTTTTTTTTTCCAAAATCAGACTTGACACCAGAGAGGCTGAGTACCGCACTGAGTCAATGCGGTCTTAGCTCTCTGGTCTCAACACTCTGTCTGATTTTGGATTTTTTTTTTTTTTTTTCCAAAATCAGACTTGACACCAGAGAGGCTGAATACCGCTCTGAGTCAATGCGGTCTTATCCTCTCTGGTCTCAACACTCTGTCTGATTTTGGATTTTTTTTTTTTTTTTCCAAAATCAGACTTGACACCAGAGAGGCTGAATACCGCACTGAGTCAATGCGGTCTTAGCTCTCTGGTCTCAACACTCTGTCTGATTTTGGATTTTTTTTTTTTTTTCCAAAATCAGACTTGACACCAGAGAGGCTGAATACCGCTCTGAGTCAATGCGGTCTTAGCCTCTCTGGTCTCAACACTCTGTCTGATTTTAGATTTTTTTTTTTTTTTTCCAAAATCAGACTTGACACCAGAGAGGCTGAATACCGCACTGAGTCAATGCGGTCTTAGCCTCTCTGGTGTCAACACTCTGTCTGATTTTGGATTTTTTTTTTTTTTTTTCCAAAATCAGACTTGACACCAGAGAGGCTGAATACCGCACTGAGTCAATGCGGTCTTAGCCTCTCTGGTCTCAACACTCTGTCTGATTTTGGATTTTTTTTTTTTTTTTTTCCAAAATCAGACTTGACACCAGAGAGGCTGAATACCGCACTGAGTCAATGCGGTCTTAGCCTCTCTGGTGTCAACACTCTGTCTGATTTTGGATTTTTTTTTTTTTTTTTCCAAAATCAGACTTGACACCAGAGAGGCTGAATACTGCACTGAGTCAATGCGGTCTTAGCCTCTCTGGTCTCAACACTCTGTCTGATTTTGGATTTTTTTTTTTTTTTTCCAAAATCAGACTTGACACCAGAGAGGCTGAATACCGCACTGAGTCAATGCGGTCTTAGCCTCTCTGGTGTCAACACTCTGTCTGATTTTTTTTTTTTTTTTTTTTTTTTCCAAAATCAGACTTGACACCAGAGAGGCTGAATACCGCACTGAGTCAATGCGGTCTTAGCCTCTCTGGTGTCAACACTCTGTCTGATTTTTTTTTTTTTTTTTTCCAAAATCAGACTTGACACCAGAGAGGCTGAATACCGCACTGAGTCAATGCGGTCTTAGCCTCTCTGGTCTCAACACTCTGTCTGATTTTGGATTTTTTTTTTTTTTTTTCCAAAATCAGACTTGACACCAGAGAGGCTGAATACCGCACTGAGTCAATGCGGTCTTAGCCTCTCTGGTGTCAACACTCTGTCTGATTTTGGATTTTTTTTTGTTTTTCCAAAATCAGACTTGACACCAGAGAGGCTGAATACCGCACTGAGTCAATGCGGTCTTAGCTCTCTGGTGTCAACACTCTGTCTGATTTTGGATTTTTTTTTTTTTTTTTCCAAAATCAGACTTGACATCAGAGAGGCTGAATACCGCACTGAGTCAATGCGGTCTTAGCCTCTCTGGTCTCAACACTCTGTCTGATTTTGGATTTTTTTTTTTTTTTTTCCAAAATCAGACTTGACACCAGAGAGGCTGAATACCGCACTGAGTCAATGCGGTCTTAGCCTCTCTGGTGTCAACACTCTGTCTGATTTTGGATTTTTTTTTTTTTTTTTCCAAAATCAGACTTGACACCAGAGAGGCTGAATACCGCACTGAGTCAATGCGGTCTTAGCTCTCTGGTGTCAACACTCTGTCTGATTTTGGATTTTTTTTTTTTTTTTTCCAAAATCAGACTTGACACCAGAGAGGCTGAATACCGCACTGAGTCAATGCGGTCTTAGCTCTCTGGTCTCAACACTCTGTCTGATTTTGGATTTTTTTTTTTTTTTTTCCAAAATCAGACTTGACACCAGAGAGGCTGAATACCGCTCTGAGTCAATGCGGTCTTATCCTCTCTGGTCTCAACACTCTGTCTGATTTTGGATTTTTTTTTTTTTTTTCCAAAATCAGACTTGACACCAGAGAGGCTGAATACCGCACTGAGTCAATGCGGTCTTAGCTCTCTGGTCTCAACACTCTGTCTGATTTTGGATTTTTTTTTTTTTTTCCAAAATCAGACTTGACACCAGAGAGGCTGAATACCGCTCTGAGTCAATGCGGTCTTAGCCTCTCTGGTCTCAACACTCTGTCTGATTTTAGATTTTTTTTTTTTTTTTCCAAAATCAGACTTGACACCAGAGAGGCTGAATACCGCACTGAGTCAATGCGGTCTTAGCCTCTCTGGTCTCAACACTCTGTCTGATTTTGGATTTTTTTTTTTTTTTTTCCAAAATCAGACTTGACACCAGAGAGGCTGAATACCGCACTGAGTCAATGCGGTCTTAGCCTCTCTGGTGTCAACACTCTGTCTGATTTTGGATTTTTTTTTTTTTTTTTCCAAAATCAGACTTGACACCAGAGAGGCTGAATACCGCACTGAGTCAATGCGGTCTTAGCTCTCTGGTCTCAACACTCTGTCTGATTTTGGATTTTTTTTTTTTTTTTTCCAAAATCAGACTTGACACCAGAGAGGCTGAATACCGCTCTGAGTCAATGCGGTCTTATCCTCTCTGGTCTCAACACTCTGTCTGATTTTGGATTTTTTTTTTTTTTTTCCAAAATCAGACTTGACACCAGAGAGGCTGAATACCGCACTGAGTCAATGCGGTCTTAGCTCTCTGGTCTCAACACTCTGTCTGATTTTGGATTTTTTTTTTTTTTTCCAAAATCAGACTTGACACCAGAGAGGCTGAATACCGCTCTGAGTCAATGCGGTCTTAGCCTCTCTGGTCTCAACACTCTGTCTGATTTTAGATTTTTTTTTTTTTTTTCCAAAATCAGACTTGACACCAGAGAGGCTGAATACCGCACTGAGTCAATGCGGTCTTAGCCTCTCTGGTGTCAACACTCTGTCTGATTTTGGATTTTTTTTTTTTTTTTTCCAAAATCAGACTTGACACCAGAGAGGCTGAATACCGCACTGAGTCAATGCGGTCTTAGCCTCTCTGGTCTCAACACTCTGTCTGATTTTGGATTTTTTTTTTTTTTTTTTCCAAAATCAGACTTGACACCAGAGAGGCTGAATACCGCACTGAGTCAATGCGGTCTTAGCCTCTCTGGTGTCAACACTCTGTCTGATTTTGGATTTTTTTTTTTTTTTTTCCAAAATCAGACTTGACACCAGAGAGGCTGAATACTGCACTGAGTCAATGCGGTCTTAGCCTCTCTGGTCTCAACACTCTGTCTGATTTTGGATTTTTTTTTTTTTTTTCCAAAATCAGACTTGACACCAGAGAGGCTGAATACCGCACTGAGTCAATGCGGTCTTAGCCTCTCTGGTGTCAACACTCTGTTCTGATTTTTTTTTTTTTTTTTTTTTTTTCCAAAATCAGACTTGACACCAGAGAGGCTGAATACCGCACTGAGTCAATGCGGTCTTAGCCTCTCTGGTGTCAACACTCTGTCTGATTTTTTTTTTTTTTTTTTTTTTTCCAAAATCAGACTTGACACCAGAGAGGCTGAATACCGCACTGAGTCAATGCGGTCTTAGCCTCTCTGGTCTCAACACTCTGTCTGATTTTGGATTTTTTTTTTTTTTTTTCCAAAATCAGACTTGACACCAGAGAGGCTGAATACCGCACTGAGTCAATGCGGTCTTAGCCTCTCTGGTGTCAACACTCTGTCTGATTTTGGATTTTTTTTTGTTTTTCCAAAATCAGACTTGACACCAGAGAGGCTGAATACCGCACTGAGTCAATGCGGTCTTAGCTCTCTGGTGTCAACACTCTGTCTGATTTTGGATTTTTTTTTTTTTTTTTCCAAAATCAGACTTGACATCAGAGAGGCTGAATACCGCACTGAGTCAATGCGGTCTTAGCCTCTCTGGTCTCAACACTCTGTCTGATTTTGGATTTTTTTTTTTTTTTTTCCAAAATCAGACTTGACACCAGAGAGGCTGAATACCGCACTGAGTCAATGCGGTCTTAGCCTCTCTGGTGTCAACACTCTGTCTGATTTTGGATTTTTTTTTTTTTTTTTCCAAAATCAGACTTGACACCAGAGAGGCTGAATACCGCACTGAGTCAATGCGGTCTTAGCTCTCTGGTGTCAACACTCTGTCTGATTTTGGATTTTTTTTTTTTTTTTTCCAAAATCAGACTTGACACCAGAGAGGCTGAATACCGCACTGAGTCAATGCGGTCTTAGCTCTCTGGTCTCAACACTCTGTCTGATTTTGGATTTTTTTTTTTTTTTTTCCAAAATCAGACTTGACACCAGAGAGGCTGAATACCGCTCTGAGTCAATGCGGTCTTATCCTCTCTGGTCTCAACACTCTGTCTGATTTTGGATTTTTTTTTTTTTTTTCCAAAATCAGACTTGACACCAGAGAGGCTGAATACCGCACTGAGTCAATGCGGTCTTAGCTCTCTGGTCTCAACACTCTGTCTGATTTTGGATTTTTTTTTTTTTTTCCAAAATCAGACTTGACACCAGAGAGGCTGAATACCGCTCTGAGTCAATGCGGTCTTAGCCTCTCTGGTCTCAACACTCTGTCTGATTTTAGATTTTTTTTTTTTTTTTCCAAAATCAGACTTGACACCAGAGAGGCTGAATACCGCACTGAGTCAATGCGGTCTTAGCCTCTCTGGTCTCAACACTCTGTCTGATTTTGGATTTTTTTTTTTTTTTTTCCAAAATCAGACTTGACACCAGAGAGGCTGAATACCGCACTGAGTCAATGCGGTCTTAGCCTCTCTGGTGTCAACACTCTGTCTGATTTTGGATTTTTTTTTTTTTTTTTCCAAAATCAGACTTGACACCAGAGAGGCTGAATACCGCACTGAGTCAATGCGGTCTTAGCTCTCTGGTCTCAACACTCTGTCTGATTTTGGATTTTTTTTTTTTTTTTTCCAAAATCAGACTTGACACCAGAGAGGCTGAATACCGCTCTGAGTCAATGCGGTCTTATCCTCTCTGGTCTCAACACTCTGTCTGATTTTGGATTTTTTTTTTTTTTTTCCAAAATCAGACTTGACACCAGAGAGGCTGAATACCGCACTGAGTCAATGCGGTCTTAGCTCTCTGGTCTCAACACTCTGTCTGATTTTGGATTTTTTTTTTTTTTTTCCAAAATCAGACTTGACACCAGAGAGGCTGAATACCGCTCTGAGTCAATGCGGTCTTAGCCTCTCTGGTCTCAACACTCTGTCTGATTTTAGATTTTTTTTTTTTTTTTCCAAAATCAGACTTGACACCAGAGAGGCTGAATACCGCACTGAGTCAATGCGGTCTTAGCCTCTCTGGTGTCAACACTCTGTCTGATTTTGGATTTTTTTTTTTTTTTTTCCAAAATCAGACTTGACACCAGAGAGGCTGAATACCGCACTGAGTCAATGCGGTCTTAGCCTCTCTGGTCTCAACACTCTGTCTGATTTTGGATTTTTTTTTTTTTTTTTTCCAAAATCAGACTTGACACCAGAGAGGCTGAATACCGCACTGAGTCAATGCGGTCTTAGCCTCTCTGGTGTCAACACTCTGTCTGATTTTGGATTTTTTTTTTTTTTTTTCCAAAATCAGACTTGACACCAGAGAGGCTGAATACTGCACTGAGTCAATGCGGTCTTAGCCTCTCTGGTCTCAACACTCTGTCTGATTTTGGATTTTTTTTTTTTTTTTCCAAAATCAGACTTGACACCAGAGAGGCTGAATACCGCACTGAGTCAATGCGGTCTTAGCCTCTCTGGTGTCAACACTCTGTCTGATTTTTTTTTTTTTTTTTTTTTTTTCCAAAATCAGACTTGACACCAGAGAGGCTGAATACCGCACTGAGTCAATGCGGTCTTAGCCTCTCTGGTGTCAACACTCTGTCTGATTTTTTTTTTTTTTTTTTTTTTTCCAAAATCAGACTTGACACCAGAGAGGCTGAATACCGCACTGAGTCAATGCGGTCTTAGCCTCTCTGGTCTCAACACTCTGTCTGATTTTGGATTTTTTTTTTTTTTTCCCAAAATCAGACTTGACACCAGAGAGGCTGAATACCGCACTGAGTCAATGCGGTCTTAGCCTCTCTGGTGTCAACACTCTGTCAGATTTTGGATTTTTTTTTTTTTTTTTCCAAAATCAGACTTGACACCAGAGAGGCTGAATACCGCACTGAGTCAATGCGGTCTTAGCTCTCTGGTCTCAACACTCTGTCTGATTTTGGATTTTTTTTTTTTTTTCCAAAATCAGACTTGACACCAGAGAGGCTGAATACCGCTCTGAGTCAATGCGGTCTTAGCCTCTCTGGTCTCAACACTCTGTCTGATTTTAGATTTTTTTTTTTTTTTTCCAAAATCAGACTTGACACCAGAGAGGCTGAATACCGCACTGAGTCAATGCGGTCTTAGCCTCTCTGGTGTCAACACTCTGTCTGATTTTGGATTTTTTTTTTTTTTTTTCCAAAATCAGACTTGACACCAGAGAGGCTGAATACCGCACTGAGTCAATGCGGTCTTAGCCTCTCTGGTCTCAACACTCTGTCTGATTTTGGATTTTTTTTTTTTTTTTTTCCAAAATCAGACTTGACACCAGAGAGGCTGAATACCGCACTGAGTCAATGCGGTCTTAGCCTCTCTGGTGTCAACACTCTGTCTGATTTTTTTTTTTTTTTTTTTTTTTCCAAAATCAGACTTGACACCAGAGAGGCTGAATACCGCACTGAGTCAATGCGGTCTTAGCCTCTCTGGTGTCAACACTCTGTCTGATTTTAGATTTTTTTTTTTTTTTCCAAAATCAGACTTGACACCAGAGAGGCTGAATACTGCACTGAGTCAATGCGGTCTTAGCCTCTCTGGTCTCAACACTCTGTCTGATTTTGGATTTTTTTTTTTTTTTTTCCAAAATCAGACTTGACACCAGAGAGGCTGAATACCGCTCTGAGTCAATGCGGTCTTATCCTCTCTGGTCTCAACACTCTGTCTGATTTTGGATTTTTTTTTTTTTTTTCCAAAATCAGACTTGACACCAGAGAGGCTGAATACCGCACTGAGTCAATGCGGTCTTAGCTCTCTGGTCTCAACACTCTGTCTGATTTTAGATTTTTTTTTTTTTTTCCAAAATCAGACTTGACACCAGAGAGGCTGAATACCGCACTGAGTCAATGCGGTCTTAGCCTCTCTGGTGTCAACACTCTGTCTGATTTTGGATTTTTTTTTTTTTTTTTCCAAAATCAGACTTGACACCAGAGAGGCTGAATACCGCACTGAGTCAATGCGGTCTTAGCCTCTCTGGTCTCAACACTCTGTCTGATTTTGGATTTTTTTTTTTTTTTTTTCCAAAATCAGACTTGACACCAGAGAGGCTGAATACCGCACTGAGTCAATGCGGTCTTAGCCTCTCTGGTGTCAACACTCTGTCTGATTTTTTTTTTTTTTTTTTTTTTTCCAAAATCAGACTTGACACCAGAGAGGCTGAATACCGCACTGAGTCAATGCGGTCTTAGCCTCTCTGGTGTCAACACTCTGTCTGATTTTAGATTTTTTTTTTTTTTTTCCAAAATCAGACTTGACACCAGAGAGGCTGAATACTGCACTGAGTCAATGCGGTCTTAGCCTCTCTGGTCTCAACACTCTGTCTGATTTTGGATTTTTTTTTTTTTTTTTCCAAAATCAGACTTGACACCAGAGAGGCTGAATACCGCTCTGAGTCAATGCGGTCTTATCCTCTCTGGTCTCAACACTCTGTCTGATTTTGGATTTTTTTTTTTTTTTTCCAAAATCAGACTTGACACCAGAGAGGCTGAATACCGCACTGAGTCAATGCGGTCTTAGCTCTCTGGTCTCAACACTCTGTCTGATTTTGGATTTTTTTTTTTTTTTCCAAAAT
The DNA here is from genome assembly GCF_964638095.1 of Poromitra crassiceps. NCBI lineage: Eukaryota > Metazoa > Chordata > Actinopteri > Beryciformes > Melamphaidae > Poromitra > Poromitra crassiceps. The sequence continues at coordinate 116,992 of NW_028152214.1, read as the reverse complement.
CAGACTTGACACCAGAGAGGCTGAATACTGCTCTGAGTCAATGCGGTCTTAGCCTCTCTGGTCTCAACACTCTGTCTGATTTTAGATTTTTTTTTTTTTTTTCCAAAATCAGACTTGACACCAGAGAGGCTGAATACCGCACTGAGTCAATGCGGTCTTAGCCTCTCTGGTGTCAACACTCTGTCTGATTTTGGATTTTTTTTTTTTTTTTTCCAAAATCAGACTTGACACCAGAGAGGCTGAATACCGCACTGAGTCAATGCGGTCTTAGCCTCTCTGGTCTCAACACTCTGTCTGATTTTGGATTTTTTTTTTTTTTTTTTCCAAAATCAGACTTGACACCAGAGAGGCTGAATACCGCACTGAGTCAATGCGGTCTTAGCCTCTCTGGTGTCAACACTCTGTCTGATTTTGGATTTTTTTTTTTTTTTTTCCAAAATCAGACTTGACACCAGAGAGGCTGAATACTGCACTGAGTCAATGCGGTCTTAGCCTCTCTGGTCTCAACACTCTGTCTGATTTTGGATTTTTTTTTTTTTTTTCCAAAATCAGACTTGACACCAGAGAGGCTGAATACCGCACTGAGTCAATGCGGTCTTAGCCTCTCTGGTGTCAACACTCTGTCTGATTTTTTTTTTTTTTTTTTTTTTTCCAAAATCAGACTTGACACCAGAGAGGCTGAATACCGCACTGAGTCAATGCGGTCTTAGCCTCTCTGGTGTCAACACTCTGTCTGATTTTTTTTTTTTTTTTTTTTTTTCCAAAATCAGACTTGACACCAGAGAGGCTGAATACCGCACTGAGTCAATGCGGTCTTAGCCTCTCTGGTCTCAACACTCTGTCTGATTTTGGATTTTTTTTTTTTTTTCCCAAAATCAGACTTGACACCAGAGAGGCTGAATACCGCACTGAGTCAATGCGGTCTTAGCCTCTCTGGTGTCAACACTCTGTCAGATTTTGGATTTTTTTTTTTTTTTTTCCAAAATCAGACTTGACACCAGAGAGGCTGAATACCGCACTGAGTCAATGCGGTCTTAGCTCTCTGGTCTCAACACTCTGTCTGATTTTGGATTTTTTTTTTTTTTTTCCAAAATCAGACTTGACACCAGAGAGGCTGAATACCGCTCTGAGTCAATGCGGTCTTAGCCTCTCTGGTCTCAACACTCTGTCTGATTTTAGATTTTTTTTTTTTTTTTCCAAAATCAGACTTGACACCAGAGAGGCTGAATACCGCACTGAGTCAATGCGGTCTTAGCCTCTCTGGTGTCAACACTCTGTCTGATTTTGGATTTTTTTTTTTTTTTTCCAAAATCAGACTTGACACCAGAGAGGCTGAATACTGCACTGAGTCAATGCGGTCTTAGCCTCTCTGGTCTCAACACTCTGTCTGATTTTGGATTTTTTTTTTTTTTTTCCAAAATCAGACTTGACACCAGAGAGGCTGAATACCGCACTGAGTCAATGCGGTCTTAGCCTCTCTGGTGTCAACACTCTGTCTGATTTTAGATTTTTTTTTTTTTTTTTCCAAAATCAGACTTGACACCAGAGAGGCTGAATACCGCACTGAGTCAATGCGGTCTTAGCCTCTCTGGTCTCAACACTCTGTCTGATTTTGGATTTTTTTTTTTTTTTTTCCAAAATCAGACTTGACACCAGAGAGGCTGAATACCGCACTGAGTCAATGCGGTCTTAGCCTCTCTGGTGTCAACACTCTGTCTGATTTTGGATTTTTTTTTTTTTTCCAAAATCAGACTTGACACCAGAGAGGCTGAATACCGCACTGAGTCAATGCGGTCTTAGCCTCTCTGGTCTCAACACTCTGTCTGATTTTGGATTTTTTTTTTTTTTTTTTCCAAAATCAGACTTGACACCAGAGAGGCTGAATACCGCACTGAGTCAATGCGGTCTTAGCCTCTCTGGTGTCAACACTCTGTCTGATTTTGGATTTTTTTTTTTTTTTTTCCAAAATCAGACTTGACACCAGAGAGGCTGAATACTGCACTGAGTCAATGCGGTCTTAGCCTCTCTGGTCTCAACACTCTGTCTGATTTTGGATTTTTTTTTTTTTTTTCCAAAATCAGACTTGACACCAGAGAGGCTGAATACCGCACTGAGTCAATGCGGTCTTAGCCTCTCTGGTGTCAACACTCTGTCTGATTTTTTTTTTTTTTTTTTTTTTTCCAAAATCAGACTTGACACCAGAGAGGCTGAATACCGCACTGAGTCAATGCGGTCTTAGCCTCTCTGGTCTCAACACTCTGTCTGATTTTGGATTTTTTTTTTTTTTTCCCAAAATCAGACTTGACACCAGAGAGGCTGAATACCGCACTGAGTCAATGCGGTCTTAGCCTCTCTGGTGTCAACACTCTGTCAGATTTTGGATTTTTTTTTTTTTTTTTCCAAAATCAGACTTGACACCAGAGAGGCTGAATACCGCACTGAGTCAATGCGGTCTTAGCTCTCTGGTCTCAACACTCTGTCTGATTTTGGATTTTTTTTTTTTTTTCCAAAATCAGACTTGACACCAGAGAGGCTGAATACCGCTCTGAGTCAATGCGGTCTTAGCCTCTCTGGTCTCAACACTCTGTCTGATTTTAGATTTTTTTTTTTTTTTTCCAAAATCAGACTTGACACCAGAGAGGCTGAATACCGCACTGAGTCAATGCGGTCTTAGCCTCTCTGGTGTCAACACTCTGTCTGATTTTGGATTTTTTTTTTTTTTTTTCCAAAATCAGACTTGACACCAGAGAGGCTGAATACCGCACTGAGTCAATGCGGTCTTAGCCTCTCTGGTCTCAACACTCTGTCTGATTTTGGATTTTTTTTTTTTTTTTTTCCAAAATCAGACTTGACACCAGAGAGGCTGAATACCGCACTGAGTCAATGCGGTCTTAGCCTCTCTGGTGTCAACACTCTGTCTGATTTTTTTTTTTTTTTTTTTTTTTCCAAAATCAGACTTGACACCAGAGAGGCTGAATACCGCACTGAGTCAATGCGGTCTTAGCCTCTCTGGTGTCAACACTCTGTCTGATTTTAGATTTTTTTTTTTTTTTCCAAAATCAGACTTGACACCAGAGAGGCTGAATACCGCACTGAGTCAATGCGGTCTTAGCCTCTCTGGTCTCAACACTCTGTCTGATTTTGGATTTTTTTTTTTTTTTTTTCCAAAATCAGACTTGACACCAGAGAGGCTGAATACCGCACTGAGTCAATGCGGTCTTAGCCTCTCTGGTGTCAACACTCTGTCTGATTTTGGATTTTTTTTTTTTTTTTTCCAAAATCAGACTTGACACCAGAGAGGCTGAATACTGCACTGAGTCAATGCGGTCTTAGCCTCTCTGGTCTCAACACTCTGTCTGATTTTGGATTTTTTTTTTTTTTTTTCCAAAATCAGACTTGACACCAGAGAGGCTGAATACCGCACTGAGTCAATGCGGTCTTAGCCTCTCTGGTGTCAACACTCTGTCTGATTTTTTTTTTTTTTTTTTTTTTTTCCAAAATCAGACTTGACACCAGAGAGGCTGAATACCGCACTGAGTCGCGGTCTTAGCCTCTCTGGTGTCAACACTCTGTCTGATTTTTTTTTTTTTTTTTTTTTTTTCCAAAATCAGACTTGACACCAGAGAGGCTGAATACCGCACTGAGTCAATGCGGTCTTAGCCTCTCTGGTCTCAACACTCTGTCTGATTTTGGATTTTTTTTTTTTTTTCCCAAAATCAGACTTGACACCAGAGAGGCTGAATACCGCACTGAGTCAATGCGGTCTTAGCCTCTCTGGTGTCAACACTCTGTCAGATTTTGGATTTTTTTTTTTTTTTTTCCAAAATCAGACTTGACACCAGAGAGGCTGAATACCGCACTGAGTCAATGCGGTCTTAGCTCTCTGGTCTCAACACTCTGTCTGATTTTGGATTTTTTTTTTTTTTTTCCAAAATCAGACTTGACACCAGAGAGGCTGAATACCGCTCTGAGTCAATGCGGTCTTAGCCTCTCTGGTCTCAACACTCTGTCTGATTTTAGATTTTTTTTTTTTTTTTCCAAAATCAGACTTGACACCAGAGAGGCTGAATACCGCACTGAGTCAATGCGGTCTTAGCCTCTCTGGTGTCAACACTCTGTCTGATTTTGGATTTTTTTTTTTTTTTTTCCAAAATCAGACTTGACACCAGAGAGGCTGAATACCGCACTGAGTCAATGCGGTCTTAGCCTCTCTGGTCTCAACACTCTGTCTGATTTTGGATTTTTTTTTTTTTTTTTTCCAAAATCAGACTTGACACCAGAGAGGCTGAATACCGCACTGAGTCAATGCGGTCTTAGCCTCTCTGGTGTCAACACTCTGTCTGATTTTTTTTTTTTTTTTTTTTTTTCCAAAATCAGACTTGACACCAGAGAGGCTGAATACCGCACTGAGTCAATGCGGTCTTAGCCTCTCTGGTGTCAACACTCTGTCTGATTTTAGATTTTTTTTTTTTTTTCCAAAATCAGACTTGACACCAGAGAGGCTGAATACTGCACTGAGTCAATGCGGTCTTAGCCTCTCTGGTCTCAACACTCTGTCTGATTTTGGATTTTTTTTTTTTTTTTTCCAAAATCAGACTTGACACCAGAGAGGCTGAATACCGCTCTGAGTCAATGCGGTCTTATCCTCTCTGGTCTCAACACTCTGTCTGATTTTGGATTTTTTTTTTTTTTTTCCAAAATCAGACTTGACACCAGAGAGGCTGAATACCGCACTGAGTCAATGCGGTCTTAGCTCTCTGGTCTCAACACTCTGTCTGATTTTAGATTTTTTTTTTTTTTTCCAAAATCAGACTTGACACCAGAGAGGCTGAATACCGCACTGAGTCAATGCGGTCTTAGCCTCTCTGGTGTCAACACTCTGTCTGATTTTGGATTTTTTTTTTTTTTTTTCCAAAATCAGACTTGACACCAGAGAGGCTGAATACCGCACTGAGTCAATGCGGTCTTAGCCTCTCTGGTCTCAACACTCTGTCTGATTTTGGATTTTTTTTTTTTTTTTTTCCAAAATCAGACTTGACACCAGAGAGGCTGAATACCGCACTGAGTCAATGCGGTCTTAGCCTCTCTGGTGTCAACACTCTGTCTGATTTTTTTTTTTTTTTTTTTTTTTCCAAAATCAGACTTGACACCAGAGAGGCTGAATACCGCACTGAGTCAATGCGGTCTTAGCCTCTCTGGTGTCAACACTCTGTCTGATTTTAGATTTTTTTTTTTTTTTTCCAAAATCAGACTTGACACCAGAGAGGCTGAATACTGCACTGAGTCAATGCGGTCTTAGCCTCTCTGGTCTCAACACTCTGTCTGATTTTGGATTTTTTTTTTTTTTTTTCCAAAATCAGACTTGACACCAGAGAGGCTGAATACCGCTCTGAGTCAATGCGGTCTTATCCTCTCTGGTCTCAACACTCTGTCTGATTTTGGATTTTTTTTTTTTTTTTCCAAAATCAGACTTGACACCAGAGAGGCTGAATACCGCACTGAGTCAATGCGGTCTTAGCTCTCTGGTCTCAACACTCTGTCTGATTTTGGATTTTTTTTTTTTTTTCCAAAATCAGACTTGACACCAGAGAGGCTGAATACTGCTCTGAGTCAATGCGGTCTTAGCCTCTCTGGTCTCAACACTCTGTCTGATTTTAGATTTTTTTTTTTTTTTTCCAAAATCAGACTTGACACCAGAGAGGCTGAATACCGCACTGAGTCAATGCGGTCTTAGCCTCTCTGGTGTCAACACTCTGTCTGATTTTGGATTTTTTTTTTTTTTTTTCCAAAATCAGACTTGACACCAGAGAGGCTGAATACCGCACTGAGTCAATGCGGTCTTAGCCTCTCTGGTCTCAACACTCTGTCTGATTTTGGATTTTTTTTTTTTTTTTTTCCAAAATCAGACTTGACACCAGAGAGGCTGAATACCGCACTGAGTCAATGCGGTCTTAGCCTCTCTGGTGTCAACACTCTGTCTGATTTTGGATTTTTTTTTTTTTTTTTCCAAAATCAGACTTGACACCAGAGAGGCTGAATACTGCACTGAGTCAATGCGGTCTTAGCCTCTCTGGTCTCAACACTCTGTCTGATTTTGGATTTTTTTTTTTTTTTTCCAAAATCAGACTTGACACCAGAGAGGCTGAATACCGCACTGAGTCAATGCGGTCTTAGCCTCTCTGGTGTCAACACTCTGTCTGATTTTTTTTTTTTTTTTTTTTTTTTCCAAAATCAGACTTGACACCAGAGAGGCTGAATACCGCACTGAGTCAATGCGGTCTTAGCCTCTCTGGTGTCAACACTCTGTCTGATTTTTTTTTTTTTTTTTTTTTTTTTTTTCAAAATCAGACTTGACACCAGAGAGGCTGAATACCGCACTGAGTCAATGCGGTCTTAGCCTCTCTGGTCTCAACACTCTGTCTGATTTTGGATTTTTTTTTTTTTTTCCCAAAATCAGACTTGACACCAGAGAGGCTGAATACCGCACTGAGTCAATGCGGTCTTAGCCTCTCTGGTGTCAACACTCTGTCAGATTTTGGATTTTTTTTTTTTTTTTTCCAAAATCAGACTTGACACCAGAGAGGCTGAATACCGCACTGAGTCAATGCGGTCTTAGCTCTCTGGTCTCAACACTCTGTCTGATTTTGGATTTTTTTTTTTTTTTCCAAAATCAGACTTGACACCAGAGAGGCTGAATACCGCTCTGAGTCAATGCGGTCTTAGCCTCTCTGGTCTCAACACTCTGTCTGATTTTAGATTTTTTTTTTTTTTTTCCAAAATCAGACTTGACACCAGAGAGGCTGAATACCGCACTGAGTCAATGCGGTCTTAGCCTCTCTGGTGTCAACACTCTGTCTGATTTTGGATTTTTTTTTTTTTTTTCCAAAATCAGACTTGACACCAGAGAGGCTGAATACTGCACTGAGTCAATGCGGTCTTAGCCTCTCTGGTCTCAACACTCTGTCTGATTTTGGATTTTTTTTTTTTTTTTCCAAAATCAGACTTGACACCAGAGAGGCTGAATACCGCACTGAGTCAATGCGGTCTTAGCCTCTCTGGTGTCAACACTCTGTCTGATTTTAGATTTTTTTTTTTTTTTTTCCAAAATCAGACTTGACACCAGAGAGGCTGAATACCGCACTGAGTCAATGCGGTCTTAGCCTCTCTGGTCTCAACACTCTGTCTGATTTTGGATTTTTTTTTTTTTTTTTCCAAAATCAGACTTGACACCAGAGAGGCTGAATACCGCACTGAGTCAATGCGGTCTTAGCCTCTCTGGTGTCAACACTCTGTCTGATTTTGGATTTTTTTTTTTTTTCCAAAATCAGACTTGACACCAGAGAGGCTGAATACCGCACTGAGTCAATGCGGTCTTAGCCTCTCTGGTCTCAACACTCTGTCTGATTTTGGATTTTTTTTTTTTTTTTTTCCAAAATCAGACTTGACACCAGAGAGGCTGAATACCGCACTGAGTCAATGCGGTCTTAGCCTCTCTGGTGTCAACACTCTGTCTGATTTTAGATTTTTTTTTTTTTTTTTCCAAAATCAGACTTGACACCAGAGAGGCTGAATACTGCACTGAGTCAATGCGGTCTTAGCCTCTCTGGTCTCAACACTCTGTCTGATTTTTGATTTTTTTTTTTTTTTTCCAAAATCAGACTTGACACCAGAGAGGCTGAATACCGCACTGAGTCAATGCGGTCTTAGCCTCTCTGGTCTCAACACTCTGTCTGATTTTGGATTTTTTTTTTTTTTTTTTCCAAAATCAGACTTGACACCAGAGAGGCTGAATACCGCACTGAGTCAATGCGGTCTTAGCCTCTCTGGTCTCAACACTCTGTCTGATTTTGGATTTTTTTTTTTTTTTTTCCAAAATCAGACTTGACACCAGAGAGGCTGAATACCGCACTGAGTCAATGCGGTCTTAGCTCTCTGGTCTCAACACTCTGTCTGATTTTGGATTTTTTTTTTTTTTTCCAAAATCAGACTTGACACCAGAGAGGCTGAATACCGCTCTGAGTCAATGCGGTCTTAGCCTCTCTGGTCTCAACACTCTGTCTGATTTTAGATTTTTTTTTTTTTTTTCCAAAATCAGACTTGACACCAGAGAGGCTGAATACCGCACTGAGTCAATGCGGTCTTAGCCTCTCTGGTGTCAACACTCTGTCTGATTTTGGATTTTTTTTTTTTTTTTTTCCAAAATCAGACTTGACACCAGAGAGGCTGAATACCGCACTGAGTCAATGCGGTCTTAGCCTCTCTGGTCTCAACACTCTGTCTGATTTTGGATTTTTTTTTTTTTTTTTTCAAAATCAGACTTGACACCAGAGAGGCTGAATACCGCACTGAGTCAATGCGGTCTTAGCCTCTCTGGTGTCAACACTCTGTCTGATTTTGGATTTTTTTTTTTTTTTTCCAAAATCAGACTTGACACCAGAGAGGCTGAATACCGCACTGAGTCAATGCGGTCTTAGCTCTCTGGTCTCAACACTCTGTCTGATTTTGGATTTTTTTTTTTTTTTCAAAAATCAGACTTGACACCAGAGAGGCTGAATACCGCTCTGAGTCAATGCGGTCTTAGCCTCTCTGGTCTCAACACTCTGTCTGATTTTAGATTTTTTTTTTTTTTTTCCAAAATCAGACTTGACACCAGAGAGGCTGAATACCGCACTGAGTCAATGCGGTCTTAGCCTCTCTGGTGTCAACACTCTGTCTGATTTTGGATTTTTTTTTTTTTTTTTTCCAAAATCAGACTTGACACCAGAGAGGCTGAATACCGCACTGAGTCAATGCGGTCTTAGCCTCTCTGGTCTCAACACTCAGTCTGATTTTGGATTTTTTTTTTTTTTTTTTCCAAAATCAGACTTGACACCAGAGAGGCTGAATACCGCACTGAGTCAATGCGGTCTTAGCCTCTCTGGTGTCAACACTCTGTCTGATTTTGGATTTTTTTTTTTTTTTTTCCAAAATCAGACTTGACACCAGAGAGGCTGAATACTGCACTGAGTCAATGCGGTCTTAGCCTCTCTGGTCTCAACACTCTGTCTGATTTTGGATTTTTTTTTTTTTTTTCCAAAATCAGACTTGACACCAGAGAGGCTGAATACCGCACTGAGTCAATGCGGTCTTAGCCTCTCTGGTGTCAACACTCTGTCTGATTTTTTTTTTTTTTTTTTTTTTTTCCAAAATCAGACTTGACACCAGAGAGGCTGAATACCGCACTGAGTCAATGCGGTCTTAGCCTCTCTGGTGTCAACACTCTGTCTGATTTTTTTTTTTTTTTTTTTTTTTCCAAAATCAGACTTGACACCAGAGAGGCTGAATACCGCACTGAGTCAATGCGGTCTTAGCCTCTCTGGTCTCAACACTCTGTCTGATTTTGGATTTTTTTTTTTTTTTCCCAAAATCAGACTTGACACCAGAGAGGCTGAATACCGCACTGAGTCAATGCGGTCTTAGCCTCTCTGGTGTCAACACTCTGTCTGATTTTGGATTTTTTTTTTTTTTTTTCCAAAATCAGACTTGACACCAGAGAGGCTGAATACCGCACTGAGTCAATGCGGTCTTAGCTCTCTGGTCTCAACACTCTGTCTGATTTTGGATTTTTTTTTTTTTTTCCAAAATCAGACTTGACACCAGAGAGGCTGAATACCGCTCTGAGTCAATGCGGTCTTAGCCTCTCTGGTCTCAACACTCTGTCTGATTTTAGATTTTTTTTTTTTTTTCCAAAATCAGACTTGACACCAGAGAGGCTGAATACCGCACTGAGTCAATGCGGTCTTAGCCTCTCTGGTGTCAACACTCTGTCTGATTTTGGATTTTTTTTTTTTTTTTTCAAAAATCAGACTTGACACCAGAGAGGCTGAATACCGCACTGAGTCAATGCGGTCTTAGCCTCTCTGGTCTCAACACTCTGTCTGATTTTGGATTTTTTTTTTTTTTTTTTCCAAAATCAGACTTGACACCAGAGCGGCTGAATACTGCACTGAGTCAATGCGTTCTTAGCCTCTCTGGTGTCAACACTCTGTCTGATTTTGGATTTTTTTTTTTTTTTTTCCAAAATCAGACTTGACACCAGAGAGGCTGAATACTGCACTGAGTCAATGCGGTCTTAGCCTCTCTGGTCTCAACACTCTGTCTGATTTTGGATTTTTTTTTTTTTTTTCCAAAATCAGACTTGACACCAGAGAGGCTGAATACTGCACTGAGTCAATGCGTTCTTAGCCTCTCTGGTGTCAACACTCTGTCTGATTTTGGATTTTTTTTTTTTTTTTTCCAAAATCAGACTTGACACCAGAGAGGCTGAATACTGCACTGAGTCAATGCGGTCTTAGCCTCTCTGGTCTCAACACTCTGTCTGATTTTGGATTTTTTTTTTTTTTTTCCAAAATCAGACTTGACACCAGAGAGGCTGAATACTGCACTGAGTCAATGCGGTCTTAGCCTCTCTGGTCTCAACACTCTGTCTGATTTTGGATTTTTTTTTTTTTTTTCCAAAATCAGACTTGACACCAGAGAGGCTGAATACCGCACTGAGTCAATGCGGTCTTAGCCTCTCTGGTGTCAACACTCTGTCTGATTTTAGATTTTTTTTTTTTTTTTTCCAAAATCAGACTTGACACCAGAGAGGCTGAATACCGCACTGAGTCAATGCGGTCTTAGCCTCTCTGGTCTCAACACTCTGTCTGATTTTGGATTTTTTTTTTTTTTTTTTCCAAAATCAGACTTGACACCAGAGAGGCTGAATACTGCACTGAGTCAATGCGGTCTTAGCCTCTCTGGTGTCAACACTCTGTCTGATTTTGGATTTTTTTTTTTTTTTCCAAAATCAGACTTGACACCAGAGAGGCTGAATACCGCACTGAGTCAATGCGGTCTTAGCCTCTCTGGTCTCAACACTCTGTCTGATTTTGGATTTTTTTTTTTTTTTTTTCCAAAATCAGACTTGACACCAGAGAGGCTGAATACCGCACTGAGTCAATGCGGTCTTAGCCTCTCTGGTGTCAACACTCTGTCTGATTTTGGATTTTTTTTTTTTTTCCAAAATCAGACTTGACACCAGAGAGGCTGAATACCGCACTGAGTCAATGCGGTCTTAGCCTCTCTGGTCTCAACACTCTGTCTGATTTTGGATTTTTTTTTTTTTTTTTTCCAAAATCAGACTTGACACCAGAGAGGCTGAATACCGCACTGAGTCAATGCGGTCTTAGCCTCTCTGGTGTCAACACTCTGTCTGATTTTAGATTTTTTTTTTTTTTTTTCCAAAATCAGACTTGACACCAGAGAGGCTGAATACTGCACTGAGTCAATGCGGTCTTAGCCTCTCTGGTCTCAACACTCTGTCTGATTTTTGATTTTTTTTTTTTTTTTCCAAAATCAGACTTGACACCAGAGAGGCTGAATACCGCACTGAGTCAATGCGGTCTTAGCCTCTCTGGTCTCAACACTCTGTCTGATTTTGGATTTTTTTTTTTTTTTTTTCCAAAATCAGACTTGACACCAGAGAGGCTGAATACCGCACTGAGTCAATGCGGTCTTAGCCTCTCTGGTGTCAACACTCTGTCTGATTTTGGATTTTTTTTTTTTTTTTTTCCAAAATCAGACTTGACACCAGAGAGGCTGAATACCGCACTGAGTCAATGCGGTCTTAGCCTCTCTGGTCTCAACACTCTGTCTGATTTTGGATTTTTTTTTTTTTTTTTTCCAAAATCAGACTTGACACCAGAGAGGCTGAATACCGCACTGAGTCAATGCGGTCTTAGCCTCTCTGGTGTCAACACTCTGTCTGATTTTGGATTTTTTTTTTTTTTTTTCCAAAATCAGACTTGACACCAGAGAGGCTGAATACTGCACTGAGTCAATGCGGTCTTAGCCTCTCTGGTCTCAACACTCTGTCTGATTTTGGATTTTTTTTTTTTTTTTCCAAAATCAGACTTGACACCAGAGAGGCTGAATACCGCACTGAGTCAATGCGGTCTTAGCTCTCTGGTCTCAACACTCTGTCTGATTTTGGATTTTTTTTTTTTTTTCCAAAATCAGACTTGACACCAGAGAGGCTGAATACCGCTCTGAGTCAATGCGGTCTTAGCCTCTCTGGTCTCAACACTCTGTCTGATTTTAGATTTTTTTTTTTTTTTTCCAAAATCAGACTTGACACCAGAGAGGCTGAATACCGCACTGAGTCAATGCGGTCTTAGCCTCTCTGGTGTCAACACTCTGTCTGATTTTGGATTTTTTTTTTTTTTTTTTCCAAAATCAGACTTGACACCAGAGAGGCTGAATACCGCACTGAGTCAATGCGGTCTTAGCCTCTCTGGTCTCAACACTCTGTCTGATTTTGGATTTTTTTTTTTTTTTTTTTCAAAATCAGACTTGACACCAGAGAGGCTGAATACCGCACTGAGTCAATGCGGTCTTAGCCTCTCTGGTGTCAACACTCTGTCTGATTTTGGATTTTTTTTTTTTTTTTTCCAAAATCAGACTTGACACCAGAGAGGCTGAATACCGCACTGAGTCAATGCGGTCTTAGCTCTCTGGTCTCAACACTCTGTCTGATTTTGGATTTTTTTTTTTTTTTCCAAAATCAGACTTGACACCAGAGAGGCTGAATACCGCTCTGAGTCAATGCGGTCTTAGCCTCTCTGGTCTCAACACTCTGTCTGATTTTAGATTTTTTTTTTTTTTTTCCAAAATCAGACTTGACACCAGAGAGGCTGAATACCGCACTGAGTCAATGCGGTCTTAGCCTCTCTGGTGTCAACACTCTGTCTGATTTTGGATTTTTTTTTTTTTTTTTCCAAAATCAGACTTGACACCAGAGAGGCTGAATACCGCACTGAGTCAATGCGGTCTTAGCCTCTCTGGTCTCAACACTCAGTCTGATTTTGGATTTTTTTTTTTTTTTTTTCCAAAATCAGACTTGACACCAGAGAGGCTGAATACCGCACTGAGTCAATGCGGTCTTAGCCTCTCTGGTGTCAACACTCTGTCTGATTTTGGATTTTTTTTTTTTTTTTTCCAAAATCAGACTTGACACCAGAGAGGCTGAATACTGCACTGAGTCAATGCGGTCTTAGCCTCTCTGGTCTCAACACTCTGTCTGATTTTGGATTTTTTTTTTTTTTTTCCAAAATCAGACTTGACACCAGAGAGGCTGAATACCGCACTGAGTCAATGCGGTCTTAGCCTCTCTGGTGTCAACACTCTGTCTGATTTTTTTTTTTTTTTTTTTTTTTTCCAAAATCAGACTTGACACCAGAGAGGCTGAATACCGCACTGAGTCAATGCGGTCTTAGCCTCTCTGGTGTCAACACTCTGTCTGATTTTTTTTTTTTTTTTTTTTTTTCCAAAATCAGACTTGACACCAGAGAGGCTGAATACCGCACTGAGTCAATGCGGTCTTAGCCTCTCTGGTCTCAACACTCTGTCTGATTTTGGATTTTTTTTTTTTTTTCCCAAAATCAGACTTGACACCAGAGAGGCTGAATACCGCACTGAGTCAATGCGGTCTTAGCCTCTCTGGTGTCAACACTCTGTCTGATTTTGGATTTTTTTTTTTTTTTTTCCAAAATCAGACTTGACACCAGAGAGGCTGAATACCGCACTGAGTCAATGCGGTCTTAGCTCTCTGGTCTCAACACTCTGTCTGATTTTGGATTTTTTTTTTTTTTTCCAAAATCAGACTTGACACCAGAGAGGCTGAATACCGCTCTGAGTCAATGCGGTCTTAGCCTCTCTGGTCTCAACACTCTGTCTGATTTTAGATTTTTTTTTTTTTTTCCAAAATCAGACTTGACACCAGAGAGGCTGAATACCGCACTGAGTCAATGCGGTCTTAGCCTCTCTGGTGTCAACACTCTGTCTGATTTTGGATTTTTTTTTTTTTTTTTCAAAAATCAGACTTGACACCAGAGAGGCTGAATACCGCACTGAGTCAATGCGGTCTTAGCCTCTCTGGTCTCAACACTCTGTCTGATTTTGGATTTTTTTTTTTTTTTTTTCCAAAATCAGACTTGACACCAGAGCGGCTGAATACTGCACTGAGTCAATGCGTTCTTAGCCTCTCTGGTGTCAACACTCTGTCTGATTTTGGATTTTTTTTTTTTTTTTTCCAAAATCAGACTTGACACCAGAGAGGCTGAATACTGCACTGAGTCAATGCGGTCTTAGCCTCTCTGGTCTCAACACTCTGTCTGATTTTGGATTTTTTTTTTTTTTTTCCAAAATCAGACTTGACACCAGAGAGGCTGAATACCGCACTGAGTCAATGCGGTCTTAGCCTCTCTGGTGTCAACACTCTGTCTGATTTTTGATTTTTTTTTTTTTTTTTCCAAAATCAGACTTGACACCAGAGAGGCTGAATACCGCACTGAGTCAATGCGGTCTTAGCCTCTCTGGTGTCAACACTCTGTCTGATTTTTTTTTTTTTTTTTTTTTTCCAAAATCAGACTTGACACCAGAGAGGCTGAATACCGCACTGAGTCAATGCGGTCTTAGCCTCTCTGGTGTCAACACTCTGTCTGATTTTGGATTTTTTTTTTTTTTTTTTCCAAAATCAGACTTGACACCAGAGAGGCTGAATACCGCACTGAGTCAATGCGGTCTTAGCCTCTCTGGTCTCAACACTCTGTCTGATTTTGGATTTTTTTTTTTTTTTTTTCCAAAATCAGACTTGACACCAGAGAGGCTGAATACCGCACTGAGTCAATGCGGTCTTAGCCTCTCTGGTCTCAACACTCTGTCTGATTTTGGATTTTTTTTTTTTTTTTTTCCAAAATCAGACTTGACACCAGAGAGGCTGAATACCGCACTGAGTCAATGCGGTCTTAGCCTCTCTGGTGTCAACACTCTGTCTGATTTTGGATTTTTTTTTTTTTTTTTCCAAAATCAGACTTGACACCAGAGAGGCTGAATACTGCACTGAGTCAATGCGGTCTTAGCCTCTCTGGTCTCAACACTCTGTCTGATTTTGGATTTTTTTTTTTTTTTTTCCAAAATCAGACTTGACACCAGAGAGGCTGAATACCGCTCTGAGTCAATGCGGTCTTATCCTCTCTGGTCTCAACACTCTGTCTGATTTTGGATTTTTTTTTTTTTTTTCCAAAATCAGACTTGACACCAGAGAGGCTGAATACCGCACTGAGTCAATGCGGTCTTAGCTCTCTGGTCTCAACACTCTGTCTGATTTTGGATTTTTTTTTTTTTTTCCAAAATCAGACTTGACACCAGAGAGGCTGAATACCGCTCTGAGTCAATGCGGTCTTAGCCTCTCTGGTCTCAACACTCTGTCTGATTTTAGATTTTTTTTTTTTTTTTCCAAAATCAGACTTGACACCAGAGAGGCTGAATACCGCACTGAGTCAATGCGGTCTTAGCCTCTCTGGTGTCAACACTCTGTCTGATTTTGGATTTTTTTTTTTTTTTTTTTCCAAAATCAGACTTGACACCAGAGAGGCTGAATACCGCACTGAGTCAATGCGGTCTTAGCCTCTCTGGTCTCAACACTCTGTCTGATTTTGGATTTTTTTTTTTTTTTTTTCCAAAATCAGACTTGACACCAGAGAGGCTGAATACCGCACTGAGTCAATGCGGTCTTAGCCTCTCTGGTGTCAACACTCTGTCTGATTTTGGATTTTTTTTTTTTTTTTTCCAAAATCAGACTTGACACCAGAGAGACTGAATACTGCACTGAGTCACGGTCTTAGCCTCTCTGGTCTCAACACTGTCTGATTTTGGATTTTTTTTTTTTTTTTCCAAAATCAGACTTGACACCAGAGAGGCTGAATACCGCACTGAGTCAATGCGGTCTTAGCCTCTCTGGTGTCAACACTCTGTCTGATTTTTTTTTTTTTTTTTTTTTTTTTCCCAAAATCAGACTTGACACCAGAGAGGCTGAATACCGCACTGAGTCAATGCGGTCTTAGCCTCTCTGGTGTCAACACTCTGTCTGATTTTTTTTTTTTTTTTTTTTTCCAAAATCAGACTTGACACCAGAGAGGCTGAATACCGCACTGAGTCAATGCGGTCTTAGCCTCTCTGGTCTCAACACTCTGTCTGATTTTGGATTTTTTTTTTTTTTTTTCCCAAAATCAGACTTGACACCAGAGAGGCTGAATACCGCACTGAGTCAATGCGGTCTTAGCTCTCTGGTCTCAACACTCTGTCTGATTTTGGATTTTTTTTTTTTTTTTCCAAAATCAGACTTGACACCAGAGAGGCTGAATACCGCTCTGAGTCAATGCGGTCTTAGCCTCTCTGGTCTCAACACTCTGTCTGATTTTAGATTTTTTTTTTTTTTTTTCCAAAATCAGACTTGACACCAGGGAGGCTGAATACCGCACTGAGTCAATGCGGTCTTAGCCTCTCTGGTGTCAACACTCTGTCTGATTTTGGATTTTTTTTTTTTTTTTTCCAAAATCAGACTTGACACCAGAGAGGCTGAATACCGCACTGAGTCAATGCGGTCTTAGCCTCTCTGGTCTCAACACTCTGTCTGATTTTGGATTTTTTTTTTTTTTTTTTCCAAAATCAGACTTGACACCAGAGAGGCTGAATACTGCACTGAGTCAATGCGGTCTTAGCCTCTCTGGTGTCAACACTCTGTCTGATTTTTTTTTTTTTTTTTTTTTTTTTTCCAAAATCAGACTTGACACCAGAGAGGCTGAATACCGCACTGAGTCAATGCGGTCTTAGCCTCTCTGGTGTCAACACTCTGTCTGATTTTGGATTTTTTTTTTTTTTTTCCAAACTCAGACTTCACACCAGAGAGGCTGAATACCGCACTGAGTCAATGCAGTCTTAGCCTCTCTGGTCTCAACACTCTGTCTGATTTTGGATTTTTTTTTTTTTTTTCCAAAATCAGACTTGACACCAGAGAGGCTGAATACCGCACTGAGTCAATGCGGTCTTAGCCTCTCTGGTATCAACACTCTGTCTGATTTTTTTTTTTTTTTTTTTTTCCCAAAATCAGACTTGACACCAGAGAGGCTGAATACCGCACTGAGTCAATGCGGTCTTAGCCTCTCTGGTCTCAACACTCTGTCTGATTTTGGATTTTTTTTTTTTTTTTTCCAAAATCAGACTTGACACCAGAGAGGCTGAATACCGCACTGAGTCAATGCGGTCTTAGCCTCTCTGGTGTCAACACTCTGTCTGATTTTGGATTTTTTTTTGTTTTTCCAAAATCAGACTTGACACCAGAGAGGCTGAATACCACACTGAGTCAATGCGGTCTTAGCTCTCTGGTGTCAACACTCTGTCTGATTTTGGATTTTTTTTTTTTTTTTTTCCAAAATCAGACTTGACATCAGAGAGGCTGAATACCGCACTGAGTCAATGCGGTCTTAGCCTCTCTGGTCTCAACACTCTGTCTGATTTTGGATTTTTTTTTTTTTTTTTCCAAAATCAGACTTGACACCAGAGAGGCTGAATACCGCACTGAGTCAATGCGGTCTTAGCTCTCTGGTGTCAACACTCTGTCTGATTTTGGATTTTTTTTTTTTTTTTTCCAAAATCAGACTTGACACCAGAGAGGCTGAATACCGCACTGAGTCAATGCGGTCTTAGCTCTCTGGTCTCAACACTCTGTCTGATTTTGGATTTTTTTTTTTTTTTTCCAAAATCAGACTTGACACCAGAGAGGCTGAATACCGCACTGAGTCAATGCGGTCTTAGCCTCTCTGGTGTCAACACTCTGTCTGATTTTAGATTTTTTTTTTTTTTTTCCAAAATCAGACTTGACACCAGAGAGGCTGAATACCGCACTGAGTCAATGCGGTCTTAGCCTCTCTGGTGTCAACACTCTGTCTGATTTTGGATTTTTTTTTTTTTTTTTTCCAAAATCAGACTTGACACCAGAGAGGCTGAATACCGCACTGAGTCAATGCGGTCTTAGCCTCTCTGGTCTCAACACTCTGTCTGATTTTGGATTTTTTTTTTTTTTTTTCCAAAATCAGACTTGACACCAGAGAGGCTGAATACTGCACTGAGTCAATGCGGTCTTAGCCTCTCTGGTCTCAACACTCTGTCTGATTTTGGATTTTTTTTTTTTTTTTTCCAAAATCAGACTTGACACCAGAGAGGCTGAATACCGCTCTGAGTCAATGCGGTCTTATCCTCTCTGGTCTCAACACTCTGTCTGATTTTGGATTTTTTTTTTTTTTTTCCAAAATCAGACTTGACACCAGAGAGGCTGAATACCGCACTGAGTCAATGCGGTCTTAGCTCTCTGGTCTCAACACTGTCTGATTTTGGATTTTTTTTTTTTTTTCCAAAATCAGACTTGACACCAGAGAGGCTGAATACCGCTCTGAGTCAATGCGGTCTTAGCCTCTCTGGTCTCAACACTCTGTCTGATTTTAGATTTTTTTTTTTTTTTTCCAAAATCAGACTTGACACCAGAGAGGCTGAATACCGCACTGAGTCAATGCGGTCTTAGCCTCTCTGGTGTCAACACTCTGTCTGATTTTGGATTTTTTTTTTTTTTTTTCCAAAATCAGACTTGACACCAGAGAGGCTGAATACCGCACTGAGTCAATGCGGTCTTAGCCTCTCTGGTCTCAACACTCTGTCTGATTTTGGATTTTTTTTTTTTTTTTTTCCAAAATCAGACTTGACACCAGAGAGGCTGAATACCGCACTGAGTCAATGCGGTCTTAGCCTCTCTGGTGTCAACACTCTGTCTGATTTTTTTTTTTTTTTTTTTTTTTTCCAAAATCAGACTTGACACCAGAGAGGCTGAATACCGCACTGAGTCAATGCGGTCTTAGCCTCTCTGGTCTCAACACTCTGTCTGATTTTGGATTTTTTTTTTTTTTTCCCAAAATCAGACTTGACACCAGAGAGGCTGAATACCGCACTGAGTCAATGCGGTCTTAGCCTCTCTGGTGTCAACACTCTGTCTGATTTTGGATTTTTTTTTTTTTTTTTCCAAAATCAGACTTGACACCAGAGAGGCTGAATACCGCACTGAGTCAATGCGGTCTTAGCTCTCTGGTCTCAACACTCTGTCTGATTTTGGATTTTTTTTTTTTTTTTCCAAAATCAGACTTGACACCAGAGAGGCTGAATACCGCTCTGAGTCAATGCGGTCTTAGCCTCTCTGGTCTCAACACTCTGTCTGATTTTAGATTTTTTTTTTTTTTTTCCAAAATCAGACTTGACACCAGAGAGGCTGAATACCGCACTGAGTCAATGCGGTCTTAGCCTCTCTGGTGTCAACACTCTGTCTGATTTTTTTTTTTTTTTTTTTTTTTCCAAAATCAGACTTGACACCAGAGAGGCTGAATACCGCACTGAGTCAATGCGGTCTTAGCCTCTCTGGTGTCAACACTCTGTCTGATTTTGGATTTTTTTTTTTTTTTTTTCCAAAATCAGACTTGACACCAGAGAGGCTGAATACCGCACTGAGTCAATGCGGTCTTAGCCTCTCTGGTCTCAACACTCTGTCTGATTTTGGATTTTTTTTTTTTTTTTTTCCAAAATCAGACTTGACACCAGAGAGGCTGAATACCGCACTGAGTCAATGCGGTCTTAGCCTCTCTGGTGTCAACACTCTGTCTGATTTTGGATTTTTTTTTTTTTTTTTTCCAAAATCAGACTTGACACCAGAGAGGCTGAATACCGCACTGAGTCAATGCGGTCTTAGCCTCTCTGGTCTCAACACTCTGTCTGATTTTGGATTTTTTTTTTTTTTTCCAAAATCAGACTTGACACCAGAGAGGCTGAATACCGCTCTGAGTCAATGCGGTCTTAGCCTCTCTGGTCTCAACACTCTGTCTGATTTTAGATTTTTTTTTTTTTTTTCCAAAATCAGACTTGACACCAGAGAGGCTGAATACTGCACTGAGTCAATGCGGTCTTAGCCTCTCTGGTCTCAACACTCTGTCTGATTTTGGATTTTTTTTTTTTTTTTTTCAAAAATCAGACTTGACACCA
Organism: Poromitra crassiceps; assembly: GCF_964638095.1. NCBI lineage: Eukaryota > Metazoa > Chordata > Actinopteri > Beryciformes > Melamphaidae > Poromitra > Poromitra crassiceps. The sequence continues at coordinate 97,057 of NW_028152214.1, read as the reverse complement.
GAGAGGCTGAATACCGCACTGAGTCAATGCGGTCTTAGCCTCTCTGGTCTCAACACTCTGTCTGATTTTGGATTTTTTTTTTTTTTTTTTCCAAAATCAGACTTGACACCAGAGAGGCTGAATACCGCACTGAGTCAATGCGGTCTTAGCCTCTCTGGTGTCAACACTCTGTCTGATTTTGGATTTTTTTTTTTTTTTTTTCCAAAATCAGACTTGACACCAGAGAGGCTGAATACCGCACTGAGTCAATGCGGTCTTAGCCTCTCTGGTCTCAACACTCTGTCTGATTTTGGATTTTTTTTTTTTTTTTTTCCAAAATCAGACTTGACACCAGAGAGGCTGAATACCGCACTGAGTCAATTCGGTCTTAGCCTCTCTGGTGTCAACACTCTGTCTGATTTTGGATTTTTTTTTTTTTTTTTCCAAAATCAGACAGAGTGTTGACACCAGAGAGGCTGAATACTGCAGTGAGTCAATGCGGTCTTAGCCTCTCTGGTCTCAACACTCTGTCTGATTTTGGATTTTTTTTTTTTTTTTTCCAAAATCAGACTTGACACCAGAGAGGCTGAATACCGCTCTGAGTCAATGCGGTCTTATCCTCTCTGGTCTCAACACTCTGTCTGATTTTTGATTTTTTTTTTTTTTTTTCCAAAATCAGACTTGACACCAGAGAGGCTGAATACCGCACTGAGTCAATGCGGTCTTAGCCTCTCTGGTGTCAACACTCTGTCTGATTTTTGATTTTTTTTTTTTTTTTTCCAAAATCAGACTTGACACCAGAGAGGCTGAATACCGCACTGAGTCAATGCGGTCTTAGCCTCTCTGGTGTCAACACTCTGTCTGATTTTTTTTTTTTTTTTTTTTTTCCAAAATCAGACTTGACACCAGAGAGGCTGAATACCGCACTGAGTCAATGCGGTCTTAGCCTCTCTGGTGTCAACACTCTGTCTGATTTTGGATTTTTTTTTTTTTTTTTTCCAAAATCAGACTTGACACCAGAGAGGCTGAATACCGCACTGAGTCAATGCGGTCTTAGCCTCTCTGGTCTCAACACTCTGTCTGATTTTGGATTTTTTTTTTTTTTTTTCCAAAATCAGACTTGACACCAGAGAGGCTGAATACCGCACTGAGTCAATGCGGTCTTAGCCTCTCTGGTGTCAACACTCTGTCTGATTTTGGATTTTTTTTTTTTTTTTTTCCAAAATCAGACTTGACACCAGAGAGGCTGAATACCGCACTGAGTCAATGCGGTCTTAGCCTCTCTGGTCTCAACACTCTGTCTGATTTTGGATTTTTTTTTTTTTTTCCAAAATCAGACTTGACACCAGAGAGGCTGAATACCGCTCTGAGTCAATGCGGTCTTAGCCTCTCTGGTCTCAACACTCTGTCTGATTTTAGATTTTTTTTTTTTTTTTCCAAAATCAGACTTGACACCAGAGAGGCTGAATACCGCACTGAGTCAATGCGGTCTTAGCCTCTCTGGTGTCAACACTCTGTCTGATTTTGGATTTTTTTTTTTTTTTTTCCAAAATCAGACTTGACACCAGAGAGGCTGAATACCGCACTGAGTCAATGCGGTCTTAGCCTCTCTGGTGTCAACACTCTGTCTGATTTTGGATTTTTTTTTTTTTTTTTCCAAAATCAGACTTGACACCAGAGAGGCTGAATACTGCACTGAGTCAATGCGGTCTTAGCCTCTCTGGTCTCAACACTCTGTCTGATTTTGGATTTTTTTTTTTTTTTTCCAAAATCAGACTTGACACCAGAGAGGCTGAATACCGCACTGAGTCAATGCGGTCTTAGCCTCTCTGGTGTCAACACTCTGTCTGATTTTGGATTTTTTTTTTTTTTTTTCCAAAATCAGACTTGACACCAGAGAGGCTGAATACCGCACTGAGTCAATGCGGTCTTAGCCTCTCTGGTCTCAACACTCTGTCTGATTTTGGATTTTTTTTTTTTTTTTTTCCAAAATCAGACTTGACACCAGAGAGGCTGAATACTGCACTGAGTCAATGCGGTCTTAGCCTCTCTGGTGTCAACACTCTGTCTGATTTTGGATTTTTTTTTTTTTTTTTCCAAAATCAGACTTGACACCAGAGAGGCTGAATACTGCACTGAGTCAATGCGGTCTTAGCCTCTCTGGTCTCAACACTCTGTCTGATTTTGGATTTTTTTTTTTTTTTTTCCAAAATCAGACTTGACACCAGAGAGGCTGAATACCGCACTGAGTCAATGCGGTCTTAGCCTCTCTGGTGTCAACACTCTGTCTGATTTTTGATTTTTTTTTTTTTTTTCCAAAATCAGACTTGACACCAGAGAGGCTGAATACCGCACTGAGTCAATGCGGTCTTAGCCTCTCTGGTGTCAACACTCTGTCTGATTTTTTTTTTTTTTTTTTTTTTTCCAAAATCAGACTTGACACCAGAGAGGCTGAATACCGCACTGAGTCAATGCGGTCTTAGCCTCTCTGGTGTCAACACTCTGTCTGATTTTGGATTTTTTTTTTTTTTTTTTCCAAAATCAGACTTGACACCAGAGAGGCTGAATACCGCACTGAGTCAATGCGGTCTTAGCCTCTCTGGTCTCAACACTCTGTCTGATTTTGGATTTTTTTTTTTTTTTTTTCCAAAATCAGACTTGACACCAGAGAGGCTGAATACCGCACTGAGTCAATGCGGTCTTAGCCTCTCTGGTGTCAACACTCTGTCTGATTTTGGATTTTTTTTTTTTTTTTTTCCAAAATCAGACTTGACACCAGAGAGGCTGAATACCGCACTGAGTCAATGCGGTCTTAGCCTCTCTGGTCTCAACACTCTGTCTGATTTTGGATTTTTTTTTTTTTTTTTTCCAAAATCAGACTTGACACCAGAGAGGCTGAATACCGCACTGAGTCAATGCGGTCTTAGCCTCTCTGGTGTCAACACTCTGTCTGATTTTGGATTTTTTTTTTTTTTTTTCCAAAATCAGACAGAGTGTTGACACCAGAGAGGCTGAATACTGCACTGAGTCAATGCGGTCTTAGCCTCTCTGGTCTCAACACTCTGTCTGATTTTGGATTTTTTTTTTTTTTTTTCCAAAATCAGACTTGACACCAGAGAGGCTGAATACCGCTCTGAGTCAATGCAGTCTTATCCTCTCTGGTCTCAACACTCTGTCTGATTTTGGATTTTTTTTTTTTTTTTTCCAAAATCAGACTTGACACCAGAGAGGCTCAATACCGCTCTGAGTCAATGCGGTCTTATCCTCTCTGGTCTCAACACTCTGTCTGATTTTTGATTTTTTTTTTTTTTTTTTCAAAATCAGACTTGACACCAGAGAGGCTGAATACCGCACTGAGTCAATGCGGTCTTAGCCTCTCTGGTGTCAACACTCTGTCTGATTTTTGATTTTTTTTTTTTTTTTTCCAAAATCAGACTTGACACCAGAGAGGCTGAATACCGCACTGAGTCAATGCGGTCTTAGCCTCTCTGGTGTCAACACTCTGTCTGATTTTTTTTTTTTTTTTTTTTTTTCCAAAATCAGACTTGACACCAGAGAGGCTGAATACCGCACTGAGTCAATGCGGTCTTAGCCTCTCTGGTGTCAACACTCTGTCTGATTTTGGATTTTTTTTTTTTTTTTTTCCAAAATCAGACTTGACACCAGAGAGGCTGAATACCGCACTGAGTCAATGCGGTCTTAGCCTCTCTGGTCTCAACACTCTGTCTGATTTTGGATTTTTTTTTTTTTTTTTTCCAAAATCAGACTTGACACCAGAGAGGCTGAATACCGCACTGAGTCAATGCGGTCTTAGCCTCTCTGGTGTCAACACTCTGTCTGATTTTGGATTTTTTTTTTTTTTTTTTCCAAAATCAGACTTGACACCAGAGAGGCTGAATACCGCACTGAGTCAGTGCATTGACTCAGTGCAGTACTCAGCACTGAGTCAATGCGGTCTTAGCCTCTCTGGTGTCAACACTCTGTCTGATTTTGGATTTTTTTTTTTTTTTTTCCAAAATCAGACTTGACACCAGAGAGGCTGAATACCGCACTGAGTCAATGCGGTCTTAGCCTCTCTGGTCTCAACACTCTGTCTGATTTTGGATTTTTTTTTTTTTTTTTTCCAAAATCAGACTTGACACCAGAGAGGCTGAATACCGCACTGAGTCAATGCGGTCTTAGCCTCTCTGGTGTCAACACTCTGTCTGATTTTGGATTTTTTTTTTTTTTTTTCCAAAATCAGACTTGACACCAGAGAGGCTGAATACTGCACTGAGTCAATGCGGTCTTAGCCTCTCTGGTCTCAACACTCTGTCTGATTTTGGATTTTTTTTTTTTTTTTTCCAAAATCAGACTTGACACCAGAGAGGCTGAATACCGCACTGAGTCAATGCGGTCTTAGCCTCTCTGGTGTCAACACTCTGTCTGATTTTTGATTTTTTTTTTTTTTTTTCCAAAATCAGACTTGACACCAGAGAGGCTGAATACCGCACTGAGTCAATGCGGTCTTAGCCTCTCTGGTGTCAACACTCTGTCTGATTTTTGATTTTTGATTTTTTTTTTCCAAAATCAGACTTGACACCAGAGAGGCTGAATACCGCACTGAGTCAATGCGGTCTTAGCCTCTCTGGTCTCAACACTCTGTCTGATTTTGGATTTTTTTTTTTTTTTTTTCCAAAATCAGACTTGACACCAGAGAGGCTGAATACCGCACTGAGTCAATGCGGTCTTAGCCTCTCTGGTGTCAACACTCTGTCTGATTTTGGATTTTTTTTTTTTTTTTTCCAAAATCAGACTTGACACCAGAGAGGCTGAATACCGCACTGAGTCAGTGCATTGACTCAGTGCAGTACTCAGCACTGAGTCAATGCGGTCTTAGCCTCTCTGGTGTCAACACTCTGTCTGATTTTGGATTTTTTTTTTTTTTTTTTCCAAAATCAGACTTGACACCAGAGAGGCTGAATACCGCACTGAGTCAATGCGGTCTTAGCCTCTCTGGTCTCAACACTCTGTCTGATTTTGGATTTTTTTTTTTTTTTTTTCCAAAATCAGACTTGACACCAGAGAGGCTGAATACCGCACTGAGTCAATGCGGTCTTAGCCTCTCTGGTGTCAACACTCTGTCTGATTTTGGATTTTTTTTTTTTTTTTTCCAAAATCAGACAGAGTGTTGACACCAGAGAGGCTGAATACTGCACTGAGTCAATGCGGTCTTAGCCTCTCTGGTCTCAACACTCTGTCTGATTTTGGATTTTTTTTTTTTTTTTTCCAAAATCAGACTTGACACCAGAGAGGCTGAATACCGCTCTGAGTCAATGCAGTCTTATCCTCTCTGGTCTCAACACTCTGTCTGATTTTGGATTTTTTTTTTTTTTTTCCAAAATCAGACTTGACACCAGAGAGGCTCAATACCGCTCTGAGTCAATGCGGTCTTATCCTCTCTGGTCTCAACACTCTGTCTGATTTTTGATTTTTTTTTTTTTTTTTTCAAAATCAGACTTGACACCAGAGAGGCTGAATACCGCACTGAGTCAATGCGGTCTTAGCCTCTCTGGTGTCAACACTCTGTCTGATTTTTGATTTTTTTTTTTTTTTTTCCAAAATCAGACTTGACACCAGAGAGGCTGAATACCGCACTGAGTCAATGCGGTCTTAGCCTCTCTGGTGTCAACACTCTGTCTGATTTTTTTTTTTTTTTTTTTTTTTCCAAAATCAGACTTGACACCAGAGAGGCTGAATACCGCACTGAGTCAATGCGGTCTTAGCCTCTCTGGTGTCAACACTCTGTCTGATTTTGGATTTTTTTTTTTTTTTTTTCCAAAATCAGACTTGACACCAGAGAGGCTGAATACCGCACTGAGTCAATGCGGTCTTAGCCTCTCTGGTCTCAACACTCTGTCTGATTTTGGATTTTTTTTTTTTTTTTTTCCAAAATCAGACTTGACACCAGAGAGGCTGAATACCGCACTGAGTCAATGCGGTCTTAGCCTCTCTGGTGTCAACACTCTGTCTGATTTTGGATTTTTTTTTTTTTTTTTTCCAAAATCAGACTTGACACCAGAGAGGCTGAATACCGCACTGAGTCAGTGCATTGACTCAGTGCAGTACTCAGCACTGAGTCAATGCGGTCTTAGCCTCTCTGGTGTCAACACTCTGTCTGATTTTGGATTTTTTTTTTTTTTTTTCCAAAATCAGACTTGACACCAGAGAGGCTGAATACCGCACTGAGTCAATGCGGTCTTAGCCTCTCTGGTCTCAACACTCTGTCTGATTTTGGATTTTTTTTTTTTTTTTTTCCAAAATCAGACTTGACACCAGAGAGGCTGAATACCGCACTGAGTCAATGCGGTCTTAGCCTCTCTGGTGTCAACACTCTGTCTGATTTTGGATTTTTTTTTTTTTTTTTCCAAAATCAGACTTGACACCAGAGAGGCTGAATACTGCACTGAGTCAATGCGGTCTTAGCCTCTCTGGTCTCAACACTCTGTCTGATTTTGGATTTTTTTTTTTTTTTTCCAAAATCAGACTTGACACCAGAGAGGCTGAATACCGCACTGAGTCAATGCGGTCTTAGCCTCTCTGGTGTCAACACTCTGTCTGATTTTTGATTTTTTTTTTTTTTTTTCCAAAATCAGACTTGACACCAGAGAGGCTGAATACCGCACTGAGTCAATGCGGTCTTAGCCTCTCTGGTGTCAACACTCTGTCTGATTTTTGATTTTTGATTTTTTTTTTCCAAAATCAGACTTGACACCAGAGAGGCTGAATACCGCACTGAGTCAATGCGGTCTTAGCCTCTCTGGTCTCAACACTCTGTCTGATTTTGGATTTTTTTTTTTTTTTTTTCCAAAATCAGACTTGACACCAGAGAGGCTGAATACCGCACTGAGTCAATGCGGTCTTAGCCTCTCTGGTGTCAACACTCTGTCTGATTTTGGATTTTTTTTTTTTTTTTTCCAAAATCAGACTTGACACCAGAGAGGCTGAATACCGCACTGAGTCAGTGCATTGACTCAGTGCAGTACTCAGCACTGAGTCAATGCGGTCTTAGCCTCTCTGGTGTCAACACTCTGTCTGATTTTGGATTTTTTTTTTTTTTTTTCCAAAATCAGACTTGACACCAGAGAGGCTGAATACCGCACTGAGTCAATGCGGTCTTAGCCTCTCTGGTCTCAACACTCTGTCTGATTTTGGATTTTTTTTTTTTTTTTTTCCAAAATCAGACTTGACACCAGAGAGGCTGAATACCGCACTGAGTCAATGCGGTCTTAGCCTCTCTGGTGTCAACACTCTGTCTGATTTTGGATTTTTTTTTTTTTTTTTCCAAAATCAGACTTGACACCAGAGAGGCTGAATACTGCACTGAGTCAATGCGGTCTTAGCCTCTCTGGTCTCAACACTCTGTCTGATTTTGGATTTTTTTTTTTTTTTTCCAAAATCAGACTTGACACCAGAGAGGCTGAATACCGCACTGAGTCAATGCGGTCTTAGCCTCTCTGGTGTCAACACTCTGTCTGATTTTGGATTTTTTTTTTTTTTTTTCCAAAATCAGACTTGACACCAGAGAGGCTGAATACCGCACTGAGTCAATGCGGTCTTAGCCTCTCTGGTGTCAACACTCTGTCTGATTTTTGATTTTTGATTTTTTTTTTCCAAAATCAGACTTGACACCAGAGAGGCTGAATACCGCACTGAGTCAATGCGGTCTTAGCCTCTCTGGTGTCAACACTCTGTCTGATTTTTTTTTTTTTTTTTTTTTTTCCAAAATCAGACTTGACACCAGAGAGGCTGAATACCGCACTGAGTCAATGCGGTCTTAGCCTCTCTGGTGTCAACACTCTGTCTGATTTTGTATTTTTTTTTTTTTTTTTTCCAAAATCAGACTTGACACCAGAGAGGCTGAATACCGCACTGAGTCAATGCGGTCTTAGCCTCTCTGGTCTCAACACTCTGTCTGATTTTGGATTTTTTTTTTTTTTTTCCAAAATCAGACTTGACACCAGAGAGGCTGAATACCGCACTGAGTCAATGCGGTCTTAGCCTCTCTGGTGTCAACACTCTGTCTGATTTTGGATTTTTTTTTTTTTTTTTCCAAAATCAGACTTGACACCAGAGGCTGAATACCGCACTGAGTCAATGCGGTCTTAGCCTCTCTGGTCTCAACACTCTGTCTGATTTTGGATTTTTTTTTTTTTTTTTCCAAAATCAGACTTGACACCAGAGAGGCTGAATACCGCACTGAGTCAATGCGGTCTTAGCCTCTCTGGTGTCAACACTCTGTCTGATTTTGGATTTTTTTTTTTTTTTTTTCCAAAATCAGACTTGACACCAGAGAGGCTGAATACTGCACTGAGTCAATGCGGTCTTAGCCTCTCTGGTCTCAACACTCTGTCTGATTTTGGATTTTTTTTTTTTTTTTCCAAAATCAGACTTGACACCAGAGAGGCTTAATACCGCACTGAGTCAATGCGGTCTTAGCCTCTCTGGTGTCAACACTCTGTCTGATTTTGGATTTTTTTTTTTTTTTCCAAAATCAGACTTGACACCAGAGAGGCTGAATACCGCACTGAGTCAATGCGGTCTTAGCCTCTCTGGTGTCAACACTCTGTCTGATTTTGGATTTTTTTTTTTTTTTTTCCAAAATCAGACTTGACACCAGAGAGGCTGAATACCGCACTGAGTCAATGCGGTCTTAGCCTCTCTGGTGTCAACACTCTGTCTGATTTTTGATTTTTGATTTTTTTTTTCCAAAATCAGACTTGACACCAGAGAGGCTGAATACCGCACTGAGTCAATGCGGTCTTAGCCTCTCTGGTGTCAACACTCTGTCTGATTTTTTTTTTTTTTTTTTTTTTTCCAAAATCAGACTTGACACCAGAGAGGCTGAATACCGCACTGAGTCAATGCGGTCTTAGCCTCTCTGGTGTCAACACTCTGTCTGATTTTGTATTTTTTTTTTTTTTTTTTCCAAAATCAGACTTGACACCAGAGAGGCTGAATACCGCACTGAGTCAATGCGGTCTTAGCCTCTCTGGTCTCAACACTCTGTCTGATTTTGGATTTTTTTTTTTTTTTCCAAAATCAGACTTGACACCAGAGAGGCTGAATACCGCACTGAGTCAATGCGGTCTTAGCCTCTCTGGTGTCAACACTCTGTCTGATTTTGGATTTTTTTTTTTTTTTTTCCAAAATCAGACTTGACACCAGAGGCTGAATACCGCACTGAGTCAATGCGGTCTTAGCCTCTCTGGTCTCAACACTCTGTCTGATTTTGGATTTTTTTTTTTTTTTTCCAAAATCAGACTTGACACCAGAGAGGCTGAATACCGCACTGAGTCAATGCGGTCTTAGCCTCTCTGGTGTCAACACTCTGTCTGATTTTGGATTTTTTTTTTTTTTTTTCCAAAATCAGACTTGACACCAGAGGCTGAATACCGCACTGAGTCAATGCGGTCTTAGCCTCTCTGGTGTCAACACTCTGTCTGATTTTTTTTTTTTTTTTTTTTTTTCCAAAATCAGACTTGACACCAGAGAGGCTGAATACCACACTGAGTCAATGCGGTCTTAGCCTCTCTGGTGTCAACACTCTGTCTGATTTTGGATTTTTTTTTTTTTTTTTTCCAAAATCAGACTTGACACCAGAGAGGCTGAATACCGCACTGAGTCAATGCGGTCTTAGCCTCTCTGGTCTCAACACTCTGTCTGATTTTGGATTTTTTTTTTTTTTTTTTCCAAAATCAGACTTGACACCAGAGAGGCTGAATACCGCACTGAGTCAATGCGGTCTTAGCCTCTCTGGTGTCAACACTCTGTCTGATTTTGGATTTTTTTTTTTTTTTTTCCAAAATCAGACTTGACACCAGAGAGGCTGAATACTGCACTGAGTCAATGCGGTCTTAGCCTCTCTGGTCTCAACACTCTGTCTGATTTTGGATTTTTTTTTTTTTTTTTCCAAAATCAGACTTGACACCAGAGAGGCTGAATACCGCACTGAGTCAATGCGGTCTTAGCCTCTCTGGTGTCAACACTCTGTCTGATTTTTGATTTTTGATTTTTTTTTTCCAAAATCAGACTTGACACCAGAGAGGCTGAATACCGCACTGAGTCAATGCGGTCTTAGCCTCTCTGGTGTCAACACTCTGTCTGATTTTTGATTTTTTTTTTTTTTTTTCCAAAATCAGACTTGACACCAGAGAGGCTGAATACCGCACTGAGTCAATGCGGTCTTAGCCTCTCTGGTGTCCACACTCTGTCTGATTTTTTTTTTTTTTTTTTTTTTTCCAAAATCAGACTTGACACCAGAGAGGCTGAATACCGCACTGAGTCAATGCGGTCTTAGCCTCTCTGGTGTCAACACTCTGTCTGATTTTGTATTTTTTTTTTTTTTTTTTCCAAAATCAGACTTGACACCAGAGAGGCTGAATACCGCACTGAGTCAATGCGGTCTTAGCCTCTCTGGTCTCAACACTCTGTCTGATTTTGGATTTTTTTTTTTTTTTTTTCCAAAATCAGACTTGACACCAGAGAGGCTGAATACCGCACTGAGTCAATGCGGTCTTAGCCTCTCTGGTGTCAACACTCTGTCTGATTTTGGATTTTTTTTTTTTTTTTTCCAAAATCAGACTTGACACCAGAGAGGCTGAATACCGCACTGAGTCAATGCGGTCTTAGCCTCTCTGGTCTCAACACTCTGTCTGATTTTGGATTTTTTTTTTTTTTTTTTTCCAAAATCAGACTTGACACCAGAGAGGCTGAATACCGCACTGAGTCAATGCGGTCTTAGCTCTCTGGTCTCAACACTCTGTCTGATTTTGGATTTTTTTTTTTTTTTCCAAAATCAGACTTGACACCAGAGAGGCTGAATACCGCTCTGAGTCAATGCGGTCTTAGCCTCTCTGGTCTCAACACTCTGTCTGATTTTAGATTTTTTTTTTTTTTTCCCAAAATCAGACTTGACACCAGAGAGGCTGAATACCGCACTGAGTCAATGCGGTCTTAGCCTCTCTGGTGTCAACACTCTGTCTGATTTTGGATTTTTTTTTTTTTTTTTTCCAAAATCAGACTTGACACCAGAGAGGCTGAATACCGCACTGAGTCAATGCGGTCTTAGCCTCTCTGGTCTCAACACTCTGTCTGATTTTGGATTTTTTTTTTTTTTTTTTCAAAATCAGACTTGACACCAGAGAGGCTGAATACCGCACTGAGTCAATGCGGTCTTAGCCTCTCTGGTGTCAACACTCTGTCTGATTTTGGATTTTTTTTTTTTTTTTCCAAAATCAGACTTGACACCAGAGAGGCTGAATACCGCACTGAGTCAATGCGGTCTTAGCTCTCTGGTCTCAACACTCTGTCTGATTTTGGATTTTTTTTTTTTTTTCCAAAATCAGACTTGACACCAGAGAGGCTGAATACCGCTCTGAGTCAATGCGGTCTTAGCCTCTCTGGTCTCAACACTCTGTCTGATTTTAGATTTTTTTTTTTTTTTCCAAAATCAGACTTGACACCAGAGAGGCTGAATACCGCACTGAGTCAATGCGGTCTTAGCCTCTCTGGTGTCAACACTCTGTCTGATTTTGGATTTTTTTTTTTTTTTTTCCAAAATCAGACTTGACACCAGAGAGGCTGAATACCGCTCTGAGTCAATGCGGTCTTATCCTCTCTGGTCTCAACACTCTGTCTGATTTTGGATTTTTTTTTTTTTTTTCCAAAATCAGACTTGACACCATAGAGGCTGAATACCGCACTGAGTCAATGCGGTCTTAGCTCTCTGGTCTCAACACTCTGTCTGATTTTGGATTTTTTTTTTTTTTTCCAAAATCAGACTTGACACCAGAGAGGCTGAATACCGCTCTGAGTCAATGCGGTCTTAGCCTCTCTGGTCTCAACACTCTGTCTGATTTTAGATTTTTTTTTTTTTTTTCCAAAATCAGACTTGACACCAGAGAGGCTGAATACCGCACTGAGTCAATGCGGTCTTAGCCTCTCTGGTGTCAACACTCTGTCTGATTTTGGATTTTTTTTTTTTTTTTTCCAAAATCAGACTTGACACCAGAGAGGCTGAATACCGCACTGAGTCAATGCGGTCTTAGCCTCTCTGGTGTCAACACTCTGTCTGATTTTGGATTTTTTTTTTTTTTTTTCCAAAATCAGACTTGACACCAGAGAGGCTGAATACCGCTCTGAGTCAATGCGGTCTTATCCTCTCTGGTCTCAACACTCTGTCTGATTTTGGATTTTTTTTTTTTTTTTCCAAAATCAGACTTGACACCAGAGAGGCTGAATACCGCACTGAGTCAATGCGGTCTTAGCTCTCTGGTCTCAACACTCTGTCTGATTTTGGATTTTTTTTTTTTTTTCCAAAATCAGACTTGACACCAGAGAGGCTGAATACCGCTCTGAGTCAATGCGGTCTTAGCCTCTCTGGTCTCAACACTCTGTCTGATTTTAGATTTTTTTTTTTTTTTCCCAAAATCAGACTTGACACCAGAGAGGCTGAATACCGCACTGAGTCAATGCGGTCTTAGCCTCTCTGGTGTCAACACTCTGTCTGATTTTGGATTTTTTTTTTTTTTTTTTCCAAAATCAGACTTGACACCAGAGAGGCTGAATACCGCACTGAGTCAATGCGGTCTTAGCCTCTCTGGTCTCAACACTCTGTCTGATTTTGGATTTTTTTTTTTTTTTTTTCAAAATCAGACTTGACACCAGAGAGGCTGAATACCGCACTGAGTCAATGCGGTCTTAGCCTCTCTGGTGTCAACACTCTGTCTGATTTTGGATTTTTTTTTTTTTTTTCCAAAATCAGACTTGACACCAGAGAGGCTGAATACCGCACTGAGTCAATGCGGTCTTAGCTCTCTGGTCTCAACACTCTGTCTGATTTTGGATTTTTTTTTTTTTTTCCAAAATCAGACTTGACACCAGAGAGGCTGAATACCGCTCTGAGTCAATGCGGTCTTATCCTCTCTGGTCTCAACACTCTGTCTGATTTTTGATTTTTGATTTTTTTTTTCCAAAATCAGACTTGACACCAGAGAGGCTGAATACCGCACTGAGTCAATGCGGTCTTAGCCTCTCTGGTGTCAACACTCTGTCTGATTTTTGATTTTTTTTTTTTTTTTTCCAAAATCAGACTTGACACCAGAGAGGCTGAATACCGCTCTGAGTCAATGCGGTCTTATCCTCTCTGGTCTCAACACTCTGTCTGATTTTTGATTTTTTTTTTTTTTTTTCCAAAATCAGACTTGACACCAGAGAGGCTGAATACCGCACTGAGTCAATGCGGTCTTAGCCTCTCTGGTGTCAACACTCTGTCTGATTTTTGATTTTTTTTTTTTTTTTTCCAAAATCAGACTTGACACCAGAGAGGCTGAATACCGCACTGAGTCAATGCGGTCTTAGCCTCTCTGGTGTCAACACTCTGTCTGATTTTTTTTTTTTTTTTTCCAAAATCAGACTTGACACCAGAGAGGCTGAATACCGCACTGAGTCAATGCGGTCTTAGCCTCTCTGGTCTCAACACTCTGTCTGATTTTGGATTTTTTTTTTTTTTTTTTCCAAAATCAGACTTGACACCAGAGAGGCTGAATACCGCACTGAGTCAATGCGGTCTTAGCCTCTCTGGTGTCAACACTCTGTCTGATTTTGGATTTTTTTTTTTTTTTTTCCAAAATCAGACTTGACACCAGAGAGGCTGAATACTGCACTGAGTCAATGCGGTCTTAGCCTCTCTGGTCTCAACACTCTGTCTGATTTTGGATTTTTTTTTTTTTTTTCCAAAATCAGACTTGACACCAGAGAGGCTGAATACCGCACTGAGTCAATGCGGTCTTAGCCTCTCTGGTGTCAACACTCTGTCTGATTTTTTTTTTTTTTTTTTTTTTTTCCAAAATCAGACTTGACACCAGAGAGGCTGAATACCGCACTGAGTCAATGCGGTCTTAGCCTCTCTGGTGTCAACACTCTGTCTGATTTTTTTTTTTTTTTTTTTTTTTCCAAAATCAGACTTGACACCAGAGAGGCTGAATACCGCACTGAGTCAATGCGGTCTTAGCCTCTCTGGTCTCAACACTCTGTCTGATTTTGGATTTTTTTTTTTTTTTCCCAAAATCAGACTTGACACCAGAGAGGCTGAATACCGCACTGAGTCAATGCGGTCTTAGCCTCTCTGGTGTCAACACTCTGTCTGATTTTGGATTTTTTTTTTTTTTTTTCCAAAATCAGACTTGACACCAGAGAGGCTGAATACCGCACTGAGTCAATGCGGTCTTAGCTCTCTGGTCTCAACACTCTGTCTGATTTTGGATTTTTTTTTTTTTTTCCAAAATCAGACTTGACACCAGAGAGGCTGAATACCGCTCTGAGTCAATGCGGTCTTAGCCTCTCTGGTCTCAACACTCTGTCTGATTTTAGATTTTTTTTTTTTTTTTCCAAAATCAGACTTGACACCAGAGAGGCTGAATACCGCACTGAGTCAATGCGGTCTTAGCCTCTCTGGTGTCAACACTCTGTCTGATTTTGGATTTTTTTTTTTTTTTTTCCAAAATCAGACTTGACACCAGAGAGGCTGAATACCGCACTGAGTCAATGCGGTCTTAGCCTCTCTGGTCTCAACACTCTGTCTGATTTTGGATTTTTTTTTTTTTTTTTTCCAAAATCAGACTTGACACCAGAGAGGCTGAATACCGCACTGAGTCAATGCGGTCTTAGCCTCTCTGGTGTCAACACTCTGTCTGATTTTGGATTTTTTTTTTTTTTTTTCCAAAATCAGACTTGACACCAGAGAGGCTGAATACTGCACTGAGTCAATGCGGTCTTAGCCTCTCTGGTGTCAACACTCTGTCTGATTTTGGATTTTTTTTTTTTTTTTTTCCAAAATCAGACTTGACACCAGAGATGCTGAATACCGCACTGAGTCAATGCGGTCTTAGCCTCTCTGGTCTCAACACTCTGTCTGATTTTGGATTTTTTTTTTTTTTTTTTCCAAAATCAGACTTGACACCAGAGAGGCTGAATACTGCACTGAGTCAATGCGGTCTTAGCCTCTCTGGTGTCAACACTCTGTCTGATTTTGGATTTTTTTTTTTTTTTTTTCCAAAATCAGACTTGACACCAGAGAGGCTGAATACCGCACTGAGTCAATGCGGTCTTAGCCTCTCTGGTGTCAACACTCTGTCTGATTTTTTTTTTTTTTTTTTTTTTTTCCAAAATCAGACTTGACACCAGAGAGGCTGAATACCGCACTGAGTCAATGCGGTCTTAGCCTCTCTGGTGTCAACACTCTGTCTGATTTTGGATTTTTTTTTTTTTTTTTTCCAAAATCAGACTTGACACCAGAGAGGCTGAATACCGCACTGAGTCAATGCGGTCTTAGCCTCTCTGGTCTCAACACTCTGTCTGATTTTGGATTTTTTTTTTTTTTTTTTCCAAAATCAGACTTGACACCAGAGAGGCTGAATACCGCACTGAGTCAATGCGGTCTTAGCCTCTCTGGTGTCAACACTCTGTCTGATTTTTGATTTTTTTTTTTTTTTTTCCAAAATCAGACAGAGTGTTGACACCAGAGAGGCTGAATACTGCACTGAGTCAATGCGGTCTTATCCTCTCTGGTCTCAACACTCTGTCTGATTTTGGATTTTTTTTTTTTTTTTCCAAAATCAGACTTGACACCAGAGAGGCTGAATACCGCACTGAGTCAATGCGGTCTTAGCTCTCTGGTCTCAACACTCTGTCTGATTTTGGATTTTTTTTTTTTTTTCCAAAATCAGACTTGACACCAGAGAGGCTGAATACCGCTCTGAGTCAATGCGGTCTTAGCCTCTCTGGTCTCAACACTCTGTCTGATTTTAGATTCTTTTTTTTTTTTCCCAAAATCAGACTTGACACCAGAGAGGCTGAATACCGCACTGAGTCAATGCGGTCTTAGCCTCTCTGGTGTCAACACTCTGTCTGATTTTTTTTTTTTTTTTTTTTTTTCCAAAATCAGACTTGACACCAGAGAGGCTGAATACCGCACTGAGTCAATGCGGTCTTAGCCTCTCTGGTGTCAACACTCTGTCTGATTTTGGATTTTTTTTTTTTTTTTTTCCAAAATCAGACTTGACACCAGAGAGGCTGAATACCGCTCTGAGTCAATGCGGTCTTAGCCTCTCTGGTCTCAACACTCTGTCTGATTTTAGATTTTTTTTTTTTTTTCCCAAAATCAGACTTGACACCAGAGAGGCTGAATACCGCACTGAGTCAATGCGGTCTTAGCCTCTCTGGTGTCAACACTCTGTCTGATTATTTTTTTTTTTGTTTTTTTTCCAAAATCAGACTTGACACCAGAGAGGCTGAATACCGCACTGAGTCAATGCGGTCTTAGCCTCTCTGGTGTCAACACTCTGTCTGATTTTGGATTTTTTTTTTTTTTTTTTCCAAAATCAGACTTGACACCAGAGAGGCTGAACACCGCACTGAGTCAATGCGGTCTTAGCCTCTCTGGTGTCAACACTCTGTCTGATTTTGGATTTTTTTTTTTTTTTTTTCCAAAATCAGACTTGACACCAGAGAGGCTGAATACTGCACTGAGTCAATGCGGTCTTAGCCTCTCTGGTCTCAACACTCTGTCTGATTTTGGATTTTTTTTTTTTTTTTCCAAAATCAGACTTGACACCAGAGAGGCTGAATACCGCACTGAGTCAATGCGGTCTTAGCCTCTCTGGTGTCAACACTCTGTCTGATTTTTGATTTTTGATTTTTTTTTTCCAAAATCAGACTTGACACCAGAGAGGCTGAATACCGCACTGAGTCAATGCGGTCTTAGCCTCTCTGGTGTCAACACTCTGTCTGATTTTTTTTTTTTTTTTTTTTTTTCAAAAATCAGACTTGACACCAGAGAGGCTGAATACCGCACTGAGTCAATGCGGTCTTAGCCTCTCTGGTGTCAACACTCTGTCTGATTTTGGATTTTTTTTTTTTTTTTTTCCAAAATCAGACTTGACACCAGAGAGGCTGAATACCGCACTGAGTCAATGCGGTCTTAGCCTCTCTGGTCTCAACACTCTGTCTGATTTTGGATTTTTTTTTTTTTTTTTTCCAAAATCAGACTTGACACCAGAGAGGCTGAATACTGCACTGAGTCAATGCGGTCTTAGCCTCTCTGGTGTCAACACTCTGTCTGATTTTGGATTTTTTTTTTTTTTTTTTCCAAAATCAGACTTGACACCAGAGAGGCTGAATACCGCACTGAGTCAATGCGGTCTTAGCCTCTCTGGTGTCAACACTCTGTCTGATTTTTTTTTTTTTTTTTTTTTTTCCAAAATCAGACTTGACACCAGAGAGGCTGAATACCGCACTGAGTCAATGCGGTCTTAGCCTCTCTGGTGTCAACACTCTGTCTGATTTTGGATTTTTTTTTTTTTTTTTCCAAAATCAGACTTGACACCAGAGAGGCTGAATACCGCACTGAGTCAATGCGGTCTTAGCCTCTCTGGTCTCAACACTCTGTCTGATTTTGGATTTTTTTTTTTTTTTTTTCCAAAATCAGACTTGACACCAGAGAGGCTGAATACCGCACTGAGTCAATGCGGTCTTAGCCTCTCTGGTGTCAACACTCTGTCTGATTTTGGATTTTTTTTTTTTTTTTTCCAAAATCAGACAGAGTGTTGACACCAGAGAGGCTGAATACTGCACTGAGTCAATGCGGTCTTAGCCTCTCTGGTGTCAACACTCTGTCTGATTTTGGATTTTTTTTTTTTTTTTTTCCAAAATCAGACTTGACACCAGAGAGGCTGAATACCGCACTGAGTCAATGCGGTCTTAGCCTCTCTGGTCTCAACACTCTGTCTGATTTTGGATTTTTTTTTTTTTTTTTTCCAAAATCAGACTTGACACCAGAGAGGCTGAATACCGCACTGAGTCAATGCGGTCTTAGCCTCTCTGGTGTCAACACTCTGTCTGATTTTGGATTTTTTTTTTTTTTTTTCCAAAATCAGACAGAGTGTTGACACCAGAGAGGCTGAATACTGCACTGAGTCAATGCGGTCTTAGCCTCTCTGGTCTCAACACTCTGTCTGATTTTGGATTTTTTTTTTTTTTTTTCCAAAATCAGACTTGACACCAGAGAGGCTGAATACCGCACTGAGTCAATGCGGTCTTAGCTCTCTGGTCTCAACACTCTGTCTGATTTTGGATTTTTTTTTTTTTTTTCCAAAATCAGACTTGACACCAGAGAGGCTGAATACCGCTCTGAGTCAATGCGGTCTTAGCCTCTCTGGTCTCAACACTCTGTCTGATTTTAGATTTTTTTTTTTTTTTCCAAAATCAGACTTGACACCAGAGAGGCTGAATACCGCACTGAGTCAATGCGGTCTTAGCCTCTCTGGTGTCAACACTCTGTCTGATTTTTTTTTTTTTTTTTTTTTTTCCAAAATCAGACTTGACACCAGAGAGGCTGAATACCGCACTGAGTCAATGCGGTCTTAGCCTCTCTGGTGTCAACACTCTGTCTGATTTTGGATTTTTTTTTTTTTTTTTTCCAAAATCAGACTTGACACCAGAGAGGCTGAATACCGCACTGAGTCAATGCGGTCTTAGCCTCTCTGGTCTCAACACTCTGTCTGATTTTGGATTTTTTTTTTTTTTTTTTCCAAAATCAGACTTGACACCAGAGAGGCTGAATACTGCACTGAGTCAATGCGGTCTTAGCCTCTCTGGTGTCAACACTCTGTCTGATTTTGGATTTTTTTTTTTTTTTTTTCCAAAATCAGACTTGACACCAGAGAGGCTGAATACCGCACTGAGTCAATGCGGTCTTAGCCTCTCTGGTGTCAACACTCTGTCTGATTTTTTTTTTTTTTTTTTTTTTTCCAAAATCAGACTTGACACCAGAGAGGCTGAATACCGCACTGAGTCAATGCGGTCTTAGCCTCTCTGGTGTCAACACTCTGTCTGATTTTGGATTTTTTTTTTTTTTTTTTCCAAAATCAGACTTGACACCAGAGAGGCTGAATACCGCACTGAGTCAATGCGGTCTTAGCCTCTCTGGTCTCAACACTCTGTCTGATTTTGGATTTTTTTTTTTTTTTTTTCCAAAATCAGACTTGACACCAGAGAGGCTGAATACCGCACTGAGTCAATGCGGTCTTAGCCTCTCTGGTGTCAACACTCTGTCTGATTTTGGATTTTTTTTTTTTTTTTTCCAAAATCAGACAGAGTGTTGACACCAGAGAGGCTGAATACTGCACTGAGTCAATGCGGTCTTAGCCTCTCTGGTGTCAACACTCTGTCTGATTTTGGATTTTTTTTTTTTTTTTTTCCAAAATCAGACTTGACACCAGAGAGGCTGAATACCGCACTGAGTCAATGCGGTCTTAGCCTCTCTGGTCTCAACACTCTGTCTGATTTTGGATTTTTTTTTTTTTTTTTTCCAAAATCAGACTTGACACCAGAGAGGCTGAATACCGCACTGAGTCAATGCGGTCTTAGCCTCTCTGGTGTCAACACTCTGTCTGATTTTGGATTTTTTTTTTTTTTTTTCCAAAATCAGACAGAGTGTTGACACCAGAGAGGCTGAATACTGCACTGAGTCAATGCGGTCTTAGCCTCTCTGGTCTCAACACTCTGTCTGATTTTGGATTTTTTTTTTTTTTTTTCCAAAATCAGACTTGACACCAGAGAGGCTGAATACCGCACTGAGTCAATGCGGTCTTAGCTCTCTGGTCTCAACACTCTGTCTGATTTTGGATTTTTTTTTTTTTTTCCAAAATCAGACTTGACACCAGAGAGGCTGAATACCGCTCTGAGTCAATGCGGTCTTAGCCTCTCTGGTCTCAACACTCTGTCTGATTTTAGATTTTTTTTTTTTTTTCCCAAAATCAGACTTGACACCAGAGAGGCTGAATACCGCACTGAGTCAATGCGGTCTTAGCCTCTCTGGTGTCAACACTC
The DNA here is from genome assembly GCF_964638095.1 of Poromitra crassiceps. Lineage (NCBI taxonomy): Eukaryota > Metazoa > Chordata > Actinopteri > Beryciformes > Melamphaidae > Poromitra > Poromitra crassiceps. The sequence continues at coordinate 77,149 of NW_028152214.1, read as the reverse complement.
TGTCTGATTTTTTTTTTTTTTTTTTTTTTTCCAAAATCAGACTTGACACCAGAGAGGCTGAATACCGCACTGAGTCAATGCGGTCTTAGCCTCTCTGGTGTCAACACTCTGTCTGATTTTGGATTTTTTTTTTTTTTTTTTTCCAAAATCAGACTTGACACCAGAGAGGCTGAATACCGCTCTGAGTCAATGCGGTCTTAGACTCTCTGGTCTCAACACTCTGTCTGATTTTAGATTTTTTTTTTTTTTTCCCAAAATCAGACTTGACACCAGAGAGGCTGAATACCGCACTGAGTCAATGCGGTCTTAGCCTCTCTGGTGTCAACACTCTGTCTGATTTTTTTTTTTTTTTTTTTTTTTCCAAAATCAGACTTGACACCAGAGAGGCTGAATACCGCACTGAGTCAATGCGGTCTTAGCCTCTCTGGTGTCAACACTCTGTCTGATTTTGGATTTTTTTTTTTTTTTTTTCCAAAATCAGACTTGACACCAGAGAGGCTGAATACCGCACTGAGTCAATGCGGTCTTAGCCTCTCTGGTGTCAACACTCTGTCTGATTTTGGATTTTTTTTTTTTTTTTTTCCAAAATCAGACTTGACACCAGAGAGGCTGAATACCGCACTGAGTCAATGCGGTCTTAGCCTCTCTGGTGTCAACACTCTGTCTGATTTTGGATTTTTTTTTTTTTTTTTCCAAAATCAGACAGAGTGTTGACACCAGAGAGGCTGAATACTGCACTGAGTCAATGCGGTCTTAGCCTCTCTGGTCTCAACACTCTGTCTGATTTTGGATTTTTTTTTTTTTTTTTCCAAAATCAGACTTGACACCAGAGAGGCTGAATACCGCTCTGAGTCAATGCGGTCTTATCCTCTCTGGTCTCAACACTCTGTCTGATTTTGGATTTTTTTTTTTTTTTTCCAAAATCAGACTTGACACCAGAGAGGCTGAATACCGCACTGAGTCAATGCGGTCTTAGCTCTCTGGTCTCAACACTCTGTCTGATTTTGGATTTTTTTTTTTTTTTTCCAAAATCAGACTTGACACCAGAGAGGCTGAATACCGCTCTGAGTCAATGCGGTCTTAGCCTCTCTGGTCTCAACACTCTGTCTGATTTTAGATTTTTTTTTTTTTTTCCCAAAATCAGACTTGACACCAGAGAGGCTGAATACCGCACTGAGTCAATGCGGTCTTAGCCTCTCTGGTGTCAACACTCTGTCTGATTTTGGATTTTTTTTTTTTTTTTTTCCAAAATCAGACTTGACACCAGAGAGGCTGAATACCGCACTGAGTCAATGCGGTCTTAGCCTCTCTGGTCTCAACACTCTGTCTGATTTTGGATTTTTTTTTTTTTTTTTTTCAAAATCAGACTTGACACCAGAGAGGCTGAATACCGCACTGAGTCAATGCGGTCTTAGCCTCTCTGGTGTCAACACTCTGTCTGATTTTGGATTTTTTTTTTTTTTTTTCCAAAATCAGACTTGACACCAGAGAGGCTGAATACCGCACTGAGTCAATGCGGTCTTAGCTCTCTGGTCTCAACACTCTGTCTGATTTTGGATTTTTTTTTTTTTTTCCAAAATCAGACTTGACACCAGAGAGGCTGAATACCGCTCTGAGTCAATGCGGTCTTAGCCTCTCTGGTCTCAACACTCTGTCTGATTTTAGATTTTTTTTTTTTTTTCCCAAAATCAGACTTGACACCAGAGAGGCTGAATACCGCACTGAGTCAATGCGGTCTTAGCCTCTCTGGTGTCAACACTCTGTCTGATTTTTTTTTTTTTTTTTTTTTTTCCAAAATCAGACTTGACACCAGAGAGGCTGAATACCGCACTGAGTCAATGCGGTCTTAGCCTCTCTGGTGTCAACACTCTGTCTGATTTTGGATTTTTTTTTTTTTTTTTTCAAAAATCAGACTTGACACCAGAGAGGCTGAATACCGCTCTGAGTCAATGCGGTCTTAGCCTCTCTGGTCTCAACACTCTGTCTGATTTTAGATTTTTTTTTTTTTTTCCCAAAATCAGACTTGACACCAGAGAGGCTGAATACCGCACTGAGTCAATGCGGTCTTAGCCTCTCTGGTGTCAACACTCTGTCTGATTTTTTTTTTTTTTTTTTTTTTTCCAAAATCAGACTTGACACCAGAGAGGCTGAATACCGCACTGAGTCAATGCGGTCTTAGCCTCTCTGGTGTCAACACTCTGTCTGATTTTGGATTTTTTTTTTTTTTTTTTCCAAAATCAGACGACACCAGAGAGGCTGAATACCGCACTGAGTCAATGCGGTCTTAGCCTCTCTGGTCTCAACACTCTGTCTGATTTTGGATTTTTTTTTTTTTTTTTTCCAAAATCAGACTTGACACCAGAGAGGCTGAATACCGCACTGAGTCAATGCGGTCTTAGCCTCTCTGGTGTCAACACTCTGTCTGATTTTGGATTTTTTTTTTTTTTTTTTTCCAAAATCAGACTTGACACCAGAGAGGCTGAATACCGCACTGAGTCAATGCGGTCTTAGCCTCTCTGGTCTCAACACTCTGTCTGATTTTGGATTTTTTTTTTTTTTTTTTCCAAAATCAGACTTGACACCAGAGAGGCTGAATACCGCACTGAGTCAATGCGGTCTTAGCCTCTCTGGTGTCAACACTCTGTCTGATTTTGGATTTTTTTTTTTTTTTTTCCAAAATCAGACAGAGTGTTGACACCAGAGAGGCTGAATACTGCACTGAGTCAATGCGGTCTTAGCCTCTCTGGTCTCAACACTCTGTCTGATTTTGGATTTTTTTTTTTTTTTTTCCAAAATCAGACTTGACACCAGAGAGGCTGAATACCGCTCTGAGTCAATGCGGTCTTATCCTCTCTGGTCTCAACACTCTGTCTGATTTTGGATTTTTTTTTTTTTTTTCCAAAATCAGACTTGACACCAGAGAGGCTGAATACCGCACTGAGTCAATGCGGTCTTAGCTCTCTGGTCTCAACACTCTGTCTGATTTTAGATTTTTTTTTTTTTTTCCCAAAATCAGACTTGACACCAGAGAGGCTGAATACCGCACTGAGTCAATGCGGTCTTAGCCTCTCTGGTGTCAACACTCTGTCTGATTTTGGATTTTTTTTTTTTTTTTTTCCAAAATCAGACTTGACACCAGAGAGGCTGAATACCGCACTGAGTCAATGCGGTCTTAGCCTCTCTGGTGTCAACACTCTGTCTGATTTTGGATTTTTTTTTTTTTTTTCCAAAATCAGACTTGACACCAGAGAGGCTGAATACCGCACTGAGTCAATGCGGTCTTAGCTCTCTGGTCTCAACACTCTGTCTGATTTTGGATTTTTTTTTTTTTTTCCAAAATCAGACTTGACACCAGAGAGGCTGAATACCGCTCTGAGTCAATGCGGTCTTAGCCTCTCTGGTCTCAACACTCTGTCTGATTTTAGATTTTTTTTTTTTTTTTCCAAAATCAGACTTGACACCAGAGAGGCTGAATACCGCACTGAGTCAATGCGGTCTTAGCCTCTCTGGTGTCAACACTCTGTCTGATTTTGGATTTTTTTTTTTTTTTTTCCAAAATCAGACTTGACACCAGAGAGGCTGAATACCGCACTGAGTCAATGCGGTCTTAGCCTCTCTGGTCTCAACACTCTGTCTGATTTTGGATTTTTTTTTTTTTTTTTTCCAAAATCAGACTTGACACCAGAGAGGCTGAATACCGCACTGAGTCAATGCGGTCTTAGCCTCTCTGGTGTCAACACTCTGTCTGATTTTGGATTTTTTTTTTTTTTTTCCCAAAATCAGACTTGACACCAGAGAGGCTGAATACTGCACTGAGTCAATGCGGTCTTAGCCTCTCTGGTCTCAACACTCTGTCTGATTTTGGATTTTTTTTTTTTTTTTCCAAAATCAGACTTGACACCAGAGAGGCTGAATACCGCACTGAGTCAATGCGGTCTTAGCCTCTCTGGTGTCAACACTCTGTCTGATTTTGGATTTTTTTTTTTTTTTTTTCCAAAATCAGACTTGACACCAGAGAGGCTGAATACCGCACTGAGTCAATGCGGTCTTAGCCTCTCTGGTGTCAACACTCTGTCTGATTTTGGATTTTTTTTTTTTTTTTTCCAAAATCAGACAGAGTGTTGACACCAGAGAGGCTGAATACTGCACTGAGTCAATGCAGTCTTAGCCTCTCTGGTCTCAACACTCTGTCTGATTTTGGATTTTTTTTCTTTTTTTTTCCAAAATCAGACTTGACACCAGAGAGGCTGAATACCGCTCTGAGTCAATGCGGTCTTATCCTCTCTGGTCTCAACACTCTGTCTGATTTTGGATTTTTTTTTTTTTTTACAAAATCAGACTTGACACCAGAGAGGCTGAATACCGCACTGAGTCAATGCGGTCTTAGCTCTCTGGTCTCAACACTCTGTCTGATTTTGGATTTTTTTTTTTTTTTTCCAAAATCAGACTTGACACCAGAGAGGCTGAATACCGCACTGAGTCAATGCGGTCTTAGCCTCTCTGGTGTCAACACTCTGTCTGATTTTGGATTTTTTTTTTTTTTTTCCCAAAATCAGACTTGACACCAGAGAGGCTGAATACTGCACTGAGTCAATGCGGTCTTAGCCTCTCTGGTCTCAACACTCTGTCTGATTTTGGATTTTTTTTTTTTTTTTCCAAAATCAGACTTGACACCAGAGAGGCTGAATACCGCACTGAGTCAATGCGGTCTTAGCCTCTCTGGTGTCAACACTCTGTCTGATTTTGGATTTTTTTTTTTTTTTTTTCCAAAATCAGACTTGACACCAGAGAGGCTGAATACCGCACTGAGTCAATGCGGTCTTAGCCTCTCTGGTGTCAACACTCTGTCTGATTTTGGATTTTTTTTTTTTTTTTTCCAAAATCAGACAGAGTGTTGACACCAGAGAGGCTGAATACTGCACTGAGTCAATGCAGTCTTAGCCTCTCTGGTCTCAACACTCTGTCTGATTTTGGATTTTTTTTTTTTTTTTTCCAAAATCAGACTTGACACCAGAGAGGCTGAATACCGCTCTGAGTCAATGCGGTCTTATCCTCTCTGGTCTCAACACTCTGTCTGATTTTGGATTTTTTTTTTTTTTTCCAAAATCAGACTTGACACCAGAGAGGCTGAATACCGCACTGAGTCAATGCGGTCTTAGCTCTCTGGTCTCAACACTCTGTCTGATTTTGGATTTTTTTTTTTTTTTTCCAAAATCAGACTTGACACCAGAGAGGCTGAATACCGCTCTGAGTCAATGCGGTCTTAGCCTCTCTGGTCTCAACACTCTGTCTGATTTTAGATTATTTATTTTTTTTCCCAAAATCAGACTTGACACCAGAGAGGCTGAATACCGCACTGAGTCAATGCGGTCTTAGCCTCTCTGGTGTCAACACTCTGTCTGATTTTGGATTTTTTTTTTTTTTTTTTCCAAAATCAGACTTGACACCAGAGAGGCTGAATACCGCACTGAGTCAATGCGGTCTTAGCTCTCTGGTCTCAACACTCTGTCTGATTTTGGATTTTTTTTTTTTTTTTCCAAAATCAGACTTGACACCAGAGAGGCTGAATACCGCTCTGAGTCAATGCGGTCTTAGCCTCTCTGGTCTCAACACTCTGTCTGATTTTAGATTTTTTTTTTTTTTTTCCAAAATCAGACTTGACACCAGAGAGGCTGAATACCGCACTGAGTCAATGCGGTCTTAGCCTCTCTGGTGTCAACACTCTGTCTGATTTTGGATTTTTTTTTTTTTTTTTCCAAAATCAGACTTGACACCAGAGAGGCTGAATACCGCACTGAGTCAATGCGGTCTTAGCCTCTCTGGTCTCAACACTCTGTCTGATTTTGGATTTTTTTTTTTTTTTTTTCCAAAATCAGACTTGACACCAGAGAGGCTGAATACCGCACTGAGTCAATGCGGTCTTAGCCTCTCTGGTGTCAACACTCTGTCTGATTTTGGATTTTTTTTTTTTTTTTTCCAAAATCAGACTTGACACCAGAGAGGCTGAATACTGCACTGAGTCAATGCGGTCTTAGCCTCTCTGGTCTCAACACTCTGTCTGATTTTGGATTTTTTTTTTTTTTTTTCCAAAATCAGACTTGACACCAGAGAGGCTGAATACCGCACTGAGTCAATGCGGTCTTAGCCTCTCTGGTGTCAACACTCTGTCTGATTTTTTTTTTTTTTTTTTTTTTTTCCAAAATCAGACTTGACACCAGAGAGGCTGAATACCGCACTGAGTCAATGCGGTCTTAGCCTCTCTGGTGTCAACACTCTGTCTGATTTTTTTTTTTTTTTTTTTTTTCCAAAATCAGACTTGACACCAGAGAGGCTGAATACCGCACTGAGTCAATGCGGTCTTAGCCTCTCTGGTCTCAACACTCTGTCTGATTTTGGATTTTTTTTTTTTTTTCCCAAAATCAGACTTGACACCAGAGAGGCTGAATACCGCTCTGAGTCAATGCGGTCTTAGCCTCTCTGGTCTCAACACTCTGTCTGATTTTAGATTTTTTTTTTTTTTTTCCAAAATCAGACTTGACACCAGAGAGGCTGAATACCGCACTGAGTCAATGCGGTCTTAGCCTCTCTGGTGTCAACACTCTGTCTGATTTTGGATTTTTTTTTTTTTTTTTCCAAAATCAGACTTGACACCAGAGAGGCTGAATACCGCACTGAGTCAATGCGGTCTTAGCCTCTCTGGTCTCAACACTCTGTCTGATTTTGGATTTTTTTTTTTTTTTTTTCCAAAATCAGACTTGACACCAGAGAGGCTGAATACCGCACTGAGTCAATGCGGTCTTAGCCTCTCTGGTGTCAACACTCTGTCTGATTTTGGATTTTTTTTTTTTTTTTTCCAAAATCAGACTTGACACCAGAGAGGCTGAATACTGCACTGAGTCAATGCGGTCTTAGCCTCTCTGGTCTCAACACTCTGTCTGATTTTGGATTTTTTTTTTTTTTTTTTCCAAAATCAGACTTGACACCAGAGAGGCTGAATACCGCACTGAGTCAATGCGGTCTTAGCCTCTCTGGTGTCAACACTCTGTCTGATTTTTTTTTTTTTTTTTTTTTTTTCCAAAATCAGACTTGACACCAGAGAGGCTGAATACCGCACTGAGTCAATGCGGTCTTAGCCTCTCTGGTGTCAACACTCTGTCTGATTTTTTTTTTTTTTTTTTTTTTTCCAAAATCAGACTTGACACCAGAGAGGCTGAATACCGCACTGAGTCAATGCGGTCTTAGCCTCTCTGGTCTCAACACTCTGTCTGATTTTGGATTTTTTTTTTTTTTCCCAAAATCAGACTTGACACCAGAGAGGCTGAATACCGCACTGAGTCAATGCGGTCTTAGCCTCTCTGGTGTCAACACTCTGTCTGATTTTGGATTTTTTTTTTTTTTTTTCCAAAATCAGACTTGACACCAGAGAGGCTGAATACCGCACTGAGTCAATGCGGTCTTAGCCTCTCTGGTCTCAACACTCTGTCTGATTTTGGATTTTTTTTTTTTTTTTTCCAAAATCAGACTTGACACCAGAGAGGCTGAATACCGCACTGAGTCAATGCGGTCTTAGCCTCTCTGGTGTCAACACTCTGTCTGATTTTGGATTTTTTTTTTTTTTTTTCCAAAATCAGACTTGACACCAGAGAGGCTGAATACTGCACTGAGTCAATGCGGTCTTAGCCTCTCTGGTCTCAACACTCTGTCTGATTTTGGATTTTTTTTTTTTTTTTCCAAAATCAGACTTGACACCAGAGAGGCTGAATACCGCACTGAGTCAATGCGGTCTTAGCCTCTCTGGTGTCAACACTCTGTCTGATTTTTTTTTTTTTTTTTTTTTTTTTCCAAAATCAGACTTGACACCAGAGAGGCTGAATACCGCACTGAGTCAATGCGGTCTTAGCCTCTCTGGTGTCAACACTCTGTCTGATTTTAAATTTTTTTTTTTTTTTTTTTCCAAAATCAGACTTGACACCAGAGAGGCTGAATATCGCACTGAGTCAATGCGGTCTTAGCTCTCTGGTCTCAACACTCTGTCTGATTTTGGATTTTTTTTTTTTTTTTCCAAAATCAGACTTGACACCAGAGAGGCTGAATACCGCTCTGAGTCAATGCGGTCTTAGCCTCTCTGGTGTCAACACTCTGTCTGATTTTGGATTTTTTTTTTTTTTTTTCCAAAATCAGACTTGACACCAGAGAGGCTGAATACTGCACTGAGTCAATGCGGTCTTAGCCTCTCTGGTCTCAACACTCTGTCTGATTTTGGATTTTTTTTTTTTTTTTTCCAAAATCAGACTTGACACCAGAGAGGCTGAATACCGCACTGAGTCAATGCGGTCTTAGCCTCTCTGGTGTCAACACTCTGTCTGATTTTTTTTTTTTTTTTTTTTTTTTCCAAAATCAGACTTGACACCAGAGAGGCTGAATACCGCACTGAGTCAATGCGGTCTTAGCCTCTCTGGTGTCAACACTCTGTCTGATTTTTTTTTTTTTTTTTTTTTTTCCAAAATCAGACTTGACACCAGAGAGGCTGAATACCGCACTGAGTCAATGCGGTCTTAGCCTCTCTGGTCTCAACACTCTGTCTGATTTTGGATTTTTTTTTTTTTTCCCAAAATCAGACTTGACACCAGAGAGGCTGAATACCGCACTGAGTCAATGCGGTCTTAGCCTCTCTGGTGTCAACACTCTGTCTGATTTTGGATTTTTTTTTTTTTTTTTCCAAAATCAGACTTGACACCAGAGAGGCTGAATACCGCACTGAGTCAATGCGGTCTTAGCCTCTCTGGTCTCAACACTCTGTCTGATTTTGGATTTTTTTTTTTTTTTTTTCCAAAATCAGACTTGACACCAGAGAGGCTGAATACCGCACTGAGTCAATGCGGTCTTAGCCTCTCTGGTGTCAACACTCTGTCTGATTTTGGATTTTTTTTTTTTTTTTTCCAAAATCAGACTTGACACCAGAGAGGCTGAATACTGCACTGAGTCAATGCGGTCTTAGCCTCTCTGGTCTCAACACTCTGTCTGATTTTGGATTTTTTTTTTTTTTTTCCAAAATCAGACTTGACACCAGAGAGGCTGAATACCGCACTGAGTCAATGCGGTCTTAGCCTCTCTGGTGTCAACACTCTGTCTGATTTTTTTTTTTTTTTTTTTTTTTTCCAAAATCAGACTTGACACCAGAGAGGCTGAATACCGCACTGAGTCAATGCGGTCTTAGCCTCTCTGGTGTCAACACTCTGTCTGATTTTTTTTTTTTTTTTTTTTTTTCCAAAATCAGACTTGACACCAGAGAGGCTGAATACCGCACTGAGTCAATGCGGTCTTAGCCTCTCTGGTCTCAACACTCTGTCTGATTTTGGATTTTTTTTTTTTTTCCCAAAATCAGACTTGACACCAGAGAGGCTGAATACCGCACTGAGTCAATGCGGTCTTAGCCTCTCTGGTGTCAACACTCTGTCTGATTTTAAATTTTTTTTTTTTTTTTTTTCCAAAATCAGACTTGACACCAGAGAGGCTGAATATCGCACTGAGTCAATGCGGTCTTAGCTCTCTGGTCTCAACACTCTGTCTGATTTTGGATTTTTTTTTTTTTTTCCAAAATCAGACTTGACACCAGAGAGGCTGAATACCGCTCTGAGTCAATGCGGTCTTAGCCTCTCTGGTCTCAACACTCTGTCTGATTTTAGATTTTTTTTTTTTTTTTTCCAAAATCAGACTTGACACCAGAGAGGCTGAATACCGCACTGAGTCAATGCGGTCTTAGCCTCTCTGGTGTCAACACTCTGTCTGATTTTGGATTTTTTTTTTTTTTTTTCCAAAATCAGACTTGACACCAGAGAGGCTGAATACCGCACTGAGTCAATGCGGTCTTAGCCTCTCTGGTCTCAACACTCTGTCTGATTTTGGATTTTTTTTTTTTTTTTTTCCAAAATCAGACTTGACACCAGAGAGGCTGAATACCGCACTGAGTCAATGCGGTCTTAGCCTCTCTGGTGTCAACACTCTGTCTGATTTTGGATTTTTTTTTTTTTTTTTCCAAAATCAGACTTGACACCAGAGAGGCTGAATACTGCACTGAGTCAATGCGGTCTTAGCCTCTCTGGTCTCAACACTCTGTCTGATTTTGGATTTTTTTTTTTTTTTTCCAAAATCAGACTTGACACCAGAGAGGCTGAATACCGCACTGAGTCAATGCGGTCTTAGCCTCTCTGGTGTCAACACTCTGTCTGATTTTTGATTTTTGATTTTTTTTTTTCCAAAATCAGACTTGACACCAGAGAGGCTGAATACCGCACTGAGTCAATGCGGTCTTATCCTCTCTGGTGTCAACACTCTGTCTGATTTTTTTTTTTTTTTTTTTTTTTTCCAAAATCAGACTTGACACCAGAGAGGCTGAATACCGCACTGAGTCAATGCGGTCTTAGCCTCTCTGGTGTCAACACTCTGTCTGATTTTGGATTTTTTTTTTTTTTTTTTTCAAAATCAGACTTGACACCAGAGAGGCTGAATACCGCACTGAGTCAATGCGGTCTTAGCCTCTCTGGTCTCAACACTCTGTCTGATTTTGGATTTTTTTTTTTTTTTTTTTTCCAAAATCAGACTTGACACCAGAGAGGCTGAATACTGCACTGAGTCAATGCGGTCTTAGCCTCTCTGGTGTCAACACTCTGTCTGATTTTGGATTTTTTTTTTTTTTTTTTCCAAAATCAGACTTGACACCAGAGAGGCTGAATACCGCACTGAGTCAATGCGGTCTTAGCCTCTCTGGTCTCAACACTCTGTCTGATTTTGGATTTTTTTTTTTTTTTTTTCCAAAATCAGACTTGACACCAGAGAGGCTGAATACCGCACTGAGTCAATGCGGTCTTAGCCTCTCTGGTGTCAACACTCTGTCTGATTTTGGATTTTTTTTTTTTTTTTTCCAAAATCAGACTTGACACCAGAGAGGCTGAATACTGCACTGAGTCAATGCGGTCTTAGCCTCTCTGGTCTCAACACTCTGTCTGATTTTGGATTTTTTTTTTTTTTTTTCCAAAATCAGACTTGACACCAGAGAGGCTGAATACCGCTCTGAGTCAATGCGGTCTTATCCTCTCTGGTCTCAACACTCTGTCTGATTTTGGATTTTTTTTTTTTTTTTTCCAAAATCAGACTTGACACCAGAGAGGCTGAATACCGCACTGAGTCAATGCGGTCTTAGCTCTCTGGTCTCAACACTCTGTCTGATTTTGGATTTTTTTTTTTTTTTTCCAAAATCAGACTTGACACCAGAGAGGCTGAATACCGCTCTGAGTCAATGCGGTCTTAGCCTCTCTGGTCTCAACACTCTGTCTGATTTTAGATTTTTTTTTTTTTTTTTCCAAAATCAGACTTGACACCAGAGAGGCTGAATACCGCACTGAGTCAATGCGGTCTTAGCCTCTCTGGTGTCAACACTCTGTCTGATTTTGGATTTTTTTTTTTTTTTTTTCCAAAATCAGACTTGACACCAGAGAGGCTGAATACCGCACTGAGTCAATGCGGTCTTAGCCTCTCTGGTCTCAACACTCTGTCTGATTTTGGATTTTTTTTTTTTTTTTTTCCAAAATCAGACTTGACACCAGAGAGGCTGAATACCGCACTGAGTCAATGCGGTCTTAGCCTCTCTGGTGTCAACACTCTGTCTGATTTTGGATTTTTTTTTTTTTTTTTTCCAAAATCAGACTTGACACCAGAGAGGCTGAATACTGCACTGAGTCAATGCGGTCTTAGCCTCTCTGGTCTCAACACTCTGTCTGATTTTGGATTTTTTTTTTTTTTTTTCCAAAATCAGACTTGACACCAGAGAGGCTGAATACCGCACTGAGTCAATGCGGTCTTAGCCTCTCTGGTGTCAACACTCTGTCTGATTTTTTTTTTTTTTTTTTTTTTTTCCAAAATCAGACTTGACACCAGAGAGGCTGAATACCGCACTGAGTCAATGCGGTCTTAGCCTCTCTGGTGTCAACACTCTGTCTGATTTTTTTTTTTTTTTTTTTTTTTCCAAAATCAGACTTGACACCAGAGAGGCTGAATACCGCACTGAGTCAATGCGGTCTTAGCCTCTCTGGTGTCAACACTCTGTCTGATTTTGGATTTTTTTTTTTTTTTTTTCCAAAATCAGACTTGACACCAGAGAGGCTGAATACTGCACTGAGTCAATGCGGTATTAGCCTCTCTGGTCTCAACACTCTGTCTGATTTTGGATTTTTTTTTTTTTTTTCCAAAATCAGACTTGACACCAGAGAGGCTGAATACCGCACTGAGTCAATGCGGTCTTAGCCTCTCTGGTGTCAACACTCTGTCTGATTTTTTTTTTTTTTTTTTTTTTTTCCAAAATCAGACTTGACACCAGAGAGGCTGAATACCGCACTGAGTCAATGCGGTCTTAGCCTCTCTGGTGTCAACACTCTGTCTGATTTTTTTTTTTTTTTTTTTTTTTCCAAAATCAGACTTGACACCAGAGAGGCTGAATACCGCACTGAGTCAATGCGGTCTTAGCCTCTCTGGTCTCAACACTCTGTCTGATTTTGGATTTTTTTTTTTTTTTTTCCAAAATCAGACTTGACACCAGAGAGGCTGAATACCGCTCTGAGTCAATGCGGTCTTAGCCTCTCTGGTCTCAACACTCTGTCTGATTTTAGATTTTTTTTTTTTTTTTCCAAAATCAGACTTGACACCAGAGAGGCTGAATACCGCACTGAGTCAATGCGGTCTTAGCCTCTCTGGTGTCAACACTCTGTCTGATTTTGGATTTTTTTTTTTTTTTTTTCCAAAATCAGACTTGACACCAGAGAGGCTGAATACCGCACTGAGTCAATGCGGTCTTAGCCTCTCTGGTCTCAACACTCTGTCTGATTTTGGATTTTTTTTTTTTTTTTTTCCAAAATCAGACTTGACACCAGAGAGGCTGAATACCGCACTGAGTCAATGCGGTCTTAGCCTCTCTGGTGTCAACACTCTGTCTGATTTTGGATTTTTTTTTTTTTTTTTCCAAAATCAGACTTGACACCAGAGAGGCTGAATACTGCACTGAGTCAATGCGGTCTTAGCCTCTCTGGTCTCAACACTCTGTCTGATTTTGGATTTTTTTTTTTTTTTTCCAAAATCAGACTTGACACCAGAGAGGCTGAATACCGCACTGAGTCAATGCGGTCTTAGCCTCTCTGGTGTCAACACTCTGTCTGATTTTTTTTTTTTTTTTTTTTTTTTCCAAAATCAGACTTGACACCAGAGAGGCTGAATACCGCACTGAGTCAATGCGGTCTTAGCCTCTCTGGTGTCAACACTCTGTCTGATTTTTTTTTTTTTTTTTTTTTTTCCAAAATCAGACTTGACACCAGAGAGGCTGAATACCGCACTGAGTCAATGCGGTCTTAGCCTCTCTGGTCTCAACACTCTGTCTGATTTTGGATTTTTTTTTTTTTTTTTCCCAAAATCAGACTTGACACCAGAGAGGCTGAATACCGCACTGAGTCAATGCGGTCTTAGCCTCTCTGGTGTCAACACTCTGTCTGATTTTGGATTTTTTTTTTTTTTTTTTCCAAAATCAGACTTGACACCAGAGAGGCTGAATACCGCACTGAGTCAATGCGGTCTTAGCCTCTCTGGTGTCAACACTCTGTCTGATTTTGGATTTTTTTTTTTGTTTTTTCCAAAATCAGACTTGACACCAGAGAGGCTGAATACCGCACTGAGTCAATGCGGTCTTAGCCTCTCTGGTCTCAACACTCTGTCTGATTTTGGATTTTTTTTTTTTTTTTTTCCAAAATCAGACTTGACACCAGAGAGGCTGAATACCGCACTGAGTCAATGCGGTCTTAGCCTCTCTGGTGTCAACACTCTGTCTGATTTTGGATTTTTTTTTTTTTTTTTCCAAAATCAGACTTGACACCAGAGAGGCTGAATACTGCACTGAGTCAATGCGGTCTTAGCCTCTCTGGTCTCAACACTCTGTCTGATTTTGGATTTTTTTTTTTTTTTTTCCAAAATCAGACTTGACACCAGAGAGGCTGAATACCGCACTGAGTCAATGCGGTCTTAGCCTCTCTGGTGTCAACACTCTGTCTGATTTTTTTTTTTTTTTTTTTTTTTTCCAAAATCAGACTTGACACCAGAGAGGCTGAATACCGCACTGAGTCAATGCGGTCTTAGCCTCTCTGGTGTCAACACTCTGTCTGATTTTTTTTTTTTTTTTTTTTTTTCCAAAATCAGACTTGACACCAGAGAGGCTGAATACCGCACTGAGTCAATGCGGTCTTAGCCTCTCTGGTCTCAACACTCTGTCTGATTTTGGATTTTTTTTTTTTTTTTTCCCAAAATCAGACTTGACACCAGAGAGGCTGAATACCGCACTGAGTCAATGCGGTCTTAGCCTCTCTGGTGTCAACACTCTGTCTGATTTTGGATTTTTTTTTTTTTTTTTCCAAAATCAGACTTGACACCAGAGAGGCTGAATACCGCACTGAGTCAATGCGGTCTTAGCCTCTCTGGTCTCAACACTCTGTCTGATTTTGGATTTTTTTTTTTTTTTTTCCAAAATCAGACTTGACACCAGAGAGGCTGAATACTGCACTGAGTCAATGCGGTCTTAGCCTCTCTGGTCTCAACACTCTGTCTGATTTTGGATTTTTTTTTTTTTTTTTCCAAAATCAGACTTGACACCAGAGAGGCTGAATACCGCACTGAGTCAATGCGGTCTTAGCCTCTCTGGTGTCAACACTCTGTCTGATTTTTTTTTTTTTTTTTTTTTTTTTCCAAAATCAGACTTGACACCAGAGAGGCTGAATACCGCACTGAGTCAATGCGGTCTTAGCCTCTCTGGTGTCAACACTCTGTCTGATTTTTTTTTTTTTTTTTTTTTTTCCAAAATCAGACTTGACACCAGAGAGGCTGAATACCGCACTGAGTCAATGCGGTCTTAGCCTCTCTGGTCTCAACACTCTGTCTGATTTTGGATTTTTTTTTTTTTTTTTCCAAAAATCAGACTTGACACCAGAGAGGCTGAATACCGCACTGAGTCAATGCGGTCTTAGCCTCTCTGGTGTCAACACTCTGTCTGATTTTGGATTTTTTTTTTTTTTTTTTTCCAAAATCAGACTTGACACCAGAGAGGCTGAATACCGCACTGAGTCAATGCGGTCTTAGCCTCTCTGGTGTCAACACTCTGTCTGATTTTGGATTTTTTTTTTTTTTTTTTCCAAAATCAGACTTGACACCAGAGAGGCTGAATACCGCACTGAGTCAATGCGGTCTTAGCCTCTCTGGTCTCAACACTCTGTCTGATTTTGGATTTTTTTTTTTTTTTTTTCCAAAATCAGACTTGACACCAGAGAGGCTGAATACCGCACTGAGTCAATGCGGTCTTAGCCTCTCTGGTGTCAACACTCTGTCTGATTTTGGATTTTTTTTTTTTTTTTTCCAAAATCAGACTTGACACCAGAGAGGCTGAATACTGCACTGAGTCAATGCGGTCTTAGCCTCTCTGGTCTCAACACTCTGTCTGATTTTGGATTTTTTTTTTTTTTTCCAAAATCAGACTTGACACCAGAGAGGCTGAATACCGCACTGAGTCAATGCGGTCTTAGCCTCTCTGGTGTCAACACTCTGTCTGATTTTTTTTTTTTTTTTTTTTTTTTCCCAAAATCAGACTTGACACCAGAGAGGCTGAATACCGCACTGAGTCAATGCGGTCTTAGCCTCTCTGGTGTCAACACTCTGTCTGATTTTTTTTTTTTTTTTTTTTTTTCCAAAATCAGACTTGACACCAGAGAGGCTGAATACCGCACTGAGTCAATGCGGTCTTAGCCTCTCTGGTCTCAACACTCTGTCTGATTTTGGATTTTTTTTTTTTTTTTCCCAAAATCAGACTTGACACCAGAGAGGCTGAATACCGCACTGAGTCAATGCGGTCTTAGCCTCTCTGGTGTCAACACTCTGTCTGATTTTGGATTTTTTTTTTTTTTTTTCCAAAATCAGACTTGACACCAGAGAGGCTGAATACCGCACTGAGTCAATGCGGTCTTAGCTCTCTGGTCTCAACACTCTGTCTGATTTTGGATTTTTTTTTTTTTTTTCCAAAATCAGACTTGACACCAGAGAGGCTGAATACCGCTCTGAGTCAATGCGGTCTTAGCCTCTCTGGTCTCAACACTCTGTCTGATTTTAGATTTTTTTTTTTTTTTTTCCAAAATCAGACTTGACACCAGAGAGGCTGAATACCGCACTGAGTCAATGTGGTCTTAGCCTCTCTGGTGTCAACACTCTGTCTGATTTTGGATTTTTTTTTTTTTTTTTCCAAAATCAGACTTGACACCAGAGAGGCTGAATACCGCACTGAGTCAATGCGGTCTTAGCCTCTCTGGTCTCAACACTCTGTCTGATTTTGGATTTTTTTTTTTTTTTTTTCCAAAATCAGACTTGACACCAGAGAGGCTGAATACTGCACTGAGTCAATGCGGTCTTAGCCTCTCTGGTGTCAACACTCTGTCTGATTTTGGATTTTTTTTTTTTTTTCCAAAATCAGACTTGACACCAGAGAGGCTGAAATACCGCACTGAGTCAATGCGGTCTTAGCTCTCTGGTCTCAACACTCTGTCTGATTTTGGATTTTTTTTTTTTTTTTCCAAAATCAGACTTGACACCAGAGAGGCTGAATACCGCTCTGAGTCAATGCGGTCTTAGCCTCTCTGGTCTCAACACTCTGTCTGATTTTAGATTATTTATTTATTTTCCCAAAATCAGACTTGACACCAGAGAGGCTGAATACCGCACTGAGTCAATGCGGTCTTAGCCTCTCTGGTGTCAACACTCTGTCTGATTTTGGATTTTTTTTTTTTTTTTTTCAAAATCAGACTTGACACCAGAGAGGCTGAATACCGCACTGAGTCAATGCGGTCTTAGCCTCTCTGGTCTCAACACTCTGTCTGATTTTGGATTTTTTTTTTTTTTTTTTTCAAAATCAGACTTGACACCAGAGAGGCTGAATACCGCACTGAGTCAATGCGGTCTTAGCCTCTCTGGTGTCAACACTCTGTCTGATTTTGGATTTTTTTTTTTTTTTTTCCAAAATCAGACTTGACACCAGAGAGGCTGAATACCGCACTGAGTCAATGCGGTCTTAGCTCTCTGGTCTCAACACTCTGTCTGATTTTGGATTTTTTTTTTTTTTTCCAAAATCAGACTTGACACCAGAGAGGCTGAATACCGCTCTGAGTCAATGCGGTCTTAGCCTCTCTGGTCTCAACACTCTGTCTGATTTTAGATTTTTTTTTTTTTTTTCCAAAATCAGACTTGACACCAGAGAGGCTGAATACCGCACTGAGTCAATGCGGTCTTAGCCTCTCTGGTGTCAACACTCTGTCTGATTTTGGATTTTTTTTTTTTTTTTTCCAAAATCAGACTTGACACCAGAGAGGCTGAATACTGCACTGAGTCAATGCGGTCTTAGCCTCTCTGGTCTCAACACTCTGTCTGATTTTGGATTTTTTTTTTTTTTTTCCAAAATCAGACTTGACACCAGAGAGGCTGAATACCGCACTGAGTCAATGCGGTCTTAGCCTCTCTGGTGTCAACACTCTGTCTGATTTTTTTTTTTTTTTTTTTTTTTTCCAAAATCAGACTTGACACCAGAGAGGCTGAATACCGCACTGAGTCAATGCGGTCTTAGCCTCTCTGGTGTCAACACTCTGTCTGATTTTTTTTTTTTTTTTTTTTTTTCCAAAATCAGACTTGACACCAGAGAGGCTGAATACCGCACTGAGTCAATGCGGTCTTAGCCTCTCTGGTCTCAACACTCTGTCTGATTTTGGATTTTTTTTTTTTTTTCCCAAAATCAGACTTGACACCAGAGAGGCTGAATACCGCACTGAGTCAATGCGGTCTTAGCCTCTCTGGTGTCAACACTCTGTCTGATTTTGGATTTTTTTTTTTTTTTTCCAAAATCAGACTTGACACCAGAGAGGCTGAATATCGCACTGAGTCAATGCGGTCTTAGCTCTCTGGTCTCAACACTCTGTCTGATTTTGGATTTTTTTTTTTTTTTTCCAAAATCAGACTTGACACCAGAGAGGCTGAATACCGCTCTGAGTCAATGCGGTCTTAGCCTCTCTGGTCTCAACACTCTGTCTGATTTTAGATTTTTTTTTTTTTTTTTCCAAAATCAGACTTGACACCAGAGAGGCTGAATACCGCACTGAGTCAATGCGGTCTTAGCCTCTCTGGTGTCAACACTCTGTCTGATTTTGGATTTTTTTTTTTTTTTTTCCAAAATCAGACTTGACACCAGAGAGGCTGAATACCGCACTGAGTCAATGCGGTCTTAGCCTCTCTGGTCTCAACACTCTGTCTGATTTTGGATTTTTTTTTTTTTTTTTCCAAAATCAGACTTGACACCAGAGAGGCTGAATACCGCACTGAGTCAATGCGGTCTTAGCCTCTCTGGTGTCAACACTCTGTCTGATTTTGGATTTTTTTTTTTTTTTTTCCAAAATCAGACTTGACACCAGAGAGGCTGAATACTGCACTGAGTCAATGCGGTCTTAGCCTCTCTGGTCTCAACACTCTGTCTGATTTTGGATTTTTTTTTTTTTTTTCCAAAATCAGACTTGACACCAGAGAGGCTGAATACCGCACTGAGTCAATGCGGTCTTAGCCTCTCTGGTGTCAACACTCTGTCTGATTTTTGATTTTTGATTTTTTTTTTCCAAAATCAGACTTGACACCAGAGAGGCTGAATACCGCACTGAGTCAATGCGGTCTTATCCTCTCTGGTGTCAACACTCTGTCTGATTTTTTTTTTTTTTTTTTTTTTTCCAAAATCAGACTTGACACCAGAGAGGCTGAATACCGCACTGAGTCAATGCGGTCTTAGCCTCTCTGGTGTCAACACTCTGTCTGATTTTGGATTTTTTTTTTTTTTTTTCCAAAATCAGACTTGACACCAGAGAGGCTGAATACCGCACTGAGTCAATGCGGTCTTAGCCTCTCTGGTCTCAACACTCTGTCTGATTTTGGATTTTTTTTTTTTTTTTTTTCCAAAATCAGACTTGACACCAGAGAGGCTGAATACTGCACTGAGTCAATGCGGTCTTAGCCTCTCTGGTGTCAACACTCTGTCTGATTTTGGATTTTTTTTTTTTTTTTTCCAAAATCAGACTTGACACCAGAGAGGCTGAATACCGCACTGAGTCAATGCGGTCTTAGCCTCTCTGGTCTCAACACTCTGTCTGATTTTGGATTTTTTTTTTTTTTTTTTCCAAAATCAGACTTGACACCAGAGAGGCTGAATACCGCACTGAGTCAATGCGGTCTTAGCCTCTCTGGTCTCAACACTCTGTCTGATTTTGGATTTTTTTTTTTTTTTTTCCAAAATCAGACTTGACACCAGAGAGGCTGAATACCGCTCTGAGTCAATGCGGTCTTATCCTCTCTGGTCTCAACACTCTGTCTGATTTTGGATTTTTTTTTTTTTTTTCCAAAATCAGACTTGACACCAGAGAGGCTGAATACCGCACTGAGTCAATGCGGTCTTAGCTCTCTGGTCTCAACACTCTGTCTGATTTTGGATTTTTTTTTTTTTTTCCAAAATCAGACTTGACACCAGAGAGGCTGAATACCGCTCTGAGTCAATGCGGTCTTAGCCTCTCTGGTCTCAACACTCTGTCTGATTTTAGATTTTTTTTTTTTTTTTCCAAAATCAGACTTGACACCAGAGAGGCTGAATACCGCACTGAGTCAATGCGGTCTTAGCCTCTCTGGTGTCAACACTCTGTCTGATTTTGGATTTTTTTTTTTTTTTTTTCCAAAATCAGACTTGACACCAGAGAGGCTGAATACCGCACTGAGTCAATGCGGTCTTAGCCTCTCTGGTCTCAACACTCTGTCTGATTTTGGATTTTTTTTTTTTTTTTTTTCCAAAATCAGACTTGACACCAGAGAGGCTGAATACCGCACTGAGTCAATGCGGTCTTAGCCTCTCTGGTGTCAACACTCTGTCTGATTTTGGATTTTTTTTTTTTTTTTTCCAAAATCAGACTTGACACCAGAGAGGCTGAATACTGCACTGAGTCAATGCGGTCTTAGCCTCTCTGGTCTCAACACTCTGTCTGATTTTGGATTTTTTTTTTTTTTTTCCAAAATCAGACTTGACACCAGAGAGGCTGAATACCGCACTGAGTCAATGCGGTCTTAGCCTCTCTGGTGTCAACACTCTGTCTGATTTTTTTTTTTTTTTTTTTTTTTCCAAAATCAGACTTGACACCAGAGAGGCTGAATACCGCACTGAGTCAATGCGGTCTTAGCCTCTCTGGTGTCAACACTCTGTCTGATTTTTTTTTTTTTTTTTTTTTTTTCCAAAATCAGACTTGACACCAGAGAGGCTGAATACCGCACTGAGTCAATGCGGTCTTAGCCTCTCTGGTCTCAACACTCTGTCTGATTTTGGATTTTTTTTTTTTTTTTCCCAAAATCAGACTTGACACCAGAGAGGCTGAATACCGCACTGAGTCAATGCGGTCTTAGCCTCTCTGGTGTCAACACTCTGTCTGATTTTGGATTTTTTTTTTTTTTTTTTCCAAAATCAGACTTGACACCAGAGAGGCTGAATACCGCACTGAGTCAATGCGGTCTTAGCCTCTCTGGTGTCAACACTCTGTCTGATTTTGGATTTTTTTTTTGTTTTTTCCAAAATCAGACTTGACACCAGAGAGGCTGAATACCGCACTGAGTCAATGCGGTCTTAGCCTCTCTGGTGTCAACACTCTGTCTGATTTTGGATTTTTTTTTTTTTTTTTCCAAAATCAGACTTGACACCAGAGAGGCTGAATACTGCACTGAGTCAATGCGGTCTTAGCCTCTCTGGTCTCAACACTCTGTCTGATTTTGGATTTTTTTTTTTTTTTTTCCAAAATCAGACTTGACACCAGAGAGGCTGAATACCGCACTGAGTCAATGCGGTCTTAGCCTCTCTGGTGTCAACACTCTGTCTGATTTTTTTTTTTTTTTTTTTTTTTTCCAAAATCAGACTTGACACCAGAGAGGCTGAATACCGCACTGAGTCAATGCGGTCTTAGCCTCTCTGGTGTCAACACTCTGTCTGATTTTTTTTTTTTTTTTTTTTTTTCCAAAATCAGACTTGACACCAGAGAGGCTGAATACCGCACTGAGTCAATGCGGTCTTAGCCTCTCTGGTCTCAACACTCTGTCTGATTTTGGATTTTTTTTTTTTTTTTTTCCCAAAATCAGACTTGACACCAGAGAGGCTGAATACCGCACTGAGTCAATGCGGTCTTAGCCTCTCTGGTCTCAACACTCTGTCTGATTTTGGATTTTTTTTTTTTTTTTTTCCAAAATCAGACTTGACACCAGAGAGGCTGAATACTGCACTGAGTCAATGCGGTCTTAGCCTCTCTGGTGTCAACACTCTGTCTGATTTTGGATTTTTTTTTTTTTTTCCAAAATCAGACTTGACACCAGAGAGGCTGAATACCGCACTGAGTCAATGCGGTCTTAGCTCTCTGGTCTCAACACTCTGTCTGATTTTGGATTTTTTTTTTTTTTTTCCAAAATCAGACTTGACACCAGAGAGGCTGAATACCGCTCTGAGTCAATGCGGTCTTAGCCTCTCTGGTCTCAACACTCTGTCTGATTTTAGATTATTTATTTATTTTCCCAAAATCAGACTTGACACCAGAGAGGCTGAATACCGCACTGAGTCAATGCGGTCTTAGCCTCTCTGGTGTCAACACTCTGTCTGATTTTGGATTTTTTTTTTTTTTTTTTCCAAAATCAGACTTGACACCAGAGAGGCTGAATACCGCACTGAGTCAATGCGGTCTTAGCCTCTCTGGTCTCAACACTCTGTCTGATTTTGGATTTTTTTTTTTTTTTTTTTCAAAATCAGACTTGACACCAGAGAGGCTGAATACCGCACTGAGTCAATGCGGTCTTAGCCTCTCTGGTGTCAACACTCTGTCTGATTTTGGATTTTTTTTTTTTTTTTCCAAAATCAGACTTGACACCAGAGAGGCTGAATACCGCACTGAGTCAATGCGGTCTTAGCTCTCTGGTCTCAACACTCTGTCTGATTTTGGATTTTTTTTTTTTTTTTCCAAAATCAGACTTGACACCAGAGAGGCTGAATACCGCTCTGAGTCAATGCGGTCTTAGCCTCTCTGGTCTCAACACTCTGTCTGATTTTAGATTTTTTTTTTTTTTTTCCAAAATCAGACTTGACACCAGAGAGGCTGAATACCGCACTGAGTCAATGCGGTCTTAGCCTCTCTGGTGTCAACACTCTGTCTGATTTTGGATTTTTTTTTTTTTTTTTCCAAAATCAGACTTGACACCAGAGAGGCTGAATACTGCACTGAGTCAATGCGGTCTTAGCCTCTCTGGTCTCAACACTCTGTCTGATTTTGGATTTTTTTTTTTTTTTTCCAAAATCAGACTTGACACCAGAGAGGCTGAATACCGCACTGAGTCAATGCGGTCTTAGCCTCTCTGGTGTCAACACTCTGTCTGATTTTTTTTTTTTTTTTTTTTTTTCCAAAATCAGACTTGACACCAGAGAGGCTGAATACCGCACTGAGTCAATGCGGTCTTAGCCTCTCTGGTGTCAACACTCTGTCTGATTTTTTTTTTTTTTTTTTTTTTTCCAAAATCAGACTTGACACCAGAGAGGCTGAATACCGCACTGAGTCAATGCGGTCTTAGCCTCTCTGGTCTCAACACTCTGTCTGATTTTTGATTTTTTTTTTTTTTTTCCCAAAATCAGACTTGACACCAGAGAGGCTGAATACCGCACTGAGTCAATGCGGTCTTAGCCTCTCTGGTGTCAACACTCTGTCTGATTTTGGATTTTTTTTTTTTTTTTTCCAAAATCAGACTTGACACCAGAGAGGCTGAATATCGCACTGAGTCAATGCGGTCTTAGCTCTCTGGTCTCAACACTCTGTCTAATTTTGGATTTTTTTTTTTTTTTCCAAAATCAGACTTGACACCAGAGAGGCTGAATACCGCTCTGAGTCAATGCGGTCTTAGCCTCTCTGGTCTCAACACTCTGTCTGATTTTAGATTTTTTTTTTTTTTTTTCCAAAATCAGACTTGACACCAGAGAGGCTGAATACCGCACTGAGTCAATGCGGTCTTAGCCTCTCTGGTGTCAACACTCTGTCTGATTTTGGATTTTTTTTTTTTTTTTTCCAAAATCAGACTTGACACCAGAGAGGCTGAATACCGCACTGAGTCAATGCGGTCTTAGCCTCTCTGGTCTCAACACTCTGTCTGATTTTGGATTTTTTTTTTTTTTTTTTCCAAAATCAGACTTGACACCAGAGAGGCTGAATACCGCACTGAGTCAATGCGGTCTTAGCCTCTCTGGTGTCAACACTCTGTCTGATTTTGGATTTTTTTTTTTTTTTTTCCAAAATCAGACTTGACACCAGAGAGGCTGAATACTGCACTGAGTCAATGCGGTCTTAGCCTCTCTGGTCTCAACACTCTGTCTGATTTTGGATTTTTTTTTTTTTTTTCCAAAATCAGACTTGACACCAGAGAGGCTGAATACCGCACTGAGTCAATGCGGTCTTAGCCTCTCTGGTGTCAACACTCTGTCTGATTTTTGATTTTTGATTTTTTTTTTCCAAAATCAGACTTGACACCAGAGAGGCTGAATACCGCACTGAGTCAATGCGGTCTTATCCTCTCTGGTGTCAACACTCTGTCTGATTTTTTTTTTTTTTTTTTTTTTTCCAAAATCAGACTTGACACCAGAGAGGCTGAATACCGCACTGAGTCAATGCGGTCTTAGCCTCTCTGGTGTCAACACTCTGTCTGATTTTGGATTTTTTTTTTTTTTTTTTCCAAAATCAGACTTGACACCAGAGAGGCTGAATACCGCACTGAGTCAATGCGGTCTTAGCCTCTCTGGTCTCAACACTCTGTCTGATTTTGGATTTTTTTTTTTTTTTTTCCCAAAATCAGACTTGACACCAGAGAGGCTGAATACTGCACTGAGTCAATGCGGTCTTAGCCTCTCTGGTGTCAACACTCTGTCTGATTTTGGATTTTTTTTTTTTTTTTTTTCCAAAATCAGACTTGACACCAGAGAGGCTGAATACCGCACTGAGTCAATGCGGTCTTAGCCTCTCTGGTCTCAACACTCTGTCTGATTTTGGATTTTTTTTTTTTTTTTTTCCAAAATCAGACTTGACACCAGAGAGGCTGAATACCGCACTGAGTCAATGCGGTCTTAGCCTCTCTGGTGTCAACACTCTGTCTGATTTTGGATTTTTTTTTTTTTTTTTTCCAAAATCAGACTTGACACCAGAGAGGCTGAATACTGCACTGAGTCAATGCGGTCTTAGCCTCTCTGGTCTCAACACTCTGTCTGATTTTGGATTTTTTTTTTTTTTTTTCCAAAATCAGACTTGACACCAGAGAGGCTGAATACCGCTCTGAGTCAATGCGGTCTTATCCTCTCTGGTCTCAACACTCTGTCTGATTTTGGATTTTTTTTTTTTTTTTCCAAAATCAGACTTGACACCAGAGAGGCTGAATACCGCACTGAGTCAATGCGGTCTTAGCTCTCTGGTCTCAACACTCTGTCTGATTTTGGATTTTTTTTTTTTTTTTCCAAAATCAGACTTGACACCAGAGAGGCTGAATACCGCTCTGAGTCAATGCGGTCTTAGCCTCTCTGGTCTCAACACTCTGTCTGATTTTAGATTTTTTTTTTTTTTTTTCCAAAATCAGACTTGACACCAGAGAGGCTGAATACCGCACTGAGTCAATGCGGTCTTAGCCTCTCTGGTGTCAACACTCTGTCTGATTTTGGATTTTTTTTTTTTTTTTTTCCAAAATCAGACTTGACACCAGAGAGGCTGAATACCGCACTGAGTCAATGCGGTCTTAGCCTCTCTGGTCTCAACACTCTGTCTGATTTTGGATTTTTTTTTTTTTTTTTTTCCAAAATCAGACTTGACACCAGAGAGGCTGAATACCGCACTGAGTCAATGCGGTCTTAGCCTCTCTGGTGTCAACACTCTGTCTGATTTTGGATTTTTTTTTTTTTTTTTCCAAAATCAGACTTGACACCAGAGAGGCTGAATACTGCACTGAGTCAATGCGGTCTTAGCCTCTCTGGTCTCAACACTCTGTCTGATTTTGGATTTTTTTTTTTTTTTTTCCAAAATCAGACTTGACACCAGAGAGGCTGAATACCGCACTGAGTCAATGCGGTCTTAGCCTCTCTGGTGTCAACACTCTGTCTGATTTTTTTTTTTTTTTTTTTTTTTTCCAAAATCAGACTTGACACCAGAGAGGCTGAATACCGCACTGAGTCAATGCGGTCTTAGCCTCTCTGGTGTCAACACTCTGTCTGATTTTTTTTTTTTTTTTTTTTTTCCAAAATCAGACTTGACACCAGAGAGGCTGAATACCGCACTGAGTCAATGCGGTCTTAGCCTCTCTGGTCTCAACACTCTGTCTGATTTTGGATTTTTTTTTTTTTTTTCCCAAAATCAGACTTGACACCAGAGAGGCTGAATACCGCACTGAGTCAATGCGGTCTTAGCCTCTCTGGTGTCAACACTCTGTCTGATTTTGGATTTTTTTTTTTTTTTTTCCAAAATCAGACTTGACACCAGAGAGGCTGAATACCGCACTGAGTCAATGCGGTCTTAGCCTCTCTGGTGTCAACACTCTGTCTGATTTTGGATTTTTTTTTTGTTTTTTCCAAAATCAGACTTGACACCAGAGAGGCTGAATACCGCACTGAGTCAATGCGGTCTTAGCCTCTCTGGTCTCAACACTCTGTCTGATTTTGGATTTTTTTTTTTTTTTTTTCCAAAATCAGACTTGACACCAGAGAGGCTGAATACCGCACTGAGTCAATGCGGTCTTAGCCTCTCTGGTGTCAACACTCTGTCTGATTTTGGATTTTTTTTTTTTTTTTTCCAAAATCAGACTTGACACCAGAGAGGCTGAATACTGCACTGAGTCAATGCGGTCTTAGCCTCTCTGGTCTCAACACTCTGTCTGATTTTGGATTTTTTTTTTTTTTTTTCCAAAATCAGACTTGACACCAGAGAGGCTGAATACCGCACTGAGTCAATGCGGTCTTAGCCTCTCTGGTGTCAACACTCTGTCTGATTTTTTTTTTTTTTTTTTTTTTTTCCAAAATCAGACTTGACACCAGAGAGGCTGAATACCGCACTGAGTCAATGCGGTCTTAGCCTCTCTGGTGTCAACACTCTGTCTGATTTTTTTTTTTTTTTTTTTTTTTTCCAAAATCAGACTTGACACCAGAGAGGCTGAATACCGCACTGAGTCAATGCGGTCTTAGCCTCTCTGGTCTCAACACTCTGTCTGATTTTGGATTTTTTTTTTTTTTTTTCCAAAATCAGACTTGACACCAGAGAGGCTGAATACCGCACTGAGTCAATGCGGTCTTAGCCTCTCTGGTGTCAACACTCTGTCTGATTTTGGATTTTTTTTTTTTTTTTTTCCAAAATCAGACTTGACACCAGAGAGGCTGAATACCGCACTGAGTCAATGCGGTCTTAGCCTCTCTGGTGTCAACACTCTGTCTGATTTTGGATTTTTTTTTTTTTTTTTCCAAAATCAGACTTGACACCAGAGAGGCTGAATACCGCACTGAGTCAATGCGGTCTTAGCCTCTCTGGTCTCAACACTCTGTCTGATTTTGGATTTTTTTTTTTTTTTTTTCCAAAATCAGACTTGACACCAGAGAGGCTGAATACCGCACTGAGTCAATGCGGTCTTAGCCTCTCTGGTGTCAACACTCTGTCTGATTTTGGATTTTTTTTTTTTTTTTTCCAAAATCAGACTTGACACCAGAGAGGCTGAATACTGCACTGAGTCAATGCGGTCTTAGCCTCTCTGGTCTCAACACTCTGTCTGATTTTGGATTTTTTTTTTTTTTTCCAAAATCAGACTTGACACCAGAGAGGCTGAATACCGCACTGAGTCAATGCGGTCTTAGCCTCTCTGGTGTCAACACTCTGTCTGATTTTTTTTTTTTTTTTTTTTTTTTTCCAAAATCAGACTTGACACCAGAGAGGCTGAATACCGCACTGAGTCAATGCGGTCTTAGCCTCTCTGGTGTCAACACTCTGTCTGATTTTTTTTTTTTTTTTTTTTTTTCCAAAATCAGACTTGACACCAGAGAGGCTGAATACCGCACTGAGTCAATGCGGTCTTAGCCTCTCTGGTCTCAACACTCTGTCTGATTTTGGATTTTATTTTTTTTTTTCCCAAAATCAGACTTGACACCAGAGAGGCTGAATACCGCACTGAGTCAATGCGGTCTTAGCCTCTCTGGTGTCAACACTCTGTCTGATTTTGGATTTTTTTTTTTTTTTTTCCAAAATCAGACTTGACACCAGAGAGGCTGAATACCGCACTGAGTCAATGCGGTCTTAGCTCTCTGGTCTCAACACTCTGTCTGATTTTGGATTTTTTTTTTTTTTTCCAAAATCAGACTTGACACCAGAGAGGCTGAATACCGCTCTGAGTCAATGCGGTCTTAGCCTCTCTGGTCTCAACACTCTGTCTGATTTTAGATTTTTTTTTTTTTTTTTCCAAAATCAGACTTGACACCAGAGAGGCTGAATACCGCACTGAGTCAATGTGGTCTTAGCCTCTCTGGTGTCAACACTCTGTCTGATTTTGGATTTTTTTTTTTTTTTTCCAAAATCAGACTTGACACCAGAGAGGCTGAATACCGCACTGAGTCAATGCGGTCTTAGCCTCTCTGGTCTCAACACTCTGTCTGATTTTGGATTTTTTTTTTTTTTTTTTCCAAAATCAGACTTGACACCAGAGAGGCTGAATACTGCACTGAGTCAATGCGGTCTTAGCCTCTCTGGTGTCAACACTCTGTCTGATTTTTTTTTTTTTTTTTTTTTTTTCCAAAATCAGACTTGACACCAGAGAGGCTGAATACTGCACTGAGTCAATGCGGTCTTAGCCTCTCTGGTGTCAACACTCTGTCTGATTTTGGATTTTTTTTTTGTTTTTTCCAAAATCAGACTTGACACCAGAGAGGCTGAATACCGCACTGAGTCAATGCGGTCTTAGCCTCTCTGGTCTCAACACTCTGTCTGATTTTGGATTTTTTTTTTTTTTTTTTTCCAAAATCAGACTTGACACCAGAGAGGCTGAATACCGCACTGAGTCAATGCGGTCTTAGCCTCTCTGGTGTCAACACTCTGTCTGATTTTGGATTTTTTTTTTTTTTTTTCCAAAATCAGACTTGACACCAGAGAGGCTGAATACTGCACTGAGTCAATGCGGTCTTAGCCTCTCTGGTCTCAACACTCTGTCTGATTTTGGATTTTTTTTTTTTTTTTTCCAAAATCAGACTTGACACCAGAGAGGCTGAATACCGCACTGAGTCAATGCGGTCTTAGCCTCTCTGGTGTCAACACTCTGTCTGATTTTTTTTTTTTTTTTTTTTTTTTCCAAAATCAGACTTGACACCAGAGAGGCTGAATACCGCACTGAGTCAATGCGGTCTTAGCCTCTCTGGTGTCAACACTCTGTCTGATTTTTTTTTTTTTTTTTTTTTTTCCAAAATCAGACTTGACACCAGAGAGGCTGAATACCGCACTGAGTCAATGCGGTCTTAGCCTCTCTGGTCTCAACACTCTGTCTGATTTTGGATTTTTTTTTTTTTTTTTCCCAAAATCAGACTTGACACCAGAGAGGCTGAATACCGCACTGAGTCAATGCGGTCTTAGCCTCTCTGGTGTCAACACTCTGTCTGATTTTGGATTTTTTTTTTTTTTTTTCCAAAATCAGACTTGACACCAGAGAGGCTGAATACCGCACTGAGTCAATGCGGTCTTAGCCTCTCTGGTGTCAACACTCTGTCTGATTTTGGATTTTTTTTTTTTTTTTTTCCAAAATCAGACTTGACACCAGAGAGGCTGAATACCGCACTGAGTCAATGCGGTCTTAGCCTCTCTGGTCTCAACACTCTGTCTGATTTTGGATTTTTTTTTTTTTTTTTTCCAAAATCAGACTTGACACCAGAGAGGCTGAATACCGCACTGAGTCAATGCGGTCTTAGCCTCTCTGGTGTCAACACTCTGTCTGATTTTGGATTTTTTTTTTTTTTTTTCCAAAATCAGACTTGACACCAGAGAGGCTGAATACTGCACTGAGTCAATGCGGTCTTAGCCTCTCTGGTCTCAACACTCTGTCTGATTTTGGATTTTTTTTTTTTTTTTCCAAAATCAGACTTGACACCAGAGAGGCTGAATACCGCACTGAGTCAATGCGGTCTTAGCCTCTCTGGTGTCAACACTCTGTCTGATTTTTTTTTTTTTTTTTTTTTTTTCCAAAATCAGACTTGACACCAGAGAGGCTGAATACCGCACTGAGTCAATGCGGTCTTAGCCTCTCTGGTGTCAACACTCTGTCTGATTTTTTTTTTTTTTTTTTTTTTTCCAAAATCAGACTTGACACCAGAGAGGCTGAATACCGCACTGAGTCAATGCGGTCTTAGCCTCTCTGGTCTCAACACTCTGTCTGATTTTGGATTTTATTTTTTTTTTTCCCAAAATCAGACTTGACACCAGAGAGGCTGAATACCGCACTGAGTCAATGCGGTCTTAGCCTCTCTGGTGTCAACACTCTGTCTGATTTTGGATTTTTTTTTTTTTTTTTCCAAAATCAGACTTGACACCAGAGAGGCTGAATACCGCACTGAGTCAATGCGGTCTTAGCTCTCTGGTCTCAACACTCTGTCTGATTTTGGATTTTTTTTTTTTTTTTCCAAAATCAGACTTGACACCAGAGAGGCTGAATACCGCTCTGAGTCAATGCGGTCTTAGCCTCTCTGGTCTCAACACTCTGTCTGATTTTAGATTTTTTTTTTTTTTTTTCCAAAATCAGACTTGACACCAGAGAGGCTGAATACCGCACTGAGTCAATGTGGTCTTAGCCTCTCTGGTGTCAACACTCTGTCTGATTTTGGATTTTTTTTTTTTTTTTCCAAAATCAGACTTGACACCAGAGAGGCTGAATACCGCACTGAGTCAATGCGGTCTTAGCCTCTCTGGTCTCAACACTCTGTCTGATTTTGGATTTTTTTTTTTTTTTTTTCCAAAATCAGACTTGACACCAGAGAGGCTGAATACTGCACTGAGTCAATGCGGTCTTAGCCTCTCTGGTGTCAACACTCTGTCTGATTTTTTTTTTTTTTTTTTTTTTTTTCCAAAATCAGACTTGACACCAGAGAGGCTGAATACTGCACTGAGTCAATGCGGTCTTAGCCTCTCTGGTGTCAACACTCTGTCTGATTATTTTTTTTTTTTTTTTTTTTCCAAAATCAGACTTGACACCAGAGAGGCTGAATACCGCACTGAGTCAATGCGGTCTTAGCCTCTCTGGTCTCAACACTCTGTCTGATTTTGGATTTTTTTTTTTTTTTCCCAAAATCAGACTTGACACCAGAGAGGCTGAATACTGCACTGAGTCAATGCGGTCTTAGCCTCTCTGGTGTCAACACTCTGTCTGATTTTGGATTTTTTTTTTTTTTTTTCCAAAATCAGACTTGACACCAGAGAGGCTGAATACCGCACTGAGTCAATGCGGTCTTAGCTCTCTGGTCTCAACACTCTGTCTGATTTTGGATTTTTTTTTTTTTTTCCAAAATCAGACTTGACACCAGAGAGGCTGAATACCGCTCTGAGTC
This sequence comes from Poromitra crassiceps, assembly GCF_964638095.1. Lineage (NCBI taxonomy): Eukaryota > Metazoa > Chordata > Actinopteri > Beryciformes > Melamphaidae > Poromitra > Poromitra crassiceps. The sequence continues at coordinate 46,407 of NW_028152214.1, read as the reverse complement.
AATGCGGTCTTAGCCTCTCTGGTCTCAACACTCTGTCTGATTTTAGATTTTTTTTTTTTTTTTTCCAAAATCAGACTTGACACCAGAGAGGCTGAATACCGCTCTGAGTCAATGCGGTCTTAGCCTCTCTGGTCTCAACACTCTGTCTGATTTTAGATTTTTTTTTTTTTTTTTCCAAAATCAGACTTGACACCAGAGAGGCTGAATACCGCACTGAGTCAATGTGGTCTTAGCCTCTCTGGTGTCAACACTCTGTCTGATTTTGGATTTTTTTTTTTTTTTTCCAAAATCAGACTTGACACCAGAGAGGCTGAATACCGCACTGAGTCAATGCGGTCTTAGCCTCTCTGGTCTCAACACTCTGTCTGATTTTGGATTTTTTTTTTTTTTTTTTCCAAAATCAGACTTGACACCAGAGAGGCTGAATACTGCACTGAGTCAATGCGGTCTTAGCCTCTCTGGTGTCAACACTCTGTCTGATTTTTTTTTTTTTTTTTTTTTTTTTCCAAAATCAGACTTGACACCAGAGAGGCTGAATACTGCACTGAGTCAATGCGGTCTTAGCCTCTCTGGTGTCAACACTCTGTCTGATTTTTTTTTTTTTTTTTTTTTTTCCAAAATCAGACTTGACACCAGAGAGGCTGAATACCGCACTGAGTCAATGCGGTCTTAGCCTCTCTGGTCTCAACACTCTGTCTGATTTTGGATTTTTTTTTTTTTTTTCCCAAAATCAGACTTGACACCAGAGAGGCTGAATACTGCACTGAGTCAATGCGGTCTTAGCCTCTCTGGTGTCAACACTCTGTCTGATTTTGGATTTTTTTTTTTTTTTTTCCAAAATCAGACTTGACACCAGAGAGGCTGAATACCGCACTGAGTCAATGCGGTCTTAGCTCTCTGGTCTCAACACTCTGTCTGATTTTGGATTTTTTTTTTTTTTTCCAAAATCAGACTTGACACCAGAGAGGCTGAATACCGCTCTGAGTCAATGCGGTCTTAGCCTCTCTGGTCTCAACACTCTGTCTGATTTTAGATTTTTTTTTTTTTTTTTCCAAAATCAGACTTGACACCAGAGAGGCTGAATACCGCACTGAGTCAATGCGGTCTTAGCCTCTCTGGTCTCAACACTCTGTCTGATTTTGGATTTTTTTTTTTTTTTTTTCCAAAATCAGACTTGACACCAGAGAGGCTGAATACCGCACTGAGTCAATGCGGTCTTAGCCTCTCTGGTGTCAACACTCTGTCTGATTTTGGATTTTTTTTTTTTTTTTCCCAAAATCAGACTTGACACCAGAGAGGCTGAATACCGCACTGAGTCAATGCGGTCTTAGCCTCTCTGGTGTCAACACTCTGTCTGATTTTGGATTTTTTTTTTTTTTTTTCCAAAATCAGACTTGACACCAGAGAGGCTGAATACCGCACTGAGTCAATGCAGTCTTAGCTCTCTGGTCTCAACACTCTGTCTGATTTTGGATTTTTTTTTTTTTTTCCAAAATCAGACTTGACACCAGAGAGGCTGAATACCACTCTGAGTCAATGCGGTCTTAGCCTCTCTGGTCTCAACACTCTGTCTGATTTTAGATTTTTTTTTTTTTTTTTCCAAAATCAGACTTGACACCAGAGAGGCTGAATACCGCACTGAGTCAATGCGGTCTTAGCCTCTCTGGTGTCAACACTCTGTCTGATTTTGGATTTTTTTTTTTTTTTTTTCCAAAATCAGACTTGACACCAGAGAGGCTGAATACCGCACTGAGTCAATGCGGTCTTAGCCTCTCTGGTCTCAACACTCTGTCTGATTTTGGATTTTTTTTTTTTTTTTTTCCAAAATCAGACTTGACACCAGAGAGGCTGAATACCGCACTGAGTCAATGCGGTCTTAGCCTCTCTGGTGTCAACACTCTGTCTGATTTTGGATTTTTTTTTTTTTTTTTCCAAAATCAGACTTGACACCAGAGAGGCTGAATACTGCACTGAGTCAATGCGGTCTTAGCCTCTCTGGTCTCAACACTCTGTCTGATTTTGGATTTTTTTTTTTTTTTTCCAAAATCAGACTTGACACCAGAGAGGCTGAATACCGCACTGAGTCAATGCGGTCTTAGCCTCTCTGGTGTCAACACTCTGTCTGATTTTTGATTTTTTTTTTTTTTTTTCCAAAATCAGACTTGACACCAGAGAGGCTGAATACCGCACTGAGTCAATGCGGTCTTAGCCTCTCTGGTGTCAACACTCTGTCTGATTTTTTTTTTTTTTTTTTTTTTTCCAAAATCAGACTTGACACCAGAGAGGCTGAATACCGCACTGAGTCAATGCGGTCTTAGCCTCTCTGGTCTCAACACTCTGTCTGATTTTGGATTTTTTTTTTTTTTTCCCAAAATCAGACTTGACACCAGAGAGGCTGAATACCGCACTGAGTCAATGCGGTCTTAGCCTCTCTGGTGTCAACACTCTGTCTGATTTTGGATTTTTTTTTTTTTTTTTCCAAAATCAGACTTGACACCAGAGAGGCTGAATACCGCACTGAGTCAATGCGGTCTTAGCCTCTCTGGTGTCAACACTCTGTCTGATTTTGGATTTTTTTTTTTTTTTTTTCCAAAATCAGACTTGACACCAGAGAGGCTGAATACCGCACTGAGTCAATGCGGTCTTAGCTCTCTGGTGTCAACACTCTGTCTGATTTTGGATTTTTTTTTTTTTTTTTCCAAAATCAGACTTGACACCAGAGAGGCTGAATACCGCACTGAGTCAATGCGGTCTTAGCTCTCTGGTCTCAACACTCTGTCTGATTTTGGATTTTTTTTTTTTTTTCCAAAATCAGACTTGACACCAGAGAGGCTGAATACCGCTCTGAGTCAATGCGGTCTTAGCGTCTCTGGTCTCAACACTCTGTCTGATTTTAGATTTTTTTTTTTTTTTTTCCAAAATCAGACTTGACACCAGAGAGGCTGAATACCGCACTGAGTCAATGCGGTCTTAGCCTCTCTGGTGTCAACACTCTGTCTGATTTTGGATTTTTTTTTTTTTTTTTCCAAAATCAGACTTGACACCAGAGATGCTGAATACCGCACTGAGTCAATGCGGTCTTAGCCTCTCTGGTCTCAACACTCTGTCTGATTTTGGATTTTTTTTTTTTTTTTTCCAAAATCAGACTTGACACCAGAGAGGCTGAATACTGCACTGAGTCAATGCGGTCTTAGCCTCTCTGGTGTCAACACTCTGTCTGATTTTTTTTTTTTTTTTTTTTTTTTCCAAAATCAGACTTGACACCAGAGAGGCTGAATACTGCACTGAGTCAATGCGGTCTTAGCCTCTCTGGTGTCAACACTCTGTCTGATTTTTTTTTTTTTTTTTTTTTTTCCAAAATCAGACTTGACACCAGAGAGGCTGAATACCGCACTGAGTCAATGCGGTCTTAGCCTCTCTGGTCTCAACACTCTGTCTGATTTTGGATTTTTTTTTTTTTTTTCCCAAAATCAGACTTGACACCAGAGAGGCTGAATACCGCACTGAGTCAATGCGGTCTTAGCCTCTCTGGTGTCAACACTCTGTCTGATTTTGGATTTTTTTTTTTTTTTTTCCAAAATCAGACTTGACACCAGAGAGGCTGAATACCGCACTGAGTCAATGCGGTCTTAGCTCTCTGGTCTCAACACTCTGTCTGATTTTGGATTTTTTTTTTTTTTTCCAAAATCAGACTTGACACCAGAGAGGCTGAATACCGCTCTGAGTCAATGCGGTCTTAGCCTCTCTGGTCTCAACACTCTGTCTGATTTTAGATTTTTTTTTTTTTTTTTCCAAAATCAGACTTGACACCAGAGAGGCTGAATACCGCACTGAGTCAATGCGGTCTTAGCCTCTCTGGTGTCAACACTCTGTCTGATTTTGGATTTTTTTTTTTTTTTTTTCCAAAATCAGACTTGACACCAGAGAGGCTGAATACCGCACTGAGTCAATGCGGTCTTAGCCTCTCTGGTCTCAACACTCTGTCTGATTTTGGATTTTTTTTTTTTTTTTTTCCAAAATCAGACTTGACACCAGAGAGGCTGAATACCGCACTGAGTCAATGCGGTCTTAGCCTCTCTGGTGTCAACACTCTGTCTGATTTTGGATTTTTTTTTTTTTTTTCCCAAAATCAGACTTGACACCAGAGAGGCTGAATACCGCACTGAGTCAATGCGGTCTTAGCCTCTCTGGTGTCAACACTCTGTCTGATTTTGGATTTTTTTTTTTTTTTTTCCAAAATCAGACTTGACACCAGAGAGGCTGAATACCGCACTGAGTCAATGCAGTCTTAGCTCTCTGGTCTCAACACTCTGTCTGATTTTGGATTTTTTTTTTTTTTTCCAAAATCAGACTTGACACCAGAGAGGCTGAATACCGCACTGAGTCAATGCGGTCTTAGCCTCTCTGGTCTCAACACTCTGTCTGATTTTGGATTTTTTTTTTTTTTTTTTCCAAAATCAGACTTGACACCAGAGAGGCTGAATACTGCACTGAGTCAATGCGGTCTTAGCCTCTCTGGTGTCAACACTCTGTCTGATTTTTTTTTTTTTTTTTTTTTTTTCCAAAATCAGACTTGACACCAGAGAGGCTGAATACTGCACTGAGTCAATGCGGTCTTAGCCTCTCTGGTGTCAACACTCTGTCTGATTTTTTTTTTTTTTTTTTTTTTTCCAAAATCAGACTTGACACCAGAGAGGCTGAATACCGCACTGAGTCAATGCGGTCTTAGCCTCTCTGGTCTCAACACTCTGTCTGATTTTGGATTTTTTTTTTTTTTTTCCCAAAATCAGACTTGACACCAGAGAGGCTGAATACCGCACTGAGTCAATGCGGTCTTAGCCTCTCTGGTGTCAACACTCTGTCTGATTTTGGATTTTTTTTTTTTTTTTTCCAAAATCAGACTTGACACCAGAGAGGCTGAATACCGCACTGAGTCAATGCGGTCTTAGCTCTCTGGTCTCAACACTCTGTCTGATTTTGGATTTTTTTTTTTTTTTCCAAAATCAGACTTGACACCAGAGAGGCTGAATACCGCTCTGAGTCAATGCGGTCTTAGCCTCTCTGGTCTCAACACTCTGTCTGATTTTAGATTTTTTTTTTTTTTTTTGTCAAAATCAGACTTGACACCAGAGAGGCTGAATACCGCACTGAGTCAATGCGGTCTTAGCCTCTCTGGTGTCAACACTCTGTCTGATTTTGGATTTTTTTTTTTTTTTTTTTCCAAAATCAGACTTGACACCAGAGAGGCTGAATACCGCACTGAGTCAATGCGGTCTTAGCCTCTCTGGTCTCAACACTCTGTCTGATTTTGGATTTTTTTTTTTTTTTTTTCCAAAATCAGACTTGACACCAGAGAGGCTGAATACCGCACTGAGTCAATGCGGTCTTAGCCTCTCTGGTGTCAACACTCTGTCTGATTTTGGATTTTTTTTTTTTTTTTTCCCAAAATCAGACTTGACACCAGAGAGGCTGAATACCGCACTGAGTCAATGCGGTCTTAGCCTCTCTGGTGTCAACACTCTGTCTGATTTTGGATTTTTTTTTTTTTTTTTCCAAAATCAGACTTGACACCAGAGAGGCTGAATACCGCACTGAGTCAATGCAGTCTTAGCTCTCTGGTCTCAACACTCTGTCTGATTTTGGATTTTTTTTTTTTTTTCCAAAATCAGACTTGACACCAGAGAGGCTGAATACCACTCTGAGTCAATGCGGTCTTAGCCTCTCTGGTCTCAACACTCTGTCTGATTTTAGATTTTTTTTTTTTTTTTTCCAAAATCAGACTTGACACCAGAGAGGCTGAATACCGCACTGAGTCAATGCGGTCTTAGCCTCTCTGGTGTCAACACTCTGTCTGATTTTGGATTTTTTTTTTTTTTTTTCCAAAATCAGACTTGACACCAGAGAGGCTGAATACCGCACTGAGTCAATGCGGTCTTAGCCTCTCTGGTCTCAACACTCTGTCTGATTTTGGATTTTTTTTTTTTTTTTTTCCAAAATCAGACTTGACACCAGAGAGGCTGAATACTGCACTGAGTCAATGCGGTCTTAGCCTCTCTGGTGTCAACACTCTGTCTGATTTTTTTTTTTTTTTTTTTTTTTCCAAAATCAGACTTGACACCAGAGAGGCTGAATACCGCACTGAGTCAATGCGGTCTTAGCCTCTCTGGTCTCAACACTCTGTCTGATTTTGGATTTTTTTTTTTTTTTTCCCAAAATCAGACTTGACACCAGAGAGGCTGAATACCGCACTGAGTCAATGCGGTCTTAGCCTCTCTGGTGTCAACACTCTGTCTGATTTTGGATTTTTTTTTTTTTTTTTCCAAAATCAGACTTGACACCAGAGAGGCTGAATACCGCACTGAGTCAATGCGGTCTTAGCTCTCTGGTCTCAACACTCTGTCTGATTTTGGATTTTTTTTTTTTTTTCCAAAATCAGACTTGACACCAGAGAGGCTGAATACCGCTCTGAGTCAATGCGGTCTTAGCCTCTCTGGTCTCAACACTCTGTCTGATTTTAGATTTTTTTTTTTTTTTTTCCAAAATCAGACTTGACACCAGAGAGGCTGAATACCGCACTGAGTCAATGCGGTCTTAGCCTCTCTGGTGTCAACACTCTGTCTGATTTTGGATTTTTTTTTTTTTTTTTTCCAAAATCAGACTTGACACCAGAGAGGCTGAATACCGCACTGAGTCAATGCGGTCTTAGCCTCTCTGGTCTCAACACTCTGTCTGATTTTGGATTTTTTTTTTTTTTTTTTCCAAAATCAGACTTGACACCAGAGAGGCTGAATACCGCACTGAGTCAATGCGGTCTTAGCCTCTCTGGTGTCAACACTCTGTCTGATTTTGGATTTTTTTTTTTTTTTTCCCAAAATCAGACTTGACACCAGAGAGGCTGAATACCGCACTGAGTCAATGCGGTCTTAGCCTCTCTGGTGTCAACACTCTGTCTGATTTTGGATTTTTTTTTTTTTTTTTCCAAAATCAGACTTGACACCAGAGAGGCTGAATACCGCACTGAGTCAATGCAGTCTTAGCTCTCTGGTCTCAACACTCTGTCTGATTTTGGATTTTTTTTTTTTTTTCCAAAATCAGACTTGACACCAGAGAGGCTGAATACCGCACTGAGTCAATGCGGTCTTAGCCTCTCTGGTCTCAACACTCTGTCTGATTTTGGATTTTTTTTTTTTTTTTTTCCAAAATCAGACTTGACACCAGAGAGGCTGAATACTGCACTGAGTCAATGCGGTCTTAGCCTCTCTGGTGTCAACACTCTGTCTGATTTTTTTTTTTTTTTTTTTTTTTTCCAAAATCAGACTTGACACCAGAGAGGCTGAATACTGCACTGAGTCAATGCGGTCTTAGCCTCTCTGGTGTCAACACTCTGTCTGATTTTTTTTTTTTTTTTTTTTTTTCCAAAATCAGACTTGACACCAGAGAGGCTGAATACCGCACTGAGTCAATGCGGTCTTAGCCTCTCTGGTCTCAACACTCTGTCTGATTTTGGATTTTTTTTTTTTTTTTCCCAAAATCAGACTTGACACCAGAGAGGCTGAATACCGCACTGAGTCAATGCGGTCTTAGCCTCTCTGGTGTCAACACTCTGTCTGATTTTGGATTTTTTTTTTTTTTTTTCCAAAATCAGACTTGACACCAGAGAGGCTGAATACCGCACTGAGTCAATGCGGTCTTAGCTCTCTGGTCTCAACACTCTGTCTGATTTTGGATTTTTTTTTTTTTTTCCAAAATCAGACTTGACACCAGAGAGGCTGAATACCGCTCTGAGTCAATGCGGTCTTAGCCTCTCTGGTCTCAACACTCTGTCTGATTTTAGATTTTTTTTTTTATTTTTGTCAAAATCAGACTTGACACCAGAGAGGCTGAATACCGCACTGAGTCAATGCGGTCTTAGCCTCTCTGGTGTCAACACTCTGTCTGATTTTGGATTTTTTTTTTTTTTTTTTTCCAAAATCAGACTTGACACCAGAGAGGCTGAATACCGCACTGAGTCAATGCGGTCTTAGCCTCTCTGGTCTCAACACTCTGTCTGATTTTGGATTTTTTTTTTTTTTTTTTCCAAAATCAGACTTGACACCAGAGAGGCTGAATACCGCACTGAGTCAATGCGGTCTTAGCCTCTCTGGTGTCAACACTCTGTCTGATTTTGGATTTTTTTTTTTTTTTTCCCAAAATCAGACTTGACACCAGAGAGGCTGAATACCGCACTGAGTCAATGCGGTCTTAGCCTCTCTGGTGTCAACACTCTGTCTGATTTTGGATTTTTTTTTTTTTTTTTCCAAAATCAGACTTGACACCAGAGAGGCTGAATACCGCACTGAGTCAATGCAGTCTTAGCTCTCTGGTCTCAACACTCTGTCTGATTTTGGATTTTTTTTTTTTTTTCCAAAATCAGACTTGACACCAGAGAGGCTGAATACCACTCTGAGTCAATGCGGTCTTAGCCTCTCTGGTCTCAACACTCTGTCTGATTTTAGATTTTTTTTTTTTTTTTTCCAAAATCAGACTTGACACCAGAGAGGCTGAATACCGCACTGAGTCAATGCGGTCTTAGCCTCTCTGGTGTCAACACTCTGTCTGATTTTGGATTTTTTTTTTTTTTTTTCCAAAATCAGACTTGACACCAGAGAGGCTGAATACCGCACTGAGTCAATGCGGTCTTAGCCTCTCTGGTCTCAACACTCTGTCTGATTTTGGATTTTTTTTTTTTTTTTTTCCAAAATCAGACTTGACACCAGAGAGGCTGAATACTGCACTGAGTCAATGCGGTCTTAGCCTCTCTGGTCTCAACACTCTGTCTGATTTTAGATTTTTTTTTTTTTTTTTCCAAAATCAGACTTGACACCAGAGAGGCTGAATACCGCACTGAGTCAATGCGGTCTTAGCCTCTCTGGTGTCAACACTCTGTCTGATTTTTGATTTTTTTTTTTTTTTTTCCAAAATCAGACTTGACACCAGAGAGGCTGAATACCGCACTGAGTCAATGCGGTCTTAGCCTCTCTGGTGTCAACACTCTGTCTGATTTTTTTTTTTTTTTTTTTTTTTTCCAAAATCAGACTTGACACCAGAGAGGCTGAATACCGCACTGAGTCAATGCGGTCTTAGCCTCTCTGGTCTCAACACTCTGTCTGATTTTGGATTTTTTTTTTTTTTTCCCAAAATCAGACTTGACACCAGAGAGGCTGAATACCGCACTGAGTCAATGCGGTCTTAGCCTCTCTGGTGTCAACACTCTGTCTGATTTTGGATTTTTTTTTTTTTTTTTCCAAAATCAGACTTGACACCAGAGAGGCTGAATACCGCACTGAGTCAATGCGGTCTTAGCTCTCTGGTGTCAACACTCTGTCTGATTTTGGATTTTTTTTTTTTTTTTCCAAAATCAGACTTGACACCAGAGAGGCTGAATACCGCACTGAGTAAATGCGGTCTTAGCTCTCTGGTCTCAACACTCTGTCTGATTTTGGATTTTTTTTTTTTTTTTCCAAAATCAGACTTGACACCAGAGAGGCTGAATACCGCACTGAGTCAATGCGGTCTTAGCCTCTCTGGTGTCAACACTCTGTCTGATTTTGGATTTTTTTTTTTTTTTCCAAAATCAGACTTGACACCAGAGAGGCTGAATACCGCTCTGAGTCAATGCGGTCTTAGCCTCTCTGGTCTCAACACTCTGTCTGATTTTAGATTTTTTTTTTTTTTTTCCAAAATCAGACTTGACACCAGAGAGGCTGAATACTGCACTGAGTCAATGCGGTCTTAGCCTCTCTGGTGTCAACACTCTGTCTGATTTTGGATTTTTTTTTTTTTTTTTTCCAAAATCAGACTTGACACCAGAGAGGCTGAATACCGCACTGAGTCAATGCGGTCTTAGCCTCTCTGGTCTCAACACTCTGTCTGATTTTGGATTTTTTTTTTTTTTTTTCCAAAATCAGACTTGACACCAGAGAGGCTGAATACCGCACTGAGTCAATGCGGTCTTAGCCTCTCTGGTCTCAACACTCTGTCTGATTTTGGATTTTTTTTTTTTTTTTTTCCAAAATCAGACTTGACACCAGAGAGGCTGAATACCGCACTGAGTCAATGCGGTCTTAGCCTCTCTGGTGTCAACACTCTGTCTGATTTTGGATTTTTTTTTTTTTTTTTCCAAAATCAGACTTGACACCAGAGAGGCTGAATACTGCACTGAGTCAATGCGGTCTTAGCCTCTCTGGTCTCAACACTCTGTCTGATTTTGGATTTTTTTTTTTTTTTTCCAAAATCAGACTTGACACCAGAGAGGCTGAATACCGCACTGAGTCAATGCGGTCTTAGCCTCTCTGGTGTCAACACTCTGTCTGATTTTTGATTTTTTTTTTTTTTTTTCCAAAATCAGACTTGACACCAGAGAGGCTGAATACCGCACTGAGTCAATGCGGTCTTAGCCTCTCTGGTGTCAACACTCTGTCTGATTTTTTTTTTTTTTTTTTTTTTCCAAAATCAGACTTGACACCAGAGAGGCTGAATACCGCACTGAGTCAATGCGGTCTTAGCCTCTCTGGTGTCAACACTCTGTCTGATTTTGGATTTTTTTTTTTTTTTTTCCAAAATCAGACTTGACACCAGAGAGGCTGAATACCGCACTGAGTCAATGCGGTCTTAGCCTCTCTGGTGTCAACACTCTGTCTGATTTTGGATTCTTTTTTTTTTTTTTCCAAAATCAGACTTGACACCAGAGAGGCTGAATACCGCACTGAGTCAATGCGGTCTTAGCCTCTCTGGTGTCAACACTCTGTCTGATTTTGGATTTTTTTTTTTTTTTTCCCAAAATCAGACTTGACACCAGAGAGGCTGAATACCGCACTGAGTCAATGCGGTCTTAGCCTCTCTGGTGTCAACACTCTGTCTGATTTTGGATTTTTTTTTTTTTTTTTCCAAAATCAGACTTGACACGAGAGAGGCTGAATACCGCACTGAGTCAATGCAGTCTTAGCTCTCTGGTCTCAACACTCTGTCTGATTTTGGATTTTTTTTTTTTTTTCCAAAATCAGACTTGACACCAGAGAGGCTGAATACCGCTCTGAGTCAATGCGGTCTTAGCCTCTCTGGTCTCAACACTCTGTCTGATTTTAGATTTTTTTTTTTTTTTTTCCAAAATCAGACTTGACACCAGAGAGGCTGAATACCGCACTGAGTCAATGCGGTCTTAGCCTCTCTGGTGTCAACACTCTGTCTGATTTTGGATTTTTTTTTTTTTTTTTTCCAAAATCAGACTTGACACCAGAGAGGCTGAATACCGCACTGAGTCAATGCGGTCTTAGCCTCTCTGGTCTCAACACTCTGTCTGATTTTGGATTTTTTTTTTTTTTTTCCAAAATCAGACTTGACACCAGAGAGGCTGAATACCGCTCTGAGTCAATGCGGTCTTAGCCTCTCTGGTCTCAACACTCTGTCTGATTTTAGATTTTTTTTTTTTTTTTTCCAAAATCAGACTTGACACCAGAGAGGCTGAATACCGCACTGAGTCAATGCGGTCTTAGCCTCTCTGGTGTCAACACTCTGTCTGATTTTGGATTTTTTTTTTTTTTTTTTCCAAAATCAGACTTGACACCAGAGAGGCTGAATACCGCACTGAGTCAATGCGGTCTTAGCCTCTCTGGTCTCAACACTCTGTCTGATTTTGGATTTTTTTTTTTTTTTTTTCCAAAATCAGACTTGACACCAGAGAGGCTGAATACCGCACTGAGTCAATGCGGTCTTAGCCTCTCTGGTGTCAACACTCTGTCTGATTTTGGATTTTTTTTTTTTTTTTTCCAAAATCAGACTTGACACCAGAGAGGCTGAATACTGCACTGAGTCAATGCGGTCTTAGCCTCTCTGGTCTCAACACTCTGTCTGATTTTGGATTTTTTTTTTTTTTTTCCAAAATCAGACTTGACACCAGAGAGGCTGAATACCGCACTGAGTCAATGCGGTCTTAGCCTCTCTGGTGTCAACACTCTGTCTGATTTTTGATTTTTTTTTTTTTTTTTCCAAAATCAGACTTGACACCAGAGAGGCTGAATACCGCACTGAGTCAATGCGGTCTTAGCCTCTCTGGTGTCAACACTCTGTCTGATTTTTTTTTTTTTTTTTTTTTTTTCCAAAATCAGACTTGACACCAGAGAGGCTGAATACCGCACTGAGTCAATGCGGTCTTAGCCTCTCTGGTCTCAACACTCTGTCTGATTTTGGATTTTTTTTTTTTTTTCCCAAAATCAGACTTGACACCAGAGAGGCTGAATACCGCACTGAGTCAATGCGGTCTTAGCCTCTCTGGTGTCAACACTCTGTCTGATTTTGGATTTTTTTTTTTTTTTTTCCAAAATCAGACTTGACACCAGAGAGGCTGAATACCGCACTGAGTCAATGCGGTCTTAGCTCTCTGGTGTCAACACTCTGTCTGATTTTGGATTTTTTTTTTTTTTTTCCAAAATCAGACTTGACACCAGAGAGGCTGAATACCGCACTGAGTAAATGCGGTCTTAGCTCTCTGGTCTCAACACTCTGTCTGATTTTGGATTTTTTTTTTTTTTTTCCAAAATCAGACTTGACACCAGAGAGGCTGAATACCGCACTGAGTCAATGCGGTCTTAGCCTCTCTGGTGTCAACACTCTGTCTGATTTTGGATTTTTTTTTTTTTTTCCAAAATCAGACTTGACACCAGAGAGGCTGAATACCGCTCTGAGTCAATGCGGTCTTAGCCTCTCTGGTCTCAACACTCTGTCTGATTTTAGATTTTTTTTTTTTTTTTCCAAAATCAGACTTGACACCAGAGAGGCTGAATACTGCACTGAGTCAATGCGGTCTTAGCCTCTCTGGTGTCAACACTCTGTCTGATTTTGGATTTTTTTTTTTTTTTTTTCCAAAATCAGACTTGACACCAGAGAGGCTGAATACCGCACTGAGTCAATGCGGTCTTAGCCTCTCTGGTCTCAACACTCTGTCTGATTTTGGATTTTTTTTTTTTTTTTTCCAAAATCAGACTTGACACCAGAGAGGCTGAATACCGCACTGAGTCAATGCGGTCTTAGCCTCTCTGGTCTCAACACTCTGTCTGATTTTGGATTTTTTTTTTTTTTTTTTTCCAAAATCAGACTTGACACCAGAGAGGCTGAATACCGCACTGAGTCAATGCGGTCTTAGCCTCTCTGGTGTCAACACTCTGTCTGATTTTGGATTTTTTTTTTTTTTTTTTCCAAAATCAGACTTGACACCAGAGAGGCTGAATACTGCACTGAGTCAATGCGGTCTTAGCCTCTCTGGTCTCAACACTCTGTCTGATTTTGGATTTTTTTTTTTTTTTTCCAAAATCAGACTTGACACCAGAGAGGCTGAATACCGCACTGAGTCAATGCGGTCTTAGCCTCTCTGGTGTCAACACTCTGTCTGATTTTTGATTTTTTTTTTTTTTTTTCCAAAATCAGACTTGACACCAGAGAGGCTGAATACCGCACTGAGTCAATGCGGTCTTAGCCTCTCTGGTGTCAACACTCTGTCTGATTTTTTTTTTTTTTTTTTTTTTTTCCAAAATCAGACTTGACACCAGAGAGGCTGAATACCGCACTGAGTCAATGCGGTCTTAGCCTCTCTGGTGTCAACACTCTGTCTGATTTTGGATTTTTTTTTTTTTTTTTCCAAAATCAGACTTGACACCAGAGAGGCTGAATACCGCACTGAGTCAATGCGGTCTTAGCCTCTCTGGTGTCAACACTCTGTCTGATTTTGGATTCTTTTTTTTTTTTTCCAAAATCAGACTTGACACCAGAGAGGCTGAATACCGCTCTGAGTCAATGCGGTCTTAGCCTCTCTGGTCTCAACACTCTGTCTGATTTTAGATTTTTTTTTTTTTTTTCTAAAATCAGACTTGACACCAGAGAGGCTGAATACCGCACTGAGTCAATGCGGTCTTAGCCTCTCTGGTGTCAACACTCTGTCTGATTTTGGATTTTTTTTTTTTTTTTTTCCAAAATCAGACTTGACACCAGAGAGGCTGAATACCGCACTGAGTCAATGCGGTCTTAGCCTCTCTGGTCTCAACACTGTCTGATTTTGGATTTTTTTTTTTTTTTTTCCAAAATCAGACTTGACACCAGAGAGGCTGAATACCGCACTGAGTCAATGCGGTCTTAGCCTCTCTGGTCTCAACACTCTGTCTGATTTTGGATTTTTTTTTTTTTTTTTTCCCAAAATCAGACTTGACACCAGAGAGGCTGAATACCGCACTGAGTCAATGCGGTCTTAGCCTCTCTGGTCTCAACACTCTGTCTGATTTTGGATTTTTTTTTTTTTTTTCCAAAATCAGACTTGACACCAGAGAGGCTGAATACCGCACTGAGTCAATGCGGTCTTAGCCTCTCTGGTGTCAACACTCTGTCTGATTTTTTTTTTTTTTTTTTTTTTCCAAAATCAGACTTGACACCAGAGAGGCTGAATACCGCACTGAGTCAATGCGGTCTTAGCCTCTCTGGTGTCAACACTCTGTCTGATTTTGGATTTTTTTTTTTTTTTTTCCAAAATCAGACTTGACACCAGAGAGGCTGAATACCGCACTGAGTCAATGCGGTCTTAGCTCTCTGGTGTCAACACTCTGTCTGATTTTGGATTTTTTTTTTTTTTTTTTCCAAAATCAGACTTGACACCAGAGAGGCTGAATACCGCACTGAGTCAATGCGGTCTTAGCTCTCTGGTCTCAACACTCTGTCTGATTTTGGATTTTTTTTTTTTTTTTTCCAAAATCAGACTTGACACCAGAGAGGCTGAATACCGCACTGAGTCAATGCGGTCTTAGCCTCTCTGGTGTCAACACTCTGTCTGATTTTGGATTTTTTTTTTTTTTTCCAAAATCAGACTTGACACCAGAGAGGCTGAATACCGCTCTGAGTCAATGCGGTCTTAGCCTCTCTGGTCTCAACACTCTGTCTGATTTTAGATTTTTTTTTTTTTTTTTCCAAAATCAGACTTGACACCAGAGAGGCTGAATACCGCACTGAGTCAATGCGGTCTTAGCCTCTCTGGTCTCAACACTCTGTCTGATTTTGGATTTTTTTTTTTTTTTTTCCAAAATCAGACTTGACACCAGAGAGGCTGAATACCGCACTGAGTCAATGCGGTCTTAGCCTCTCTGGTGTCAACACTCTGTCTGATTTTGGATTCTTTTTTTTTTTTTCCAAAATCAGACTTGACACCAGAGAGGCTGAATACCGCACTGAGTCAATGCGGTCTTAGCCTCTCTGGTGTCAACACTCTGTCTGATTTTGGATTTTTTTTTTTTTTTTCCCAAAATCAGACTTGACACCAGAGAGGCTGAATACCGCACTGAGTCAATGCGGTCTTAGCCTCTCTGGTGTCAACACTCTGTCTGATTTTGGATTTTTTTTTTTTTTTTCCAAAATCAGACTTGACACCAGAGAGGCTGAATACCGCACTGAGTCAATGCAGTCTTAGCTCTCTGGTCTCAACACTCTGTCTGATTTTGGATTTTTTTTTTTTTTTCCAAAATCAGACTTGACACCAGAGAGGCTGAATACCGCTCTGAGTCAATGCGGTCTTAGCCTCTCTGGTCTCAACACTCTGTCTGATTTTAGATTTTTTTTTTTTTTTTTCCAAAATCAGACTTGACACCAGAGAGGCTGAATACCGCACTGAGTCAATGCGGTCTTAGCCTCTCTGGTGTCAACACTCTGTCTGATTTTGGATTTTTTTTTTTTTTTTTTCCAAAATCAGACTTGACACCAGAGAGGCTGAATACCGCACTGAGTCAATGCGGTCTTAGCCTCTCTGGTCTCAACACTCTGTCTGATTTTGGATTTTTTTTTTTTTTTTCCAAAATCAGACTTGACACCAGAGAGGCTGAATACCGCTCTGAGTCAATGCGGTCTTAGCCTCTCTGGTCTCAACACTCTGTCTGATTTTAGATTTTTTTTTTTTTTTTCCAAAATCAGACTTGACACCAGAGAGGCTGAATACCGCACTGAGTCAATGCGGTCTTAGCCTCTCTGGTGTCAACACTCTGTCTGATTTTGGATTTTTTTTTTTTTTTTTTCCAAAATCAGACTTGACACCAGAGAGGCTGAATACCGCACTGAGTCAATGCGGTCTTAGCCTCTCTGGTCTCAACACTCTGTCTGATTTTGGATTTTTTTTTTTTTTTTTCCAAAATCAGACTTGACACCAGAGAGGCTGAATACCGCACTGAGTCAATGCGGTCTTAGCCTCTCTGGTGTCAACACTCTGTCTGATTTTGGATTTTTTTTTTTTTTTTTCCAAAATCAGACTTGACACCAGAGAGGCTGAATACTGCACTGAGTCAATGCGGTCTTAGCCTCTCTGGTCTCAACACTCTGTCTGATTTTGGATTTTTTTTTTTTTTTTCCAAAATCAGACTTGACACCAGAGAGGCTGAATACCGCACTGAGTCAATGCGGTCTTAGCCTCTCTGGTGTCAACACTCTGTCTGATTTTTGATTTTTTTTTTTTTTTTTTCCAAAATCAGACTTGACACCAGAGAGGCTGAATACCGCACTGAGTCAATGCGGTCTTAGCCTCTCTGGTGTCAACACTCTGTCTGATTTTTTTTTTTTTTTTTTTTTTTTCCAAAATCAGACTTGACACCAGAGAGGCTGAATACCGCACTGAGTCAATGCGGTCTTAGCCTCTCTGGTCTCAACACTCTGTCTGATTTTGGATTTTTTTTTTTTTTTCCCAAAATCAGACTTGACACCAGAGAGGCTGAATACCGCACTGAGTCAATGCGGTCTTAGCCTCTCTGGTGTCAACACTCTGTCTGATTTTGGATTTTTTTTTTTTTTTTCCAAAATCAGACTTGACACCAGAGAGGCTGAATACCGCACTGAGTCAATGCGGTCTTAGCTCTCTGGTGTCAACACTGTCTGATTTTGGATTTTTTTTTTTTTTTTCCAAAATCAGACTTGACACCAGAGAGGCTGAATACCGCACTGAGTAAATGCGGTCTTAGCTCTCTGGTCTCAACACTCTGTCTGATTTTGGATTTTTTTTTTTTTTTTCCAAAATCAGACTTGACACCAGAGAGGCTGAATACCGCACTGAGTCAATGCGGTCTTAGCCTCTCTGGTGTCAACACTCTGTCTGATTTTGGATTTTTTTTTTTTTTTCCAAAATCAGACTTGACACCAGAGAGGCTGAATACCGCTCTGAGTCAATGCGGTCTTAGCCTCTCTGGTCTCAACACTCTGTCTGATTTTAGATTTTTTTTTTTTTTTCCAAAATCAGACTTGACACCAGAGAGGCTGAATACTGCACTGAGTCAATGCGGTCTTAGCCTCTCTGGTGTCAACACTCTGTCTGATTTTGGATTTTTTTTTTTTTTTTTCCAAAATCAGACTTGACACCAGAGAGGCTGAATACCGCACTGAGTCAATGCGGTCTTAGCCTCTCTGGTCTCAACACTCTGTCTGATTTTGGATTTTTTTTTTTTTTTTTCCAAAATCAGACTTGACACCAGAGAGGCTGAATACCGCACTGAGTCAATGCGGTCTTAGCCTCTCTGGTCTCAACACTCTGTCTGATTTTGGATTTTTTTTTTTTTTTTTTTCCAAAATCAGACTTGACACCAGAGAGGCTGAATACCGCACTGAGTCAATGCGGTCTTAGCCTCTCTGGTGTCAACACTCTGTCTGATTTTGGATTTTTTTTTTTTTTTTTCCAAAATCAGACTTGACACCAGAGAGGCTGAATACTGCACTGAGTCAATGCGGTCTTAGGCTCTCTGGTCTCAACACTCTGTCTGATTTTGGATTTTTTTTTTTTTTTTCCAAAATCAGACTTGACACCAGAGAGGCTGAATACCGCACTGAGTCAATGCGGTCTTAGCCTCTCTGGTGGTCAACACTCTGTCTGATTTTTGATTTTTTTTTTTTTTTTTCCAAAATCAGACTTGACACCAGAGAGGCTGAATACCGCACTGAGTCAATGCGGTCTTAGCCTCTCTGGTGTCAACACTCTGTCTGATTTTTTTTTTTTTTTTTTTTTTTCCAAAATCAGACTTGACACCAGAGAGGCTGAATACCGCACTGAGTCAATGCGGTCTTAGCCTCTCTGGTGTCAACACTCTGTCTGATTTTGGATTTTTTTTTTTTTTTTTCCAAAATCAGACTTGACACCAGAGAGGCTGAATACCGCTCTGAGTCAATGCGGTCTTAGCCTCTCTGGTCTCAACACTCTGTCTGATTTTAGATTTTTTTTTTTTTTTTCTAAAATCAGACTTGACACCAGAGAGGCTGAATACCGCACTGAGTCAATGCGGTCTTAGCCTCTCTGGTGTCAACACTCTGTCTGATTTTGGATTTTTTTTTTTTTTTTTTCCAAAATCAGACTTGACACCAGAGAGGCTGAATACCGCACTGAGTCAATGCGGTCTTAGCCTCTCTGGTCTCAACACTGTCTGATTTTGGATTTTTTTTTTTTTTTTTTCCAAAATCAGACTTGACACCAGAGAGGCTGAATACCGCACTGAGTCAATGCGGTCTTAGCCTCTCTGGTCTCAACACTCTGTCTGATTTTGGATTTTTTTTTTTTTTTTTTCCAAAATCAGACTTGACACCAGAGAGGCTGAATACCGCACTGAGTCAATGCGGTCTTAGCCTCTCTGGTCTCAACACTCTGTCTGATTTTGGATTTTTTTTTTTTTTTTTCCAAAATCAGACTTGACACCAGAGAGGCTGAATACCGCACTGAGTCAATGCGGTCTTAGCCTCTCTGGTGTCAACACTCTGTCTGATTTTTTTTTTTTTTTTTTTTTTTCCAAAATCAGACTTGACACCAGAGAGGCTGAATACCGCACTGAGTCAATGCGGTCTTAGCCTCTCTGGTGTCAACACTCTGTCTGATTTTGGATTTTTTTTTTTTTTTTTTCCAAAATCAGACTTGACACCAGAGAGGCTGAATACCGCACTGAGTCAATGCGGTCTTAGCTCTCTGGTGTCAACACTCTGTCTGATTTTGGATTTTTTTTTTTTTTTTTCCAAAATCAGACTTGACACCAGAGAGGCTGAATACCGCACTGAGTCAATGCGGTCTTAGCTCTCTGGTCTCAACACTCTGTCTGATTTTGGATTTTTTTTTTTTTTTTCCAAAATCAGACTTGACACCAGAGAGGCTGAATACCGCACTGAGTCAATGCGGTCTTAGCCTCTCTGGTGTCAACACTCTGTCTGATTTTGGATTTTTTTTTTTTTTTCCAAAATCAGACTTGACACCAGAGAGGCTGAATACCGCTCTGAGTCAATGCGGTCTTAGCCTCTCTGGTCTCAACACTCTGTCTGATTTTAGATTTTTTTTTTTTTTTTCCAAAATCAGACTTGACACCAGAGAGGCTGAATACCGCACTGAGTCAATGCGGTCTTAGCCTCTCTGGTCTCAACACTCTGTCTGATTTTGGATTTTTTTTTTTTTTTTTTTCCAAAATCAGACTTGACACCAGAGAGGCTGAATACCGCACTGAGTCAATGCGGTCTTAGCCTCTCTGGTGTCAACACTCTGTCTGATTTTGGATTTTTTTTTTTTTTTTTCCAAAATCAGACTTGACACCAGAGAGGCTGAATACTGCACTGAGTCAATGCGGTCTTAGCCTCTCTGGTCTCAACACTCTGTCTGATTTTGGATTTTTTTTTTTTTTTTCCAAAATCAGACTTGACACCAGAGAGGCTGAATACCGCACTGAGTCAATGCGGTCTTAGCCTCTCTGGTGTCAACACTCTGTCTGATTTTTGATTTTTTTTTTTTTTTTTCCAAAATCAGACTTGACACCAGAGAGGCTGAATACCGCACTGAGTCAATGCGGTCTTAGACTCTCTGGTGTCAACACTCTGTCTGATTTTTTTTTTTTTTTTTTTTCCAAAATCAGACTTGACACCAGAGAGGCTGAATACCGCACTGAGTCAATGCGGTCTTAGCCTCTCTGGTGTCAACACTCTGTCTGATTTTGGATTTTTTTTTTTTTTTTTCCAAAATCAGACTTGACACCAGAGAGGCTGAATACCGCACTGAGTCAATGCGGTCTTAGCCTCTCTGGTGTCAACACTCTGTCTGATTTTGGATTCTTTTTTTTTTTTTCCAAAATCAGACTTGACACCAGAGAGGCTGAATACCGCTCTGAGTCAATGCGGTCTTAGCCTCTCTGGTCTCAACACTCTGTCTGATTTTAGATTTTTTTTTTTTTTTTCTAAAATCAGACTTGACACCAGAGAGGCTGAATACCGCACTGAGTCAATGCGGTCTTAGCCTCTCTGGTGTCAACACTCTGTCTGATTTTGGATTTTTTTTTTTTCCAAAATCAGACTTGACACCAGAGAGGCTGAATACCGCACTGAGTCAATGCGGTCTTAGCCTCTCTGGTCTCAACACTCTGTCTGATTTTGGATTTTTTTTTTTTTTTTTCCAAAATCAGACTTGACACCAGAGAGGCTGAATACCGCACTGAGTCAATGCGGTCTTAGCCTCTCTGGTCTCAACACTCTGTCTGATTTTGGATTTTTTTTTTTTTTTTTTTCCAAAATCAGACTTGACACCAGAGAGGCTGAATACCGCACTGAGTCAATGCGGTCTTAGCCTCTCTGGTCTCAACACTCTGTCTGATTTTGGATTTTTTTTTTTTTTTTTCCAAAATCAGACTTGACACCAGAGAGGCTGAATACCGCACTGAGTCAATGCGGTCTTAGCCTCTCTGGTGTCAACACTCTGTCTGATTTTGGATTTTTTTTTTTTTTTTTCCAAAATCAGACTTGACACCAGAGAGGCTGAATACTGCACTGAGTCAATGCGGTCTTAGCCTCTCTGGTCTCAACACTCTGTCTGATTTTGGATTTTTTTTTTTTTTTTTCCAAAATCAGACTTGACACCAGAGAGGCTGAATACCGCACTGAGTCAATGCGGTCTTAGCCTCTCTGGTGTCAACACTCTGTCTGATTTTTGATTTTTTTTTTTTTTTTTCCAAAATCAGACTTGACACCAGAGAGGCTGAATACCGCACTGAGTCAATGCGGTCTTAGCCTCTCTGGTGTCAACACTCTGTCTGATTTTTTTTTTTTTTTTTTTTTTTCCAAAATCAGACTTGACACCAGAGAGGCTGAATACCGCACTGAGTCAATGCGGTCTTAGCCTCTCTGGTGTCAACACTTTGTCTGATTTTGGATTTTTTTTTTTTTTTTTCCAAAATCAGACTTGACACCAGAGAGGCTGAATACCGCACTGAGTCAATGCGGTCTTAGCTCTCTGGTGTCAACACTCTGTCTGATTTTGGATTTTTTTTTTTTTTTTTTCCAAAATCAGACTTGACACCAGTGAGGCTGAATACCGCACTGAGTCAATGCGGTCTTAGCTCTCTGGTGTCAACACTGTGTCTGATTTTGGATTTTTTTTTTTTTTTCCAAAATCAGACTTGACACCAGAGAGGCTGAATACCGCACTGAGTCAATGCGGTCTTAGCTCTCTGGTCTCAACACTCTGTCTGATTTTGGATTTTTTTTTTTTTTTTCCAAAATCAGACTTGACACCAGAGAGGCTGAATACCGCACTGAGTCAATGCGGTCTTAGCCTCTCTGGTGTCAACACTCTGTCTGATTTTGGATTTTTTTTTTTTTTTCCAAAATCAGACTTGACACCAGAGAGGCTGAATACCGCTCTGAGTCAATGCGGTCTTAGCCTCTCTGGTCTCAACACTCTGTCTGATTTTAGATTTTTTTTTTTTTTTTCCAAAATCAGACTTGACACCAGAGAGGCTGAATACTGCACTGAGTCAATGCGGTCTTAGCCTCTCTGGTGTCAACACTCTGTCTGATTTTGGATTTTTTTTTTTTTTTTTCCAAAATCAGACTTGACACCAGAGAGGCTGAATACCGCACTGAGTCAATGCGGTCTTAGCCTCTCTGGTCTCAACACTCTGTCTGATTTTGGATTTTTTTTTTTTTTTTTTCCAAAATCAGACTTGACACCAGAGAGGCTGAATACCGCACTGAGTCAATGCGGTCTTAGCCTCTCTGGTCTCAACACTCTGTCTGATTTTGGATTTTTTTTTTTTTTTTTTTCCAAAATCAGACTTGACACCAGAGAGGCTGAATACCGCACTGAGTCAATGCGGTCTTAGCCTCTCTGGTGTCAACACTCTGTCTGATTTTGGATTTTTTTTTTTTTTTTTCCAAAATCAGACTTGACACCAGAGAGGCTGAATACTGCACTGAGTCAATGCGGTCTTAGCCTCTCTGGTCTCAACACTCTGTCTGATTTTGGATTTTTTTTTTTTTTTTCCAAAATCAGACTTGACACCAGAGAGGCTGAATACCGCACTGAGTCAATGCGGTCTTAGCCTCTCTGGTGTCAACACTCTGTCTGATTTTTGATTTTTTTTTTTTTTTTTCCAAAATCAGACTTGACACCAGAGAGGCTGAATACCGCACTGAGTCAATGCGGTCTTAGCCTCTCTGGTGTCAACACTCTGTCTGATTTTTTTTTTTTTTTTTTCCAAAATCAGACTTGACACCAGAGAGGCTGAATACCGCACTGAGTCAATGCGGTCTTAGCCTCTCTGGTGTCAACACTCTGTCTGATTTTGGATTTTTTTTTTTTTTTTTCCAAAATCAGACTTGACACCAGAGAGGCTGAATACCGCACTGAGTCAATGCGGTCTTAGCCTCTCTGGTGTCAACACTCTGTCTGATTTTGGATTTTTTTTTTTTTTCCAAAATCAGACTTGACACCAGAGAGGCTGAATACCGCTCTGAGTCAATGCGGTCTTAGCCTCTCTGGTCTCAACACTCTGTCTGATTTTAGATTTTTTTTTTTTTTTTCCAAAATCAGACTTGACACCAGAGAGGCTGAATACCGCACTGAGTCAATGCGGTCTTAGCCTCTCTGGTGTCAACACTCTGTCTGATTTTGGATTTTTTTTTTTTTTTTTTC
The DNA here is from genome assembly GCF_964638095.1 of Poromitra crassiceps. Lineage (NCBI taxonomy): Eukaryota > Metazoa > Chordata > Actinopteri > Beryciformes > Melamphaidae > Poromitra > Poromitra crassiceps. Next base: position 23,441 of record NW_028152214.1, on the reverse strand, counting down.
CAAAATCAGACTTGACACCAGAGAGGCTGAATACCGCACTGAGTCAATGCAGTCTTAGCCTCTCTGGTCTCAACACTCTGTCTGATTTTGGATTTTTTTTTTTTTTTTTCCAAAATCAGACTTGACACCAGAGAGGCTGAATACCGCACTGAGTCAATGCGGTCTTAGCCTCTCTGGTCTCAACACTCTGTCTGATTTTGGATTTTTTTTTTTTTTTTTTCCAAAATCAGACTTGACACCAGAGAGGCTGAATACCGCACTGAGTCAATGCGGTCTTAGCCTCTCTGGTGTCAACACTCTGTCTGATTTTGGATTTTTTTTTTTTTTTTCCAAAATCAGACTTGACACCAGAGAGGCTGAATACTGCACTGAGTCAATGCGGTCTTAGCCTCTCTGGTCTCAACACTCTGTCTGATTTTGGATTTTTTTTTTTTTTTTCCAAAATCAGACTTGACACCAGAGAGGCTGAATACCGCACTGAGTCAATGCGGTCTTAGCCTCTCTGGTGTCAACACTCTGTCTGATTTTTGATTTTTTTTTTTTTTTTTCCAAAATCAGACTTGACACCAGAGAGGCTGAATACCGCACTGAGTCAATGCGGTCTTAGCCTCTCTGGTGTCAACACTCTGTCTGATTTTTTTTTTTTTTTTTTTTTTTCCAAAATCAGACTTGACACCAGAGAGGCTGAATACCGCACTGAGTCAATGCGGTCTTAGCCTCTCTGGTGTCAACACTCTGTCTGATTTTGGATTTTTTTTTTTTTTTTTCCAAAATCAGACTTGACACCAGAGAGGCTGAATACCGCACTGAGTCAATGCGGTCTTAGCTCTCTGGTGTCAACACTCTGTCTGATTTTTGATTTTTTTTTTTTTTTTTCCAAAATCAGACTTGACACCAGAGAGGCTGAATACCGCACTGAGTCAATGCGGTCTTAGCTCTCTGGTCTCAACACTCTGTCTGATTTTGGATTTTTTTTTTTTTTTTCCAAAATCAGACTTGACACCAGAGAGGCTGAATACCGCACTGAGTCAATGCGGTCTTAGCCTCTCTGGTGTCAACACTCTGTCTGATTTTGGATTTTTTTTTTTTTTTTCCAAAATCAGACTTGACACCAGAGAGGCTGAATACCGCTCTGAGTCAATGCGGTCTTAGCCTCTCTGGTCTCAACACTCTGTCTGATTTTAGATTTTTTTTTTTTTTTTCCAAAATCAGACTTGACACCAGAGAGGCTGAATACCGCACTGAGTCAATGCGGTCTTAGCCTCTCTGGTGTCAACACTCTGTCTGATTTTGGATTTTTTTTTTTTTTTTTTCCAAAATCAGACTTGACACCAGAGAGGCTGAATACCGCACTGAGTCAATGCGGTCTTAGCCTCTCTGGTCTCAACACTCTGTCTGATTTTGGATTTTTTTTTTTTTTTTTTCCAAAATCAGACTTGACACCAGAGAGGCTGAATACCGCACTGAGTCAATGCGGTCTTAGCCTCTCTGGTGTCAACACTCTGTCTGATTTTGGATTTTTTTTTTTTTTTTTCCAAAATCAGACTTGACACCAGAGAGGCTGAATACTGCACTGAGTCAATGCGGTCTTAGCCTCTCTGGTCTCAACACTCTGTCTGATTTTGGATTTTTTTTTTTTTTTTTTCCAAAATCAGACTTGACACCAGAGAGGCTGAATACCGCACTGAGTCAATGCGGTCTTAGCCTCTCTGGTCTCAATACTCTGTCTGATTTTGGATTTTTTTTTTTTTTTTTCCAAAATCAGACTTGACACCAGAGAGGCTGAATACCGCACTGAGTCAATGCGGTCTTAGCCTCTCTGGTGTCAACACTCTGTCTGATTTTGGATTTTTTTTTTTTTTTCCAAAATCAGACTTGACACCAGAGAGGCTGAATACCGCTCTGAGTCAATGCGGTCTTATCCTCTCTGGTCTCAACACTCTGTCTGATTTTGGATTTTTTTTTTTTTTTTCCAAAATCAGACTTGACACCAGAGAGGCTGAATACCGCACTGAGTCAATGCGGTCTTAGCTCTCTGGTCTCAACACTCTGTCTGATTTTGGATTTTGGATTTTTTTTTTTTTTCCAAAATCAGACTTGACACCAGAGAGGCTGAATACCGCTCTGAGTCAATGCGGTCTTAGCCTCTCTGGTCTCAACACTCTGTCTGATTTTAGATTTTTTTTTTTTTTTTCCAAAATCAGACTTGACACCAGAGAGGCTGAATACCGCACTGAGTCAATGCGGTCTTAGCCTCTCTGGTGTCAACACTCTGTCTGATTTTGGATTTTTTTTTTTTTTTTTCCAAAATCAGACTTGACACCAGAGAGGCTGAATACCGCACTGAGTCAATGCAGTCTTAGCCTCTCTGGTCTCAACACTCTGTCTGATTTTGGATTTTTTTTTTTTTTTTTTCCAAAATCAGACTTGACACCAGAGAGGCTGAATACCGCACTGAGTCAATGCGGTCTTAGCCTCTCTGGTGTCAACACTCTGTCTGATTTTGGATTTTTTTTTTTTTTTCCAAAATCAGACTTGACACCAGAGAGGCTGAATACCGCTCTGAGTCAATGCGGTCTTATCCTCTCTGGTCTCAACACTCTGTCTGATTTTGGATTTTTTTTTTTTTTTTCCAAAATCAGACTTGACACCAGAGAGGCTGAATACCGCACTGAGTCAATGCGGTCTTAGCTCTCTGGTCTCAACACTCTGTCTGATTTTGGATTTTTTTTTTTTTTTCCAAAATCAGACTTGACACCAGAGAGGCTGAATACCGCTCTGAGTCAATGCAGTCTTAGCCTCTCTGGTCTCAACACTCTGTCTGATTTTAGATTTTTTTTTTTTTTTTCCAAAATCAGACTTGACACCAGAGAGGCTGAATACCGCACTGAGTCAATGCGGTCTTAGCCTCTCTGGTGTCAACACTCTGTCTGATTTTGGATTTTTTTTTTTTTTTTTCCAAAATCAGACTTGACACCAGAGAGGCTGAATACCGCACTGAGTCAATGCGGTCTTAGCCTCTCTGGTCTCAACACTCTGTCTGATTTTGGATTTTTTTTTTTTTTTTTTCCAAAATCAGACTTGACACCAGAGAGGCTGAATACCGCACTGAGTCAATGCGGTCTTAGCCTCTCTGGTGTCAACACTCTGTCTGATTTTGGATTTTTTTTTTTTTTTTTCCAAAATCAGACTTGACACCAGAGAGGCTGAATACTGCACTGAGTCAATGCGGTCTTAGCCTCTCTGGTCTCAACACTCTGTCTGATTTTGGATTTTTTTTTTTTTTTTCCAAAATCAGACTTGACACCAGAGAGGCTGAATACCGCACTGAGTCAATGCGGTCTTAGCCTCTCTGGTCTCAACACTCTGTCTGATTTTGGATTTTTTTTTTTTTTTTCCAAAATCAGACTTGACACCAGAGGGGCTGAATACCGCACTGAGTCAATGCGGTCTTAGCCTCTCTGGTCTCAACACTCTGTCGGATTTTGGATTTTTTTTTTTTTTTTTTTCCAAAATCAGACTTGACACCAGAGAGGCTGAATACCGCACTGAGTCAATGCGGTCTTAGCCTCTCTGGTGTCAACACTCTGTCTGATTTTGGATTTTTTTTTTTTTTTTTCCAAAATCAGACTTGACACCAGAGAGGCTGAATACTGCACTGAGTCAATGCGGTCTTAGCCTCTCTGGTCTCAACACTCTGTCTGATTTTGGATTTTTTTTTTTTTTTTCCAAAATCAGACTTGACACCAGAGAGGCTGAATACCGCACTGAGTCAATGCGGTCTTAGCTCTCTGGTCTCAACACTCTGTCTGATTTTGGATTTTTTTTTTTTTTTTCCAAAATCAGACTTGACACCAGAGAGGCTGAATACCGCACTGAGTCAATGCGGTCTTAGCCTCTCTGGTGTCAACACTCTGTCTGATTTTGGATTTTTTTTTTTTTTTCCAAAATCAGACTTGACACCAGAGAGGCTGAATACCGCTCTGAGTCAATGCGGTCTTAGCCTCTCTGGTCTCAACACTCTGTCTGATTTTAGATTTTTTTTTTTTTTTTCCAAAATCAGACTTGACACCAGAGAGGCTGAATACCGCACTGAGTCAATGCGGTCTTAGCCTCTCTGGTGTCAACACTGTCTGATTTTGGATTTTTTTTTTTTTTTTTCCAAAATCAGACTTGACACCAGAGAGGCTGAATACCGCACTGAGTCAATGCGGTCTTAGCCTCTCTGGTCTCAACACTCTGTCTGATTTTGGATTTTTTTTTTTTTTTTTCCAAAATCAGACTTGACACCAGAGAGGCTGAATACCGCACTGAGTCAATGCGGTCTTAGCCTCTCTGGTGTCAACACTCTGTCTGATTTTGGATTTTTTTTTTTTTTTTTCCAAAATCAGACTTGACACCAGAGAGGCTGAATACTGCACTGAGTCAATGCGGTCTTAGCCTCTCTGGTCTCAACACTCTGTCTGATTTTGGATTTTTTTTTTTTTTTTTTCCAAAATCAGACTTGACACCAGAGAGGCTGAATACCGCACTGAGTCAATGCGGTCTTAGCCTCTCTGGTCTCAACACTCTGTCTGATTTTGGATTTTTTTTTTTTTTTTTCCCAAAATCAGACTTGACACCAGAGAGGCTGAATACCGCACTGAGTCAATGCGGTCTTAGCCTCTCTGGTGTCAACACTCTGTCTGATTTTGGATTTTTTTTTTTTTTTTTCCAAAATCAGACTTGACACCAGAGAGGCTGAATACTGCACTGAGTCAATGCGGTCTTAGCCTCTCTGGTCTCAACACTCTGTCTGATTTTGGATTTTTTTTTTTTTTTTTTCCAAAATCAGACTTGACACCAGAGAGGCTGAATACCGCACTGAGTCAATGCGGTCTTAGCCTCTCTGGTCTCAACACTCTGTCTGATTTTGGATTTTTTTTTTTTTTTTCCAAAATCAGACTTGACACCAGAGAGGCTGAATACCGCACTGAGTCAATGCGGTCTTAGCCTCTCTGGTCTCAACACTCTGTCTGATTTTGGATTTTTTTTTTTTTTTTCCAAAATCAGACTTGACACCAGAGAGGCTGAATACCGCACTGAGTCAATGCGGTCTTAGCTCTCTGGTCTCAACACTCTGTCTGATTTTGGATTTTTTTTTTTTTTTCCAAAATCAGACTTGACACCAGAGAGGCTGAATACCGCTCTGAGTCAATGCGGTCTTAGCCTCTCTGGTCTCAACACTCTGTCTGATTTTAGATTTTTTTTTTTTTTTTCCAAAATCAGACTTGACACCAGAGAGGCTGAATACCGCACTGAGTCAATGCGGTCTTAGCCTCTCTGGTGTCAACACTCTGTCTGATTTTGGATTTTTTTTTTTTTTTTTCCAAAATCAGACTTGACACCAGAGAGGCTGAATACCGCACTGAGTCAATGCGGTCTTAGCCTCTCTGGTCTCAACACTCTGTCTGATTTTGGATTTTTTTTTTTTTTTTTCCAAAATCAGACTTGACACCAGAGAGGCTGAATACCGCACTGAGTCAATGCGGTCTTAGCCTCTCTGGTGTCAACACTCTGTCTGATTTTGGATTTTTTTTTTTTTTTTCCAAAATCAGACTTGACACCAGAGAGGCTGAATACTGCACTGAGTCAATGCGGTCTTAGCCTCTCTGGTCTCAACACTCTGTCTGATTTTGGATTTTTTTTTTTTTTTTCCAAAATCAGACTTGACACCAGAGAGGCTGAATACCGCACTGAGTCAATGCGGTCTTAGCCTCTCTGGTGTCAACACTCTGTCTGATTTTTGATTTTTTTTTTTTTTTTTCCAAAATCAGACTTGACACCAGAGAGGCTGAATACCGCACTGAGTCAATGCGGTCTTAGCCTCTCTGGTGTCAACACTCTGTCTGATTTTTTTTTTTTTTTTTTTTTTTCCAAAATCAGACTTGACACCAGAGAGGCTGAATACCGCACTGAGTCAATGCGGTCTTAGCCTCTCTGGTGTCAACACTTTGTCTGAATTTGGATTTTTTTTTTTTTTTTTCCAAAATCAGACTTGACACCAGAGAGGCTGAATACCGCACTGAGTCAATGCGGTCTTAGCTCTCTGGTGTCAACACTCTGTCTGATTTTGGATTTTTTTTTTTTTTTTTCCAAAATCAGACTTGACACCAGTGAGGCTGAATACCGCACTGAGTCAATGCGGTCTTAGCTCTCTGGTCTCAACACTCTGTCTGATTTTGGATTTTTTTTTTTTTTTTTCCAAAATCAGACTTGACACCAGAGAGGCTGAATACCGCACTGAGTCAATGCGGTCTTAGCCTCTCTGGTGTCAACACTCTGTCTGATTTTGGATTTTTTTTTTTTTTCCAAAATCAGACTTGACACCAGAGAGGCTGAATACCGCTCTGAGTCAATGCAGTCTTAGCCTCTCTGGTCTCAACACTCTGTCTGATTTTAGATTTTTTTTTTTTTTTTCCAAAATCAGACTTGACACCAGAGAGGCTGAATACCGCACTGAGTCAATGCGGTCTTAGCCTCTCTGGTGTCAACACTCTGTCTGATTTTGGATTTTTTTTTTTTTTTTTTCCAAAATCAGACTTGACACCAGAGAGGCTGAATACCGCACTGAGTCAATGCGGTCTTAGCCTCTCTGGTCTCAACACTCTGTCTGATTTTGGATTTTTTTTTTTTTTTTTCCAAAATCAGACTTGACACCAGAGAGGCTGAATACCGCACTGAGTCAATGCGGTCTTAGCCTCTCTGGTGTCAACACTCTGTCTGATTTTGGATTTTTTTTTTTTTTTTTCCAAAATCAGACTTGACACCAGAGAGGCTGAATACTGCACTGAGTCAATGCGGTCTTAGCCTCTCTGGTCTCAACACTCTGTCTGATTTTGGATTTTTTTTTTTTTTTTTCCAAAATCAGACTTGACACCAGAGAGGCTGAATACCGCACTGAGTCAATGCGGTCTTAGCCTCTCTGGTCTCAACACTCTGTCTGATTTTGGATTTTTTTTTTTTTTTTTCCAAAATCAGACTTGACACCAGAGAGGCTGAATACCGCACTGAGTCAATGCGGTCTTAGCCTCTCTGGTGTCAACACTCTGTCTGATTTTGGATTTTTTTTTTTTTTTTTTCCAAAATCAGACTTGACACCAGAGAGGCTGAATACTGCACTGAGTCAATGCGGTCTTAGCCTCTCTGGTCTCAGCACTCTGTCTGATTTTGGATTTTTTTTTTTTTTTTTTCCAAAATCAGACTTGACACCAGAGAGGCTGAATACCGCACTGAGTCAATGCGGTCTTAGCCTCTCTGGTCTCAACACTCTGTCTGATTTTGGATTTTTTTTTTTTTTTTTCCAAAATCAGACTTGACACCAGAGAGGCTGAATACCACACTGAGTCAATGCGGTCTTAGCCTCTCTGGTCTCAACACTCTGTCTGATTTTGGATTTTTTTTTTTTTTTTTCCAAAATCAGACTTGACACCAGAGAGGCTGAATACCGCACTGAGTCAATGCGGTCTTAGCTCTCTGGTCTCAACACTCTGTCTGATTTTGGATTTTTTTTTTTTTTTCCAAAATCAGACTTGACACCAGAGAGGCTGAATACCGCTCTGAGTCAATGCGGTCTTAGCCTCTCTGGTCTCAACACTCTGTCTGATTTTAGATTTTTTTTTTTTTTTTCCAAAATCAGACTTGACACCAGAGAGGCTGAATACTGCACTGAGTCAATGCGGTCTTAGCCTCTCTGGTGTCAACACTCTGTCTGATTTTGGATTTTTTTTTTTTTTTTTCCAAAATCAGTCTTGACACCAGAGAGGCTGAATACCGCACTGAGTCAATGCGGTCTTAGCCTCTCTGGTCTCAACACTCTGTCTGATTTTGGATTTTTTTTTTTTTTTTTTCCAAAATCAGACTTGACACCAGAGAGGCTGAATACCGCACTGAGTCAATGCGGTCTTAGCCTCTCTGGTGTCAACACTCTGTCTGATTTTGGATTTTTTTTTTTTTTTTTTCCAAAATCAGACTTGACACCAGAGAGGCTGAATACTGCACTGAGTCAATGCGGTCTTAGCCTCTCTGGTCTCAACACTCTGTCTGATTTTGGATTTTTTTTTTTTTTTTCCAAAATCAGACTTGACACCAGAGAGGCTGAATACCGCACTGAGTCAATGCGGTCTTAGCCTCTCTGGTCTCAACACTCTGTCTGATTTTGGATTTTTTTTTTTTTTTTTCCAAAATCAGACTTGACACCAGAGAGGCTGAATACCGCACTGAGTCAATGCGGTCTTAGCCTCTCTGGTCTCAACACTCTGTCGGATTTTGGATTTTTTTTTTTTTTTTTTCCAAAATCAGACTTGACACCAGAAAGGCTGAATACCGCACTGAGTCAATGCGGTCTTAGCCTCTCTGGTGTCAACACTCTGTCTGATTTTGGATTTTTTTTTTTTTTTTTCCAAAATCAGACTTGACACCAGAGAGGCTGAATACTGCACTGAGTCAATGCGGTCTTAGCCTCTCTGGTCTCAACACTCTGTCTGATTTTGGATTTTTTTTTTTTTTTTCCAAAATCAGACTTGACACCAGAGAGGCTGAATACCGCACTGAGTCAATGCGGTCTTAGCCTCTCTGGTGTCAACACTCTGTCTGATTTTTGATTTTTTTTTTTTTTTTTCCAAAATCAGACTTGACACCAGAGAGGCTGAATACCGCACTGAGTCAATGCGGTCTTAGCCTCTCTGGTGTCAACACTCTGTCTGATTTTTTTTTTTTTTTTCCAAAATCAGACTTGACACCAGAGAGGCTGAATACCGCACTGAGTCAATGCGGTCTTAGCCTCTCTGGTGTCAACACTTTGTCTGATTTTGGATTTTTTTTTTTTTTTTTCCAAAATCAGACTTGACACCAGAGAGGCTGAATACCGCACTGAGTCAATGCGGTCTTAGCTCTCTGGTGTCAACACTCTGTCTGATTTTGGATTTTTTTTTTTTTTTTTCCAAAATCAGACTTGACACCAGTGAGGCTGAATACCGCACTGAGTCAATGCGGTCTTAGCTCTCTGGTCTCAACACTCTGTCTGATTTTGGATTTTTTTTTTTTTTTTTCCAAAATCAGACTTGACACCAGAGAGGCTGAATACCGCACTGAATCAATGCGGTCTTAGCTCTCTGGTGTCAACACTCTGTCTGATTTTGGATTTTTTTTTTTTTTTTTTCCAAAATCAGACTTGACACCAGAGAGGCTGAATACCGCACTGAGTCAATGCGGTCTTAGCCTCTCTGGTGTCAACACTCTGTCTGATTTTGGATTTTTTTTTTTTTTTTTCCAAAATCAGACTTGACACCAGAGAGGCTGAATACTGCACTGAGTCAATGCGGTCTTAGCCTCTCTGGTCTCAACACTCTGTCTGATTTTGGATTTTTTTTTTTTTTTTCCAAAATCAGACTTGACACCAGAGAGGCTGAATACCGCACTGAGTCAATGCGGTCTTAGCCTCTCTGGTCTCAACACTCTGTCTGATTTTGGATTTTTTTTTTTTTTTTCCAAAATCAGACTTGACACCAGAGAGGCTGAATACCGCACTGAGTCAATGCGGTCTTAGCCTCTCTGGTCTCAACACTCTGTCGGATTTTGGATTTTTTTTTTTTTTTTTTTCCAAAATCAGACTTGACACCAGAGAGGCTGAATACCGCACTGAGTCAATGCGGTCTTAGCCTCTCTGGTGTCAACACTCTGTCTGATTTTGGATTTTTTTTTTTTTTTTTCCAAAATCAGACTTGACACCAGAGAGGCTGAATACTGCACTGAGTCAATGCGGTCTTAGCCTCTCTGGTCTCAACACTCTGTCTGATTTTGGATTTTTTTTTTTTTTTTCCAAAATCAGACTTGACACCAGAGAGGCTGAATACCGCACTGAGTCAATGCGGTCTTAGCCTCTCTGGTGTCAACACTCTGTCTGATTTTTGATTTTTTTTTTTTTTTTTCCAAAATCAGACTTGACACCAGAGAGGCTGAATACCGCACTGAGTCAATGCGGTCTTAGCCTCTCTGGTGTCAACACTCTGTCTGATTTTTTTTTTTTTTTTTTTTTTTCCAAAATCAGACTTGACACCAGAGAGGCTGAATACCGCACTGAGTCAATGCGGTCTTAGCCTCTCTGGTGTCAACACTTTGTCTGATTTTGGATTTTTTTTTTTTTTTTTCCAAAATCAGACTTGACACCAGAGAGGCTGAATACCGCACTGAGTCAATGCGGTCTTAGCTCTCTGGTGTCAACACTCTGTCTGATTTTGGATTTTTTTTTTTTTTTTTCCAAAATCAGACTTGACACCAGTGAGGCTGAATACCGCACTGAGTCAATGCGGTCTTAGCTCTCTGGTCTCAACACTCTGTCTGATTTTGGATTTTTTTTTTTTTTTTCCAAAATCAGACTTGACACCAGAGAGGCTGAATACCGCACTGAGTCAATGCGGTCTTAGCCTCTCTGGTGTCAACACTCTGTCTGATTTTGGATTATTATTTTTTTTTCCAAAATCAGACTTGACACCAGAGAGGCTGAATACCGCTCTGAGTCAATGCGGTCTTAGCCTCTCTGGTCTCAACACTCTGTCTGATTTTAGATTTTTTTTTTTTTTTTCCAAAATCAGACTTGACACCAGAGAGGCTGAATACCGCACTGAGTCAATGCGGTCTTAGCCTCTCTGGTGTCAACACTCTGTCTGATTTTGGATTTTTTTTTTTTTTTTTTCCAAAATCAGACTTGACACCAGAGAGGCTGAATACCGCACTGAGTCAATGCGGTCTTAGCCTCTCTGGTCTCAACACTCTGTCTGATTTTGGATTTTTTTTTTTTTTTTTCCAAAATCAGACTTGACACCAGAGAGGCTGAATACCGCACTGAGTCAATGCGGTCTTAGCCTCTCTGGTGTCAACACTCTGTCTGATTTTGGATTTTTTTTTTTTTTTTTCCAAAATCAGACTTGACACCAGAGAGGCTGAATACTGCACTGAGTCAATGCGGTCTTAGCCTCTCTGGTCTCAACACTCTGTCTGATTTTGGATTTTTTTTTTTTTTTTTCCAAAATCAGACTTGACACCAGAGAGGCTGAATACCGCACTGAGTCAATGCGGTCTTAGCCTCTCTGGTCTCAACACTCTGTCTGATTTTGGATTTTTTTTTTTTTTTCCAAAATCAGACTTGACACCAGAGAGGCTGAATACCGCTCTGAGTCAATGCGGTCTTAGCCTCTCTGGTGTCAACACTCTGTCTGATTTTGGATTTTTTTTTTTTTTCCAAAATCAGACTTGACACCAGAGAGGCTGAATACCGCTCTGAGTCAATGCGGTCTTATCCTCTCTGGTCTCAACACTCTGTCTGATTTTGGATTTTTTTTTTTTTTTTCCAAAATCAGACTTGACACCAGAGAGGCTGAATACCGCACTGAGTCAATGCGGTCTTAGCTCTCTGGTCTCAACACTCTGTCTGATTTTGGATTTTTTTTTTTTTTTCCAAAATCAGACTTGACACCAGAGAGGCTGAATACCGCTCTGAGTCAATGCGGTCTTAGCCTCTCTGGTCTCAACACTCTGTCTGATTTTAGATTTTTTTTTTTTTTTTCCAAAATCAGAATTGACACCAGAGAGGCTGAATACCGCACTGAGTCAATGCGGTCTTAGCCTCTCTGGTGTCAACACTCTGTCTGATTTTGGATTTTTTTTTTTTTTTTTCCAAAATCAGACTTGACACCAGAGAGGCTGAATACCGCACTGAGTCAATGCGGTCTTAGCCTCTCTGGTCTCAACACTCTGTCTGATTTTGGATTTTTTTTTTTTTTTTTTCCAAAATCAGACTTGACACCAGAGAGGCTGAATACCGCACTGAGTCAATGCGGTCTTAGCCTCTCTGGTGTCAACACTCTGTCTGATTTTGGATTTTTTTTTTTTTTTTTCCAAAATCAGACTTGACACCAGAGAGGCTGAATACTGCACTGAGTCAATGCTGTCTTAGCCTCTCTGGTCTCAACACTCTGTCTGATTTTGGATTTTTTTTTTTTTTTTCCAAAATCAGACTTGACACCAGAGAGGCTGAATACCGCACTGAGTCAATGCGGTCTTAGCCTCTCTGGTCTCAACACTCTGTCTGATTTTGGATTTTTTTTTTTTTTTTCCAAAATCAGACTTGACACCAGAGAGGCTGAATACCGCACTGAGTCAATGCGGTCTTAGCCTCTCTGGTGTCAACACTCTGTCTGATTTTGGATTTTTTTTTTTTTTTTTCCAAAATCAGACTTGACACCAGAGAGGCTGAATACTGCACTGAGTCAATGCGGTCTTAGCCTCTCTGGTCTCAACACTCTGTCTGATTTTGGATTTTTTTTTTTTTTTTCCAAAATCAGACTTGACACCAGAGAGGCTGAATACCGCACTGAGTCAATGCGGTCTTAGCCTCTCTGGTGTCAACACTCTGTCTGATTTTTGATTTTTGATTTTTTTTTTCCAAAATCAGACTTGACACCAGAGAGGCTGAATACCGCACTGAGTCAATGCGGTCTTAGCCTCTCTGGTGTCAACACTCTGTCTGATTTTTTTTTTTTTTTTTTTTTTTCCAAAATCAGACTTGACACCAGAGAGGCTGAATACCGCACTGAGTCAATGCGGTCTTAGCCTCTCTGGTGTCAACACTCTGTCTGATTTTGGATTTTTTTTTTTTTTTTTCCAAAATCAGACTTGACACCAGAGAGGCTGAATACCGCACTGAGTCAATGCGGTCTTAGCTCTCTGGTGTCAACACTCTGTCTGATTTTGGATTTTTTTTTTTTTTTTTCCAAAATCAGACTTGACACCAGTGAGGCTGAATACCGCACTGAGTCAATGCGGTCTTAGCTCTCTGGTCTCAACACTCTGTCTGATTTTGGATTTTTTTTTTTTTTTTCCAAAATCAGACTTGACACCAGAGAGGCTGAATACCGCACTGAGTCAATGCGGTCTTAGCCTCTCTGGTGTCAACACTCTGTCTGATTTTGGATTTTTTTTTTTTTTTTCCAAAATCAGACTTGACACCAGAGAGGCTGAATACCGCTCTGAGTCAATGCGGTCTTAGCCTCTCTGGTCTCAACACTCTGTCTGATTTTAGATTTTTTTTTTTTTTTTTCCAAAATCAGACTTGACACCAGAGAGGCTGAATACCGCACTGAGTCAATGCGGTCTTAGCCTCTCTGGTGTCAACACTCTGTCTGATTTTGGATTTTTTTTTTTTTTTTTCCAAAATCAGACTTGACACCAGAGAGGCTGAATACCGCACTGAGTCAATGCGGTCTTAGCCTCTCTGGTCTCAACACTCTGTCTGATTTTGGATTTTTTTTTTTTTTTTTCCAAAATCAGACTTGACACCAGAGAGGCTGAATACCGCACTGAGTCAATGCGGTCTTAGCCTCTCTGGTGTCAACACTCTGTCTGATTTTGGATTTTTTTTTTTTTTTTTCCAAAATCAGACTTGACACCAGAGAGGCTGAATACTGCACTGAGTCAATGCGGTCTTAGCCTCTCTGGTCTCAACACTCTGTCTGATTTTGGATTTTTTTTTTTTTTTTTTCCAAAATCAGACTTGACACCAGAGAGGCTGAATACCGCACTGAGTCAATGCGGTCTTAGCCTCTCTGGTCTCAACACTCTGTCTGATTTTCGATTTTTTTTTTTTTTTTTCCAAAATCAGACTTGACACCAGAGAGGCTGAATACCGCACTGAGTCAATGCGGTCTTAGCCTCTCTGGTGTCAACACTCTGTCTGATTTTGGATTTTTTTTTTTTTTTCCAAAATCAGACTTGACACCAGAGAGGCTGAATACCGCTCTGAGTCAATGCGGTCTTAGCCTCTCTGGTCTCAACACTCTGTCTGATTTTAGATTTTTTTTTTTTTTTTTCCAAAATCAGACTTGACACCAGAGAGGCTGAATACCGCTCTGAGTCAATGCGGTCTTATCCTCTCTGGTCTCAACACTCTGTCTGATTTTGGATTTTTTTTTTTTTTTTTCCAAAATCAGACTTGACACCAGAGAGGCTGAATACCGCACTGAGTCAATGCGGTCTTAGCCTCTCTGGTGTCAACACTCTGTCTGATTTTGGATTTTTTTTTTTTTTTTTCCCAAATCAGACTTGACACCAGAGAGGCTGAATACTGCACTGAGTCAATGCGGTCTTAGCCTCTCTGGTCTCAACACTCTGTCTGATTTTGGATTTTTTTTTTTTTTTTTCCAAAATCAGACTTGACACCAGAGAGGCTGAATACCGCACTGAGTCAATGCGGTCTTAGCTTCTCTGGTCTCAACACTCTGTCTGATTTTGGATTTTTTTTTTTTTTTTTCCAAAATCAGACTTGACACCAGAGAGGCTGAATACCGCACTGAGTCAATGCGGTCTTAGCCTCTCTGGTGTCAACACTCTGTCTGATTTTGGATTTTTTTTTTTTTTTCCAAAATCAGACTTGACACCAGAGAGGCTGAATACCGCTCTGAGTCAATGCGGTCTTATCCTCTCTGGTCTCAACACTCTGTCTGATTTTGGATTTTTTTTTTTTTTTCCAAAATCAGACTTGACACCAGAGAGGCTGAATACCGCACTGAGTCAATGCGGTCTTAGCTCTCTGGTCTCAACACTCTGTCTGATTTTGGATTTTTTTTTTTTTTTCCAAAATCAGACTTGACACCAGAGAGGCTGAATACCGCTCTGAGTCAATGCGGTCTTAGCCTCTCTGGTGTCAACACTCTGTCTGATTTTGGATTTTTTTTTTTTTTCCAAAATCAGACTTGACACCAGAGAGGCTGAATACCGCTCTGAGTCAATGCGGTCTTATCCTCTCTGGTCTCAACACTCTGTCTGATTTTGGATTTTTTTTTTTTTTTTCCAAAATCAGACTTGACACCAGAGAGGCTGAATACCGCACTGAGTCAATGCGGTCTTAGCTCTCTGGTCTCAACACTCTGTCTGATTTTGGATTTTTTTTTTTTTTTCCAAAATCAGACTTGACACCAGAGAGGCTGAATACCGCTCTGAGTCAATGCGGTCTTAGCCTCTCTGGTCTCAACACTCTGTCTGATTTTAGATTTTTTTTTTTTTTTCCAAAATCAGACTTGACACCAGAGAGGCTGAATACCGCACTGAGTCAATGCGGTCTTAGCCTCTCTGGTGTCAACACTCTGTCTGATTTTGGATTTTTTTTTTTTTTTTTCCAAAATCAGACTTGACACCAGAGAGGCTGAATACCGCACTGAGTCAATGCGGTCTTAGCCTCTCTGGTCTCAACACTCTGTCTGATTTTGGATTTTTTTTTTTTTTTTTTCCAAAATCAGACTTGACACCAGAGAGGCTGAATACCGCACTGAGTCAATGCGGTCTTAGCCTCTCTGGTGTCAACACTCTGTCTGATTTTGGATTTTTTTTTTTTTTTTTCCAAAATCAGACTTGACACCAGAGAGGCTGAATACTGCACTGAGTCAATGCTGTCTTAGCCTCTCTGGTCTCAACACTCTGTCTGATTTTGGATTTTTTTTTTTTTTTTCCAAAATCAGACTTGACACCAGAGAGGCTGAATACCGCACTGAGTCAATGCGGTCTTAGCCTCTCTGGTCTCAACACTCTGTCTGATTTTGGATTTTTTTTTTTTTTTTCCAAAATCAGACTTGACACCAGAGAGGCTGAATACCGCACTGAGTCAATGCGGTCTTAGCCTCTCTGGTGTCAACACTCTGTCTGATTTTGGATTTTTTTTTTTTTTTTTCCAAAATCAGACTTGACACCAGAGAGGCTGAATACTGCACTGAGTCAATGCGGTCTTAGCCTCTCTGGTCTCAACACTCTGTCTGATTTTGGATTTTTTTTTTTTTTTTCCAAAATCAGACTTGACACCAGAGAGGCTGAATACTGCACTGAGTCAATGCTGTCTTAGCCTCTCTGGTGTCAACACTCTGTCTGATTTTGGATTTTTTTTTTTTTTTTTCCAAAATCAGACTTGACACCAGAGAGGCTGAATACCGCACTGAGTCAATGCGGTCTTAGCTCTCTGGTGTCAACACTCTGTCTGATTTTGGATTTTTTTTTTTTTTTTTCCAAAATCAGACTTGACACCAGTGAGGCTGAATACCGCACTGAGTCAATGCGGTCTTAGCTCTCTGGTCTCAACACTCTGTCTGATTTTGGATTTTTTTTTTTTTTTTCCAAAATCAGACTTGACACCAGAGAGGCTGAATACCGCACTGAGTCAATGCGGTCTTAGCCTCTCTGGTCTCAACACTCTGTCTGATTTTGGATTTTTTTTTTTTTTTTTTCCAAAATCAGACTTGACACCAGAGAGGCTGAATACCGCACTGAGTCAATGCGGTCTTAGCCTCTCTGGTGTCAACACTCTGTCTGATTTTGGATTTTTTTTTTTTTTTTCCAAAATCAGACTTGACACCAGAGAGGCTGAATACTGCACTGAGTCAATGCTGTCTTAGCCTCTCTGGTCTCAACACTCTGTCTGATTTTGGATTTTTTTTTTTTTTTTTCCAAAATCAGACTTGACACCAGAGAGGCTGAATACCGCACTGAGTCAATGCGGTCTTAGCCTCTCTGGTCTCAACACTCTGTCTGATTTTGGATTTTTTTTTTTTTTTTCCAAAATCAGACTTGACACCAGAGAGGCTGAATACCGCACTGAGTCAATGCGGTCTTAGCCTCTCTGGTGTCAACACTCTGTCTGATTTTGGATTTTTTTTTTTTTTTTTCCAAAATCAGACTTGACACCAGAGAGGCTGAATACTGCACTGAGTCAATGCGGTCTTAGCCTCTCTGGTCTCAACACTCTGTCTGATTTTGGATTTTTTTTTTTTTTTTCCAAAATCAGACTTGACACCAGAGAGGCTGAATACCGCACTGAGTCAATGCGGTCTTAGCCTCTCTGGTGTCAACACTCTGTCTGATTTTTGATTTTTGTTTTTTTTTTTCCAAAATCAGACTTGACACCAGAGAGGCTGAATACCGCACTGAGTCAATGCGGTCTTAGCCTCTCTGGTGTCAACACTCTGTCTGATTTTGATTTTTTTTTTTTTTTTTTCCAAAATCAGACTTGACACCAGAGAGGCTGAATACCGCACTGAGTCAATGCGGTCTTAGCCTCTCTGGTGCTCAACACTCTGTCTGATTTTGGATTTTTTTTTTTTTTTTTCCAAAATCAGACTTGACACCAGAGAGGCTGAATACCGCACTGAGTCAATGCGGTCTTAGCCTCTCTGGTGTCAACACTCTGTCTGATTTTGGATTTTTTTTTTTTTTTTTCCAAAATCAGACTTGACACCAGAGAGGCTGAATACCGCACTGAGTCAATGCGGTCTTAGCCTCTCTGGTCTCAACACTCTGTCTGATTTTGGATTTTTTTTTTTTTTTTCCAAAATCAGACTTGACACCAGAGAGGCTGAATACCGCACTGAGTCAATGCGGTCTTAGCCTCTCTGGTGTCAACACTCTGTCTGATTTTGGATTTTTTTTTTTTTTTCCAAAATCAGACTTGACACCAGAGAGGCTGAATACCGCACTGAGTCAATGCGGTCTTAGCCTCTCTGGTCTCAACACTCTGTCTGATTTTGGATTTTTTTTTTTTTTTTTCCAAAATCAGACTTGACACCAGAGAGGCTGAATACCGCACTGAGTCAATGCGGTCTTAGCCTCTCTGGTGTCAACACTCTGTCTGATTTTGGATTTTTTTTTTTTTTTTTCCAAAATCAGACTTGACACCAGAGAGGCTGAATACCGCACTGAGTCAATGCGGTCTTAGCCTCTCTGGTCTCAACACTCTGTCTGATTTTGGATTTTTTTTTTTTTTTTTCCAAAATCAGACTTGACACCAGAGAGGCTGAATACCGCACTGAGTCAATGCGGTCTTAGCCTCTCTGGTGTCAACACTCTGTCTGATTTTGGATTTTTTTTTTTTTTTTCCAAAATCAGACTTGACACCAGAGAGGCTGAATACTGCACTGAGTCAATGCGGTCTTAGCCTCTCTGGTCTCAACACTCTGTCTGATTTTGGATTTTTTTTTTTTTTTTTCCAAAATCAGACTTGACACCAGAGAGGCTGAATACCGCACTGAGTCAATGCGGTCTTAGCCTCTCTGGTCTCAACACTCTGTCTGATTTTGGATTTTTTTTTTTTTTTTCCAAAATCAGACTTGACACCAGAGAGGCTGAATACCGCACTGAGTCAATGCGGTCTTAGCCTCTCTGGTGTCAACACTCTGTCTGATTTTGGATTTTTTTTTTTTTTTCCAAAATCAGACTTGACACCAGAGAGGCTGAATACCGCTCTGAGTCAATGCGGTCTTAGCCTCTCTGGTCTCAACACTCTGTCTGATTTTAGATTTTTTTTTTTTTTTTTCCAAAATCAGACTTGACACCAGAGAGGCTGAATACTGCACTGAGTCAATGCGGTCTTAGCCTCTCTGGTGTCAACACTCTGTCTGATTTTGGATTTTTTTTTTTTTTTTTCCAAAATCAGACTTGACACCAGAGAGGCTGAATACCGCACTGAGTCAATGCGGTCTTAGCCTCTCTGGTCTCAACACTCTGTCTGATTTTGGATTTTTTTTTTTTTTTTTCCAAAATCAGACTTGACACCAGAGAGGCTGAATACTGCACTGAGTCAATGCGGTCTTAGCCTCTCTGGTCTCAACACTCTGTCTGATTTTGGATTTTTTTTTTTTTTTTTCCAAAATCAGACTTGACACCAGAGAGGCTGAATACCGCACTGAGTCAATGCGGTCTTAGCCTCTCTGGTGTCAACACTCTGTCTGATTTTGGATTTTTTTTTTTTTTTTCCAAAATCAGACTTGACACCAGAGAGGCTGAATACTGCACTGAGTCAATGCTGTCTTAGCCTCTCTGGTCTCAACACTCTGTCTGATTTTGGATTTTTTTTTTTTTTTTTCCAAAATCAGACTTGACACCAGAGAGGCTGAATACCGCACTGAGTCAATGCGGTCTTAGCCTCTCTGGTCTCAACACTCTGTCTGATTTTGGATTTTTTTTTTTTTTTTTCAAAATCAGACTTGACACCAGAGAGGCTGAATACCGCACTGAGTCAATGCGGTCTTAGCCTCTCTGGTGTCAACACTCTGTCTGATTTTGGATTTTTTTTTTTTTTTTTCCAAAATCAGACTTGACACCAGAGAGGCTGAATACTGCACTGAGTCAATGCGGTCTTAGCCTCTCTGGTCTCAACACTCTGTCTGATTTTGGATTTTTTTTTTTTTTTTCCAAAATCAGACTTGACACCAGAGAGGCTGAATACCGCACTGAGTCAATGCGGTCTTAGCCTCTCTGGTGCTCAACACTCTGTCTGATTTTGATTTTTTTTTTTTTTTTCCAAAATCAGACTTGACACCAGAGAGGCTGAATACCGCACTGAGTCAATGCGGTCTTAGCCTCTCTGGTGTCAACACTCTGTCTGATTTTTGATTTTTTTTTTTTTTTTTCCAAAATCAGACTTGACACCAGAGAGGCTGAATACCGCACTGAGTCAATGCGGTCTTAGCCTCTCTGGTGTCAACACTCTGTCTGATTTTGGATTTTTTTTTTTTTTTTTCCAAAATCAGACTTGACACCAGAGAGGCTGAATACCGCACTGAGTCAATGCGGTCTTAGCCTCTCTGGTGTCAACACTCTGTCTGATTTTGGATTTTTTTTTTTTTTTTTCCAAAATCAGACTTGACACCAGAGAGGCTGAATACCGCACTGAGTCAATGCGGTCTTAGCCTCTCTGGTCTCAACACTCTGTCTGATTTTGGATTTTTTTTTTTTTTTTCCAAAATCAGACTTGACACCAGAGAGGCTGAATACCGCACTGAGTCAATGCGGTCTTAGCCTCTCTGGTGTCAACACTCTGTCTGATTTTGGATTTTTTTTTTTTTTTTCCAAAATCAGACTTGACACCAGAGAGGCTGAATACCGCACTGAGTCAATGCGGTCTTAGCCTCTCTGGTCTCAACACTCTGTCTGATTTTAGATTTTTTTTTTTTTTTTCCAAAATCAGACTTGACACCAGAGAGGCTGAATACCGCACTGAGTCAATGCGGTCTTAGCCTCTCTGGTGTCAACACTCTGTCTGATTTTGGATTTTTTTTTTTTTTTTTTCCAAAATCAGACTTGACACCAGAGAGGCTGAATACCGCACTGAGTCAATGCGGTCTTAGCCTCTCTGGTCTCAACACTCTGTCTGATTTTGGATTTTTTTTTTTTTTTTTCCAAAATCAGACTTGACACCAGAGAGGCTGAATACCGCACTGAGTCAATGCGGTCTTAGCCTCTCTGGTGTCAACACTCTGTCTGATTTTGGATTTTTTTTTTTTTTTTTCCAAAATCAGACTTGACACCAGAGAGGCTGAATACCGCACTGAGTCAATGCGGTCTTAGCCTCTCTGGTCTCAACACTCTGTCTGATTTTGGATTTTTTTTTTTTTTTTTCCAAAATCAGACTTGACACCAGAGAGGCTGAATACCGCACTGAGTCAATGCGGTCTTAGCCTCTCTGGTCTCAACACTCTGTCTGATTTTGGATTTTTTTTTTTTTTTTTCCAAAATCAGACTTGACACCAGAGAGGCTGAATACCGCACTGAGTCAATGCGGTCTTAGCCTCTCTGGTGTCAACACTCTGTCTGATTTTTGGATTTTTTTTTTTTTTTCCAAAATCAGACTTGACACCAGAGAGGCTGAATACCGCTCTGAGTCAATGCGGTCTTAGCCTCTCTGGTCTCAACACTCTGTCTGATTTTGGATTTTTTTTTTTTTTTTCCAAAATCAGACTTGACACCAGAGAGGCTGAATACCGCACTGAGTCAATGCGGTCTTAGCCTCTCTGGTGTCAACACTCTGTCTGATTTTGGATTTTTTTTTTTTTTTTCCAAAATCAGACTTGACACCAGAGAGGCTGAATACCGCACTGAGTCAATGCGGTCTTAGCCTCTCTGGTCTCAACACTCTGTCTGATTTTGGATTTTTTTTTTTTTTTTTTCCAAAATCAGACTTGACACCAGAGAGGCTGAATACCGCACTGAGTCAATGCGGTCTTAGCCTCTCTGGTGTCAACACTCTGTCTGATTTTGGATTTTTTTTTTTTTTTCCAAAATCAGACTTGACACCAGAGAGGCTGAATACCGCACTGAGTCAATGCGGTCTTAGCCTCTCTGGTGTCAACACTCTGTCTGATTTTGGATTTTTTTTTTTTTTTTCCAAAATCAGACTTGACACCAGAGAGGCTGAATACCGCACTGAGTCAATGCGGTCTTAGCCTCTCTGGTCTCAACACTCTGTCTGATTTTGGATTTTTTTTTTTTTTTTTCCAAAATCAGACTTGACACCAGAGAGGCTGAATACCGCACTGAGTCAATGCGGTCTTAGCCTCTCTGGTGTCAACACTCTGTCTGATTTTGGATTTTTTTTTTTTTTTTCCAAAATCAGACTTGACACCAGAGAGGCTGAATACCGCACTGAGTCAATGCGGTCTTAGCCTCTCTGGTCTCAACACTCTGTCTGATTTTGGATTTTTTTTTTTTTTTTCCAAAATCAGACTTGACACCAGAGAGGCTGAATACCGCACTGAGTCAATGCGGTCTTAGCCTCTCTGGTCTCAACACTCTGTCTGATTTTGGATTTTTTTTTTTTTTTTCCAAAATCAGACTTGACACCAGAGAGGCTGAATACCGCACTGAGTCAATGCGGTCTTAGCCTCTCTGGTGTCAACACTCTGTCTGATTTTGGATTTTTTTTTTTTTTTTCCAAAATCAGACTTGACACCAGAGAGGCTGAATACCGCACTGAGTCAATGCGGTCTTAGCCTCTCTGGTGTCAACACTCTGTCTGATTTTGGATTTTTTTTTTTTTTTTTTCCAAAATCAGACTTGACACCAGAGAGGCTGAATACCGCACTGAGTCAATGCGGTCTTAGCCTCTCTGGTCTCAACACTCTGTCTGATTTTGGATTTTTTTTTTTTTTTTTCCAAAATCAGACTTGACACCAGAGAGGCTGAATACCGCACTGAGTCAATGCGGTCTTAGCCTCTCTGGTGTCAACACTCTGTCTGATTTTGGATTTTTTTTTTTTTTTTTCCAAAATCAGACTTGACACCAGAGAGGCTGAATACCGCACTGAGTCAATGCGGTCTTAGCCTCTCTGGTCTCAACACTCTGTCTGATTTTGGATTTTTTTTTTTTTTTTCCAAAATCAGACTTGACACCAGAGAGGCTGAATACCGCACTGAGTCAATGCGGTCTTAGCCTCTCTGGTCTCAACACTCTGTCTGATTTTGGATTTTTTTTTTTTTTTTTCCAAAATCAGACTTGACACCAGAGAGGCTGAATACCGCACTGAGTCAATGCGGTCTTAGCCTCTCTGGTGTCAACACTCTGTCTGATTTTGGATTTTTTTTTTTTTTTTTCCAAAATCAGACTTGACACCAGAGAGGCTGAATACCGCACTGAGTCAATGCGGTCTTAGCCTCTCTGGTCTCAACACTCTGTCTGATTTTGGATTTTTTTTTTTTTTTTCCAAAATCAGACTTGACACCAGAGAGGCTGAATACCGCACTGAGTCAATGCGGTCTTAGCCTCTCTGGTCTCAACACTCTGTCTGATTTTGGATTTTTTTTTTTTTTTTTCCAAAATCAGACTTGACACCAGAGAGGCTGAATACCGCACTGAGTCAATGCGGTCTTAGCCTCTCTGGTGTCAACACTCTGTCTGATTTTGGATTTTTTTTTTTTTTTTTCCAAAATCAGACTTGACACCAGAGAGGCTGAATACCGCACTGAGTCAATGCGGTCTTAGCCTCTCTGGTGTCAACACTCTGTCTGATTTTGGATTTTTTTTTTTTTTTTCCAAAATCAGACTTGACACCAGAGAGGCTGAATACCGCACTGAGTCAATGCGGTCTTAGCCTCTCTGGTGTCAACACTCTGTCTGATTTTGGATTTTTTTTTTTTTTTCCAAAATCAGACTTGACACCAGAGAGGCTGAATACCGCACTGAGTCAATGCGGTCTTAGCCTCTCTGGTGTCAACACTCTGTCTGATTTTGGATTTTTTTTTTTTTTTTTCCAAAATCAGACTTGACACCAGAGAGGCTGAATACCGCACTGAGTCAATGCGGTCTTAGCTCTCTGGTGTCAACACTCTGTCTGATTTTGGATTTTTTTTTTTTTTTTTCCAAAATCAGACTTGACACCAGAGAGGCTGAATACCGCACTGAGTCAATGCGGTCTTAGCCTCTCTGGTCTCAACACTCTGTCTGATTTTGGATTTTTTTTTTTTTTTTTCCAAAATCAGACTTGACACCAGAGAGGCTGAATACCGCACTGAGGTCAAGTGCGGTCCGTTAGCCTCTCTGGGTGTCAACACTCTGTCTGATTTTGGATTTTTTTTTTTTTTTTTTCCAAAATCAG